>NC_090732.1:34674268-34906768 GCF_036898095.1 Palaemon carinicauda | reverse complement strand
CTTCGGAGGATAGCTGCTGTTAAAGGTCAGCTTGCTGATGCACCGGCCCTCCTGGGCGTCAACACGTGCGTCTTCAAGTCTCTCCTATGAAGTGTTCACCTCTCTCGTTCGTGAGAGAGGCCACTCATAGAGACACCTCTTCGGAGGATCACGCTGCTCATCAGTTCCTGATCATCCTACCAGCAGACTTACCAGCGCAGCAGACCTACCAGCATAACCTTGCGCTGCAACGTAGTCCTTTGGACTTCGGTCCTGGGCTCTAACGCGGACATTTTTACGGTCCCCATCGGTGGATGCTCGCCCTTCCAAAGGACACATCCCAGTTCCTGATCGTCCTGCCAGCTGACCTACCGATCTACCAACGCAACCTTACACCGCTGTTAGTCCTTGGACTTCAGTCCTGGACTCTTCCATGGACGTTTACGGTCTACATCATGGATGTTTGCCCTTCCAAAGGGCTCATCCCAGTTTCTGATCGTCCTGCCAGCTTACCTGCCAGCCTACTAGCGCTACCTTCGCGCGCGAGCCAACAGTCTCCCGTGCGCGTGCCAACAGTCTTCCGTGAGCGCGCACTCCGACAGTCTTCCGCACGTGGGCGCCGATGATTTTCCGCGAGCGCGTCAACAGTCTTCCACGCGCGTGAGAGCGGCAACAGTCTTCCGCGCACGCACCGACAGTCTTCCACGGGCACGCGCCAACAGACTTCCACGCGCGCGCCAACAGCCCTCCGCGCGTGCCGACAGCCTTCCGAGCGTGCGCGCACCGACGGCCTTCCGCCCATGCCAACGGTATTCCACATCCGGGCGCCAATGGTCTCCCAAGCGAGCGCCCGATTGCCTTCCGTGCGCACGCGCCCATGCTCTTGCGCTCCAATAATCTTGAGCACGCACACAGCCTTCGCGCTGACGGTCTTCTGCGCGCGGGCGCCGATGGTCTCCCATGCCAATGGTCTTCCGCACGCGTGAGCCAGCAGGCTTCACGTAGTACTCTCACGCACGCGCCAATGCACCCGCCCTTGCACAACCAGTCACACGCTTCGGCGCATTCTAGGGAGAATGCACAAAACTACACAGTGCCTTGATGCGCGCCAGTGCTCTTCCGCACTTTCTTGCGCACTTGCGGTCTCAGATCCAATGCGGCCGCTCTTGCCAAAGAGTCGGCTCGTAGATCCAATGCACCAGCTCTTGCCTAAGAGCCAGCGCTTACCTGCTCTCCAGGCAGAAATTGAGCACCAGCATCATCCTGTGTGTCATTGCTCCAGTACTCTCCTACAAACTTGCACAATAGGCAGTAAAAAGGAATAAAACTTTTTGGACAGGTCACCATTGCCCCATTCCTCCCTGCAAACACATAACATTGCCACCGGGAAAAGTGGAATAAGGCTTCACAGAAGGATTCAAGATCCCGAAGATTCCATCTTACAAGGGGAATCGAAACGGGGAATCCTTGGTCCCTGTCTCTTATGAAGTTTTTTTTTTCCTTAACAGACCACCGTCAGCAAACAGGAAAACTTCAACAGTCTGATCTCTAGATCACTGTTTGCTGATGGCTAGTTCACAGTTTACTGATTGCTAGGTCGCCGATCACCAGATCGCCAATTGCTAACTCAATGCTGATCTTTGACCTCTAGTCCCTCCAAGGACTAACGATCATAATCAGCTTGCTGATCTCTAACTCACCATCGGCTCACAGACCACCGATTTATTGGTCATCGGCAATTCGCCAGCAGTTCGTGACTCGAACTTACTAGTCAACCTCTTCCTGTAGTTTCCTAGATCGGAAGGTATACAACATACTTCTCGCTACTGGCCGTTCGCCATCACACTAAAGTGATCGGCAAACGTTCGACACCCCTCATCAACAGCTTGTCCACAGGGAACTACTTGCGAGCACACTTCAACTGCACAGTAACCACGATACCCAACGGTTAACCATTGATTAACATTCGCCAGATTGATTCTATTCTAAGGAATAGCATCAATCCCTTCAGGGCACATGGTAAGGCCAAGCGTGGCCTTCCTTCTGTTAGTTAAAGGAATTCTCTCTCAGAGAAGAATTCTTACACTGGGTATCGCGCCTGATCCTTTACAACACGAGTCAAGACTCTAGCGTCGACAATCTTCCATGCAAAAGGATCACCAAGGAGCTGTCCCTTTGGGTCGATGTCCACACCATGTTGGAGTTCGAACAAGGGCTAAGACCTCAGGTCTTCATTTGCACACTGGACCTAAAGGACACTTACTCCCAGGTCCAAACCATCCATCTAGGAAGGTTGGAAGATTCAGTCTAGACAAAAAAGAAACACCAGTTCAAGGCACTGTGCTTCGGTCTTTCCACTACACCCATCCTGGTCTCACAGGATCGTCTTCTGTCTCCTCTGTCACGGGACGACTGACTGACCTTAGCAGACTCAGTGGCAACCTTGCATTAACACAGGAACTTCTGAAGTCTTTTTACAAAGATCCAGTGATCAGGGTAAACCTACGGAAGTCTTCCCTACTTCCCTCCCAGAAGACTGGTGTATCTGGGAATGATTCTAGACACCAATCTCCACAAAACTTTCTCAAAACAAGAACGACTCCCATTCCAAAGGGACTTGAGTCGGACTGGAATAAAGACCCTAGATCCCCCAAACATTCTGACCCCCATGGGACCAGAAGTTTGGACAAACCTCAAGGGATGGGTGTCAATCGAGTATCTACAGAGCGGCATAACCTTCTCATCCTTCCCCACCCCTCGGACTTGAGGTTATGCTGAGAACACATCAAAAGAAGAGAGGAGGGACCATAGTGCTGCACCACACAACCTCAGCCCTCTGGACAGAGTCCGAAAGTACCTTCACTTAAATCTCTTAAGAAATGAAGGCCAACTTTCCGGTCCTTCAGCAGCCTCATCGGTTCCTAACAGACCACGCAGTGATGTGATGGACGACACACCATACACCACATAGAGACCCACATCGACAAGCAAGAAGGAATTTGCTCGTAGCCTCTTCCCATCTAACAGTATAAACACTAAGATGGGCCAAAGTCCGTTCGGTACCACTATCAGCCCGCTTAATTCCAGACTAGAAGAACGTGCTCGCCGACAATCTGTGCACAGCATCTCAGATAAGGTATACCAAATGGACTTTGGATCGCCTTGGTAGCCGACAAAGTCCCGACTTTTCGAGGTCCTCCAACTAGGGATCTGTTCGCAACGCTCCTGAATCTCAGGCTGCCATTGCTCTCCAGCCCTAGACCCAAAGGCTCTCTGGCAACAACGGTGGGTACAACAATAACGTTTACGTCTCGTCCCTGTTTTATAGGGAGAAGGGCACTCAACAAGGCTAGAACATCGGTCAACCTCTCAAGGCCTCTCTTAGCTTCGCTATGGCATTATGCAAAACGGTTTCCAAACCTTTTGCAGCTCCTGATAGAGTCTCCAAGAGAACCCTCTCCACATCACAGACAACCCACTTCGACACCTACCACAAGCTATAGCTTTGCTATGATTGTACGCCTGGAGACTACCAAATACCTCTTTGCGAAAAGGTTGTCTAGATATCTGAGGAATTCCTCAGCATCAGTCTACCAGGCAGTATAACGTCTTGTGTGGTTGGTGTCATGTGAAAGTGTCTCTCTCCACTCGATACCTCGATTCCAGCAATAGCGAAATCCTCGAGTATATACAAGAGGAAAAGACCCCTTATTCAGTTTCAACAGGTAAAGATGATCACTCAACCTTGATCCTGCACCTTCAAACTGAAAGAAAGGGACACCCTCTCATCGATAGACTTTTCCTAACTCTTACGGACTTACAACTTGCCTTTCCCCAGTCGGAATTGAGACATTCCTCTCGGAACATGGTTCAAAATCTCCGATCCCTATAGGGACCTCCTTATGTTCTACTTCACCAGGCAACAAATCTTCTCCTGATTTAAGAACAAAATGTTCCTACACACTCGGACACCAACCATACGAGTCAAGGAACTTCATGGTCTCTCTTTCGACATCGCCCATTTTTGAGAAGGGCGAAAGACAATGTTCAGTTTCGTCCCTGAGTATGTCACCAGACACAGTCTCCAGAGGTGACAGACCCTACACAAGTCTCCACTCGGTAACGGACGATCCAGATCATCCGTTACTGTACCCAGGGTAAGGTATGAGACTTTACATAAAGAAAACGTCAACAGCCCACCCGGGTCCCTTCTCTTGTCATCAGCACTGGGAGAGACTAGAGGTGGATCACCGAAACATCATCTCGACATGACGACTCACAGTGTCAGGGGCATAACTATGCCCCTGGTCCTTCTTAGCAGATTACTCTGTGACGCAGGTTTTACAAGAAAGGATGTGAAGGCTCCAGGTGACTTTCACAACCTTTCTCCTGCAAGACGTGACCCACAGGAACTCAATACAATCTCTATCAGTCTGGTGGTGGCTGCACAACAGCTGGTTGTATACCTCAAGCTCCTTATCAGACAAGTAGCAGAAGGTTGAGGGCACTGTTACCCGGTTTTAGTCTGCGTGAATGAAAAGATTTGACTGGCTCTTATTCTTTTCTACACCCTACCCTCTCTTGGGGAAAGCAGCATCCTGGGTTCTCTGCATAAGCTGACCTCAAACCACTGCAGGTAAACCATGCTCCCTTGTGTACCTAGTATTAAGCTAATACTGTTGCGTCCCCATCCCTGGCGAGGTGGTATTGGAAAAGTCTTGGTTACATCAGGTTTTTCGTACATAGACTTGGAATAACTTGACCTAAACAGTCACACTTCTGCACGTCTCAACACACAGCTTGTGTGTTTATTTTTGAGTACTAACATGACAAACTCGTAGATAATTTGTATTTTTCCTAACTATACAAACCTTAGCTATTTACATAGGGTAATTACTTCGGCGTAGCTGAATGACGAGCCATAAAAGTTTTAACGAGGGTTTACTACCCCGCCGCTAGTTAGCGGGGGGTAGGGAGGGGTAGCTAGCTACCCCCCCCCCCCCCCTCACACACCGGTGAATGCTTACTTTGCTTAGAGGTAGGACTTATCTTGGGGGACAGGGCTGGCGGGCACGTATGTGTAAATAGCTAAGGTTTGTATAGTTAGGAAAAATACAAATTATCTACGAATTTGTCATTTGTTCCGTAACTGAAATACAAACCACGCTATTTACATGGGGTGACTTAACCCTTAGGAAGGGCGGTAAGTCCCCTGCCATACTGGCTTTGGCTTGCCTGGGGACCCCAAATTCGAGTGTGTAGGAACTCGAAGTAAGGGGTCCCTGCTCCTTGCTGGCAGCTGTGAAACTGCTGCGGCCTACGTAAGCTGTGTGTGAAGGTGAGAAGTGACTCGTCCTAGGAAGTTGACCTGGAGTTCTTCAGATGGAAATCTAGGCTAGGACTCTCCCAATACCACCTTGTCAGGGTATGGGGACATGACAGTATTACATCTTAATACTAGGAACACAAGGGAGCATGGCTTACCTGCAGAGGTTCGAGGTCAGCTGTGCAGAGAACCCAGGATGCTGCTTTCTCCAAGGGAGGAGAGGATGAAGAAAAGAATAAGGGCCAGGCAGATCTTTTCATTCACGCAGACTAAAACCGGGTAACAATGCCCTCACCCTTCTGCTACTTGTCCATTAAGGAGCCTGAGGTTAGACCAGCTGTTGTGCAGCCACCACAGGGCCGATAGAAAACGTATCGAGCCTCCTGTGTGTCACGTCTTGCAGGTAGTGCACCGTGAAGGTGGTCTGACACTTCCACACCCCAGCTTGAAGGACCTGAGTCACTGAAAAGTTCTTCTTGAAGGCCAGGGACGTAGCCACGCCCCTGACGTCATGCGCTGTAGGGCGACGTGACGGAGGAGGGTCAGGATTCAAGGCCAGATGTATCACCTTGCGAATCCAGGCCGAGATGGTATTCCTGGTGACCCTCCTCTTCGTCTCCCCGGTGCTCACGAACAAGGCTCGCACCTGGGGACGAACTGCAGCTGTTCTTTTAAGATACAACCTCAGACTCCTAACTGGGCACAGTAGGAGATGGTCTGGGTCATCTGTTACAGAACGGAGACTCGAAACCCGGAAGGAGTCGAACCTTGGGTCCGGCACTCCCGGGTTCTGAGTCTTGGCAACAAACTCAGGGACGAAGCTGAACGTTACCTCCCCCCAACCCCTTGAATGGGCGACGTCATACGAGAGACCATGAAGCTCACTGACTCGCTTGGCCGAGTCCAAAGCTAGCAGGAAAACCGTCTTCCATGTAAGGTGGCGATCAGAAGCCTGGAGTAATGGTTCGTAGGGAGGTCTCTTCAGAGACCTGAGGACTCGAACTACGTTCCATGGAGGAGGTCTCACTTCCGACTGAGGGCAGGTAAGTTCATAACTCCGTATGAGAAGGGAAAATTCCAGCGAGGAAGAAATGTCCATTCCTTTAAGCCTGAAGGCAAGACTTAAGGCTGAGCGATAGCCTTTCACTGCCGAAACTGAAAGGCGCATTTCCTCCCGCAGATAAACGAGGAACTCCGCTATTGCAGGTAAAGTGGCATCGAGGGGAGAGATACCCCTTCCACGACACCAACCACAGAAAACTCGCCACTTCGCCTGGTAGACTCCAGCGGATGATTTGCGCAGGTGGACAGACATCCTGTTCGCAACTTGTTGCGAAAATCCTCTCTCTGTGAGGAGTTGCTGGATAGTCTCCAGGCGTGAAGCCGAAGCGAAGCCACGGCTTTGTGGTAGATGTTGGAGTGTGGTTGTTTGAGTAGCTCGTGACGTGGAGGGAGCTCCCTCGGAACCTCCGTGAGGAGTTGCAGAAGGTCCGGGAACCACTCTGCGTGATGCCATAGCGGAGCTATCAGGGTCATTGAAAGATTGACCGATGTTCTGGTCTTGCTGAGTACCCTCCTCATCAGACAGAACGGGGGAAAGGCGTACACATCGACGTTGTCCCACCGTTGTTGGAAGGCATCCTGCCAGAGAGCCTTGGGGTCCGGGACTGGGGAGCAGTACAGCGGGAGCTTGGCGTTCAGCGCTGTAGCGAACAGATCCACCGTCGGGGAACCCCACAAAGTCAGGACTTTGTTGGCTATCTGAGGATCCAAAGACCACTCGGTACTCACTATCTGCGTCGCTCTGCTCAGACTGTCGGCGAGCACATTCCTTTTGCCTGGAATGAAGCAAACCGCTAGTGAAATCGAGTGGACTTCGGACCATCTCAGGATCTCTACTGCAAGATGGGATAGCTGTTCTGAAAAGGTACCTCCCTGCTTGTTGATATAAGCCACCACCGTGGTGTTGTCACTCATCACCACCACAGAGTGGCCCGCCAGGACTTGGTTGAACTTCTGAAGTGCCAGGAACACGGCCTTCATTTCTAGCAGGTTTATGTGAAGGTACTTTTCTGATTCTGACCACAGGCCTGAGGTCCTGTGGCTCAGAAGGTGGGCCCCCCACCCTTGTTTGATGCGTCCGAGAACAGCATCAAATCTGGGGGAGGGACGAGAAGATCCACTCCCTTTCGTAGGTTTTCGTCCGCCACCCACCACCGGAGATCCGTCCGTTCCGCAGGGCCCATAGGGATCAAAGTGTCCGGGGAGTCGTGGCCTTGACTCCACCGGGACTTGAGTCGCCACTGGAGGGATCTCATTCTTAGGCGACCGTTGGGAACGAGACGGGACAGGGAGGAGAGGTGGCCGAGGAGACGAAGCCATGATTGGGCTGGGAGCTCTTCTCGATTGAGGAAAGGTCTCACGACCTTCCTCAGCCTTGCTATCCTGTCGTCTGATGGGAAGGCTTTGTGGAGATTGGTGTCTATGACCATGCCTAGATATACCAGTTTCTGAGAGGGCTGCATGGAGGACTTCTCGAGATTTACCACGATCCCTAGATCCTGGCAAACTTCGAGGAGCTTGTCTCGGTGGCGAAGAAGGGTTGCCTCCGAGTCCGCTAGGATCAGCCAGTCGTCCAGGTAACGAAGGAGACGGATGCCGATCATGTGAGCCCACGAAGAGATGAGGGTGAGTACTCTGGTGAACACCTGAGGGGCTGTGGAGAGACCAAAGCACAGCACCTTGAACTGGTAGATCTTGTTGTCTAGGCAGAATCTTAGGTACTTCCTTGAAGACGGATGGATTGGGATCTGGAAGTACGCGTCCTTCAGGTCCAGTGTACACATGAAGTCTAGTGGTCTCACCGCAAGTCTGACCGTGTCTGCTGTCTCCATGCTGAACGGAGTCTGCTTGACAAACCCGTTCAGGGTTGAGAGGTCGATGACTGGTCTCCAGCCTCCAGACGCCTTTCTCACAAGAAAGAGTCGACTATAGAAGCCTGGGGACCTGTCTACAACCTCCTGGAGAGCGTCCTTCTTCAACATGGCCTGGACTTCTGCCCGAAGGGCTTGCCCTTTTGCCGATCCCATGGCAAAAAAGCTCAACGACACTGGATTCGCTGTCAGGGGAGGTAGAGAGGACGCGATAACCTAGAGTGATCACGGAGATCGTCCAGGCATCTGCCCCGAGTTGCTGCCACCTTGTCGCGCAACTCTGTAGGCATCCCCCCACTGGTGGACATGCAGGGGGATTGCCAACCCTAGCGTTTCCGACCTCGGCTGTTACCTCTAGGGTTCTTGCCTCCCCTGGAGGACTTCTTGCTCCTTCTGCTCTTGGCAGGAAAGGGCTTAGACACCTTTGGCTTCGCTGCAGTAGTCTTTTTCGTGTCCTTAGCTGGAGGTTTGTAGGGCCTCGATGTCAGGGCCTTGTGGATGAGGGAATCCTGGTTGGATTTCCTCCACCTCTCAGCGGTGAGCTCTACGTCCTTAGGCTCAAACAGACTCTTACCAAACACGGAAGAGTGTCTGAGCCTGCTAACCTCCGAACTGGGGACCTTCTGGTGGAACCTCTCGGCCACAGCGTCCCGACGCTTGAGAATCGTATTGGCCCACAAGCTCGAGACTTGGTGGGCCAGAAACTCAATGGTCCGTGTGCCAGAGAGTAAGAAAGTCTCCAGCGCCTTCCTTGTGCTTTCTTTGGAGAGGTCCTCGGACCGCACCAGGATGCCCAGAGACCCCAGCCAGATGTCGAGCCCCAAAGTTGCCTGCATGGCACACTTGGTGACCTTCTCCTGGCTCAGGATCTCAGTGGCTGAGAAGGACACGTGCCGGTTGGAGAGTCTCTCAAGAGGGACTCCCTCTGTGAGTTCTTCCACAGAGTGGTGCAACGGAAGACTCAGACAAGACTCCTCAAGGATCTCAAAGTACCTCCTTTGATGGACTCGAGGAGGCGAGAGGAGCTTGTTACCGGCAATCGATCTGCTGGAGGAGGCAAGCTCAGAGAGCTGGCCCTCGACCTTGTCCCTGGCACTCTTCATCCCCTGAGACCAGGGCAAAGCTGCACTGGCCCTAGAGGGTTTCTGGGTGGCATAGACGCGGTCCAGGACCGTGTCCTTACTTTCACGAGGGGAAATCTCAGGGTCTGGGATCCCATTGAGGTTCCTCATGAGGGTCAGGACTTGCCAGAAAGCATGTTCTGACTCCTGGTGCTCTCCTCCCGAAGGACTGGCAGCGAAGTCTCCCGTCCCCAGTGGCTCTTCCTGGGGGGACACGTGGACATCCTCGGCGGCTCTAGATGGTTCCTGCCTGATCCTTGCTGACGATTTGGGAATCGTCTTAGAGTCCTTAGGCTCCCTCATGGGCGGGATACAAGACTCGAGCAACGAAGGGGGCAGGCTCTTCTCCACGCCTGGACGAGACGACTTCTCAGGGAGAGGCGGCGCTTCCCCCATTGGTGCGATGGGGGAATGGTCCGGGTCATCCGACTCTCCTGAGGATGGATAGTCCTCATCCGCAGGGGAGGGAGAGAAAGTCTGGGGGGGGAGAAGGAGCCTTGCGCAAGGAACTGCGAGGAGACAATATAGGCCTCGGAGGAGTTTCCACGGGAGAGACTCCTCTCTTACTCTTCAGGGGGGAGGAAGCTTAATCGCCTGCACAAGAACTCTGACTAGGGTGCCGAACCAGGGCTGCTGGCTGACAGTCGCGCTGTCAGACACTCCCTCTGGAGGGAAGGGGATCGTGCGATCCCTAGGAGGAGTCGACAAATGTGGGTTCGCCTGTGGGGGCTGAAAGGAAAGAGTCCCTAGACCTGTCCGGGAACTGCCCCCCCTCCGGCGAGCGCGCTGGTCTGCGCTTGCGGGGAGGGGAACGAGACGAAGACCTGTCCGCCTGGCGGCGCTCGCGCTGGGGGTCGAGTGACGGGCCCTGGTCAGGGTCGCACGCGAAGGGCTCGCGCGCATCCGCGTGGGCGGTGCGGGCGCGAGGGCGCGGTGGCGGGCAGGCAAGGATACAGGAACGAGGGAGCGCTGGCGCGCTGGCGATGGAGCGAGCGCGTGGGCGCGGGAGCGCGCAGCAGCTGGAGCGGGCGCGGGCGCGCATAGGAGATGGCGAGGGCGTGTGGCGCGCAGGAGCCGGCACGGGAGGCAGCCGGACGCGAGGGCGCGCAGCAACCTGATGCGGCCCCGGAGGGCGCGAGGTAACGGGGGTGCCTGAGCGCGTGTCCGGGAGAACCGGGCGAGGGAGCGTGAGCGCTGGTGCAGGATCGCGTGCGGCAGGGATGGCACGTTGGCGCGGAGGCTGGCGCTGGTCCGACAGGACCAGCATGCTCGCCTGTGGGCGCGCCGGCGATCGTGGGCGTGCATGGCGCGCATCAGGGTGTGGTCGCACTGGGGTGCGCTGCTGCGGCGGCCACGCAGGGCGCGCGGTTTGATGAGGGCGCACAGGTGTGCGCTGGAGGGTTACGTTAGGCGCCTTGACGACAGGAACGGGGCGCGTGACAGGAAAAGGGCGCATAACCGGAGCGTCGCGCGCGATTGCAGCGCGTGCAGGATCGCGCGATCTGGAAGGAGAGCTCAGGGGCGGCCATGAGCGCCCGTGCGCTAGCTTGGGAGCCTCCTGGGCGACGCGCTGAGATGTTGAGGCACGTTGGCGCGTTGATGAGCGTGTGAGCGCTGGATGTGGAACCGCGCGTGGGCGCGTGTCACACGTCTCTCCAGACGGGAGCAGCGAGTCCGGAGGAATCTGACGCACTGTAACAGGAACAGCTAGAGGGCGCCGGGGCGCAGAAGGGCGTGGGCGCGCAGGGGAACCCTGGCGCGTAGCAGGAACAGTGGCGCAAACGCGCGAGGGTGAGCGCCGTGCCGCTAAGTCAGGAACAGTGGCAACGGCAGGCACAGCACCGACGGCAGCAGGGGGGCGCACAGGAAGAACCTGGCGCTTGAGGGCGAGAGGCGCGGTTTTGCGCTCAAGACCCTTCAGCCCCGAAGGGCCCGGTGACTGCGCAGAGGCAGGATCAGGTGGCGCATCAGGAACATTAGAGGTAGAAGGTCTGGGAGACTGGTCACTGTGTCCCGATGGACGACCATCATCCGCAGGTGATCGCGAACGATCCCCGGAGAGGTCTAGGTTGGTAGCTGGCAGGATTGGTGAACGGCGATTTGTCTCCTCCGCAGAGGACTGTAGTGACGACGAGCCGAAGAGGCGCCTCTTAACCCCTTGTAAGGGGAAGGAAGGCCGCTACGGCGAAGGGGAGGACGAGCCTTCCGCCTTATACGCCCACGAGGGGCCGTGGGATCAGCAAGCTGACCATCAAGGGGCCTCCAAAGAGGAGTCTCTGTAAGTGAACTCCCCCGAGGGGGAGAATCACCGGCAGGAGAGACCGTGGGACTTAGATCCTCCCTCAAAGGGTGTTCGGAGAGGGAATCTAAGCCGTTAGCTACCTCAGCCACAGGAACGGGGGTTTGACTTGACCCATGAGATGACTCCGTCACAACAACGTCAACCACAAACAGAGGATCTATCCCTGCTGTAGTTGGCGATTGTTTGACGGCTGCACCCAGTTTGATCATGTCAAACAGGGCTTCCTTGGAGGGCGAACCCTGCAGCCCCAAGGAAGCCCAAAGCTGAAACAAATCATGATTAGACATTAAATCCTCCCCCGGAGAGGAGGGGCAGCCGCCTCACTATGGGAGGCAACTACCTCTCCCGCACCCCGGGATCGGTCAACAGCACAGCGGTCTACGCTACCACTCGCCGGCCTCTCGGAAGAGACCGCTCGAGGGGGAGCTTCAGAGGAGGAAAGGGCAACGGAAGAAGAAATCCTGGAATTTTCTCTCTTCAGAGAAGCCTCTGAAGGAGCAAGATCCCTTTTGGCCTTCTTCTTCCAGCGCCGGGCAAACCTCTCCCACTGGGAGGTAGACCACTCCCTACATTCAATATGACAAATTCGAAGATAATTTGTATTTTTCCTAACCATACAAACCTTAGCTATTTACAGAGGGTTTACCTTTTAGCGCAGCTGAAATGGCGAGCCATTAGAATTTAACGAGGGTGTATTACCCCCGCGCTAGTTAGCGGGGGGGGGGGGGGGGGGTAGGGGAGTGGTAGCTAGCTACCCCTCCCCCCCCTCACACACAGATGAATGCTCACTTTCACTTAGAGGTAGGACTTGTCTTGGGGGACAGGACTGGCGGGCGAATATGTGTAAATAGCTAAGGTTTGTATGGTTAGGAAAAATACAAATTATCTTCGAATTTGTCATTTGTTCCGTAACCGAAATACAAACCACGCTATTTACAGAGGGTGACTTACCCCTTAGGTAGGGTGGAAAGTCCCCAGCCATACTGGCTTTGGCTTTACCCGGGGACTCAGAATCCGAGTGAGTCGCACTCGGGAAAAGGAGTCCCTGCACCTCACAAGTTCCTTGCTCCGCAAGGAACCATGTGGCCTACGTAAGCTTGTGTGTGAAGGAAGAAGTGTGACCCGTCCTAGGCAGTTGACCTGGAGTTCCAGAAGGAACTCTGGGTTAGGACGTTTCCAATACCACCTCGTCAGGGTATGGGGGACGCGACAGTATTGACTCAATACTCGGAACACAAGGAAGCATGGTTTACCTGCAGAGGTTCGAGGTCAGCTATGCAGAGACCAGGATGCTGCTTCCCCATAGAGGGGATGATGAAGAAAGAAATAAGAGCCAGACATACTTCTTTCGTTCATGCAGACTAAAACCTGATAACAATGCCCTCAACCTTCTGCTACCTGTCCAAAAAGGAGCCTGAGGTTAGACCAGCTGTTGTGTAGCCACCACAGAGCGATAGAAAACGTATCGAGACTCCTGTGGGTCACGCCCTGCAGGAAGCGGGCTGCGAAGGTCATTAGACGCTTCCAGACTCCAGCTTGTAGCACCTGCGTCACAGAGTAGTATTACTCGAAGGCGAGGGACATTGCGATGTATCCAACATCGTGCTGTAGGGCGACGTGACGGGGGAGGGTCTGGAGACAGGTCGAGATGAATGTCCTTGAGTCCGAGCTGAAGAGGTATACTGGTGACTCTCCCCCGTGTCCTCCTTGTGCTCCCAAATCGGCTGCAACTGAGGACAAACTGCAGCTGTTCCCAGCGCTAACCTCTCGATTCCTTTACTGGCAGGAAAGAGAAGGTCTTGGGACATCAGATACAGAATGGAGACTCGAAATCTTGAATGAATTGGACCGAAGGGCCGGGACCCCCTGATTCTGAGTCTAGCCAACAACTCAGGAGCAAACCTGAATGTTGCCTTCCCCTCTTCCTTATAAAGGGGGGAGTCGTAAGAGACCAAGAAGATTGCTTACACACTGGCCGTGGCCAGAGTGAGCAGGAGACCCAAGGCGGAATACAATCCGAGGCCTGTCGTAAAGGGTCTTGAGAAGATCTCTTAAAGGACTAAAAGTCCGAGCCATGCTCCAAGTTGGAGGTCTTCCTCCGACTAGGGCAGGGACGATCGTAGCTTCGCATGAGCGAGGATAGATCCAGCGGGCAGGAAAAAGTTATTCCTTTAAGCCTGAAGGTCAGGGAAAGGCTGAGCGACAGGCTTCATTGCCGAGAGCGGAAAGGAGTTTCCTCCCGCCGAAAGGCAATAAGACCGTTTTTGCTGGAGAAGAGGCCTCAAGGGAAGAGGTATATCTCCCACGGCACCAACCACCGAAGACTCTTCACTTTGCCTGGAAGACCCCTGTGGATGACTATCGCAGATGACGCGACCTCCGTACCGCGACTGTAGCGGGTTGTCTCTTCTTGAGGAGGAGGCGTAGTGTCTCCATGCATGAAGCCGAAGCGACGCCCCGGTTCGGGAGAGATGTCGCAGTGTGGTTGCTTGAGTAGTCTGCGCCGTGTGAGAAGCTCTCCCGGGAGTTCCGTCAGGGGAAGCAGAGGGTCCAGAAACCGTTCTGCGCATAGTCCCAGTGGAGCTCTCCCATTGAAAGGTTGACAGACAACCTGGTCTTGTTGAGACCCATTGTCCACAGACAAAAAGGAGGGAAGACGCAGGCGTCGAAGTTGTCCCACCATCACCGGAATGCATCTTGCCAGAGTCTCGGGGTCTGAGACTGGGGGGGAAGAACAGCGGAAGCTTGAGGTTCCAAGCTGTCGCGATCAGGTCCCCCAGACCAGTACATGCTGGTTACCCAAGGTCAAAGACCCCCAGGTACACTCTCTCTATGAGGCTCTGCTCGGATAGTCGGAGAGAACATTCCCCTGCCTGGAATGAGAGAGCCGATGGTGGTATTGAGAGAATCTCAATCATCCCGGTATCTCTACTGCAAGATGTGAAGGTGTGAAAATGCGTCCCCTGCTGGTTAGAATACGCCAGAATCATGAAGTCGACGCGCACGGGGCGACTCGGCAGGAGCTGTAGGATCTGTAGAGGGGCCAGACTAAGGCCCCTAAGCCTGCCTGAATGATGGAGAGGTATCCTTCAGGTCTTGACCATAGGCCTGGACCGGAACATGCCCTCCCCCCCTTTCCTTTGACGAGTCCAAGAACAGCATCAAGAATGTGGGGAAAGGACGAGAATATCCACTACCATCAAGAGGCTCCATAGGTCAACACCCATTGCAGGTCTAATAGTTCCGCTGGTCCCATAGGGGCCAGGAAGTCCGGTTAAACATTGCCTGAAGCCACCGGAACTTAGACCGCCCCACATGGAACTTATCCTGAGGCGACCGTTCGGACTATAGACGGGTCAATGAGGAAAGGAGAACTAGGAAACGTTCCAAGGTAGGGCTGAAAGCTCTGTTTGACTGAGAACAGGTACTGCGACTCTCCTCAGTCTTGCCACAGTCAACTGAAAGGAAGGCTCGGAGGATGTGGTAACAGAATCTGGCGTCCCCAGGTGGTCACCCATCCAAGTACCGACCAGAACCGACGTTGCTTAACCTCGCTGGACGGACGAGAAGCGGGGTTTCCAACGTGGTTAGGCCGTTGACTCAATATCATGGCTAGATACTCCAGATGTTGAGGCAGAGGAAGAGAAGGCTCCGAGCAAAATACCATGAGCCCACACTCATGGTAAGCATCCGGAAGCTTGTCCCGGCGCTGAAGAAGGTCGAACCCGAGCCTACCGGAGTTGACCAGCCCTCCAAACAGCAGAGGAGGCGGAAGCCTGCACCTGAGCGGCCAAGAGGAAGGCAGGGAGAGTTCTCTGGGGAAACAAACCTGCTATGCCACGGCGGGATAGCCACACTGCATCATAAGCAGGAATACTTGCAGTCTAGGCTGAATTCGACGAGCTCCCTGGAAGATGGATGGAATGGAAACTGAAAGTACCTGTCCTTCCGATCCAGGGTTTAAGGAGTCCTGTCGCCTCGTTACCAGTCTGATCGATTCTGCTGGTCTACGCTGGCCGAAGTTTGTTCGACAAACTTGATCAGGGCTGAGAGGTCGACAACGGACATCCCCTCTCAGATCCTTCCTACAAGAAAGGATCGACTGAAGAGGCCGGGGGTGAAGCCGTCGATGATCCTAAGGAAGACCTTCGCCTAAGGTATGGATCATTCTGCCCAACCGGGCAACTCTTGCTGACGCTATGGCATAGAGGTTCAGAGACACTGAATTCACTGACAGAGACAGCAGGCGCGATATCCTTGGCTGATCACAGAGATTGTGCGGGAATGGGCATCGGGAAGCTGTAATTCGGATGAGTAACCTTAAGCATCCTCCCAGCGAAAAACCTGCAATCCCAGAGTTCGTGAACTCTGCCGCTCCTTTCAGGACTATGCCCCCCCGGGGAAGCCTCCCGTGCCATCTGTTCCTGACAGGAGGAAACTGCAATTGGACACCTTGTCCCAGTTGTCGTAGCCGATAACTTAGGCCGACGTGGTTGAAAGAAAAGGGCGCTGGAGCCCTGCAGAGTCTGGAAGAAAGCGCCTTGGAGGAGTGAAAACGGAAGTCGATTTCCTCCGCACAGCCGCTGTCTAAGTCTCTGTCCTTGGGCACAAACAAACTCTTCTCAAGGATGGAAGGGTGTCTGAGGTCGTCGACCTCCACAGATGAGACACCCGAAGGAAGCCCTCAGTCAGCGCGTCCAGATGGTACAACATCGAGCTTGTCCGCAAGTTAGATACTTAACGACGAAAGGCCAAGGTGCCTGAGCTCGAGAGGAGGAAAGTACCCATGATCTTCCTGTAGCTTCCTTGAACCAAACCTCGGGCCGTAACCGAGGAGGGAAAGGACCTGGTAAGCTCCCAGAGGAAGGGGTAAGCAGTCACCCCTTGTCCGATGGAGAAATCTCGAACGGAAAGCCCCCCCCCCAAAAATCCTTCCAGGGAATGACGGGGAAGGGCTAACCCAGGTTCAGGAAAGAGGAGTGTTGCTCAGATCTCCCTGAAGTTTCTCCTATTCTTGCAAGTGCCATGCTCTGCGTTTACGGGGTGAGGCCGTGTTCTGGAAATACGCTCCAGAAGAACTCGCCAGGCTGGCCATGCTGCGAAAACCCCATTGGAAATCGTGGTCGCGATCGCCCTGGAGCTCGCGCGACGGTAATTCAAAGATTTGCGCGTGGGCGAATGTGGAAGCGCCCATGCGCGGTGTGCGAAGAAACACTGTAGGTTCGCGCGACGGAACACCGTCGGTTCGCGCGACGGAACACCGTCGGTTCGCGCGACGGAACACCGTCGGTTCGCGCGACGGAACACCGTCGGTTCGCGCGACGGAACACCGTCGGTTCGCGCGACGGAACACCGTCGGTTCGCGCGACGGAACACCGTCGGTTCGCGCGACGGAACACCGTCGGTTCGCGCGACGGAACACCGTCGGTTCGCGCGACGGAACACCGTCCGTCCGCACGATGGAAAACCGTTGGTTCGCGCGTGGCCGAACATTGGAGAGCATGGGCGCGGACGCGCATGAGCGTAGACGTGCAGGCACGTGGGCGTGTGGGCGCGCAGGCGAATGATCGCGCGGGCGCATAGGCAAGCAGTCGCGCAGGCGAAAGGCCGCGCGGGCGCGCAGGCGAGCGGTCGCGCGGGCGAGCGGTCGCGCGGGCGCGCGCAGGCGAGCGGTCGCGCGGGGCGCGCAGGCGAGCGGTCGCGCGGGCGCGCAGGCGAGCGGTCGCGCAGGCGAGCGGTCGCGCAGGCGAGCGGTCGCGCAGGCGAGCGGTCGGGCAGGCGAGCGGTCGGGCAGGCGAGCGGTCGCGAGGGTGGGTAGGTGAATGAGCGCGAGTCCGAGGCGCGCAGGCGAATGATCGCGCGGGCGCATAGGCAAGCAGTCGCGCAGGCGAAAGGCCGCGCGGGCGCGCAGGACCGTTCGCGCGGGCGAGCGGTCGCGCGGGCGAGCGGTCGCGCGGGCGCGCAGGCGAGCGGGCGCGCAGGCGAGCGGGCGCGCAGGCGAGCGGTCGCGCAGGCGAGCGGTCGCGCAGGCGAGCGGTCGCGCAGGCGAGCGGTCGCGCAGGCGAGCGGTCGCGCAGGCGAGCGGTCGCGCAGGCGAGCGGTTGGGCAGGCGAGCGGTCGCGAGGGTGGGTAGGTGAATGAGCGCGAGTCCGAGGCGCCGAACGCAAGCGTTAGCGCGATGGCGAGGAAACGCGCTGCCACGTGGGCGAGGAAGACCGCTGGCGATATGGATCAACAGGCGATCGGTGGTGAGCTGGTGAGCGCTAGCGCGCAGGTTGGCGATGGCGCGTTGTGGCATGCCGACGCAATGGCGAGCAGCATGCGCGGGTGAGCGATCGTGCGATGGCGAGCAGCATGCGAATGTGAGCGATCGCGAGCAGCATGCGCAGGTGGGCGATCGCGCGATGGTGATCAGCATGCGCAGGGTCGCGCGATGGTGATCAGCATGCCAGGGTCGCGCGATGGCGATCAGCATGCGCAGGTGGGCGGTCGCGCGATGGCGAGCAGCATCCGCAGGTGGGCGATCGCGCGATGGCGAGCAGCATCCGCAGTTGAGGGTCGCGCGATGGCGAGCAGCATCCGCAGGTAGGCGATCGCGCGATGGTGATCAGCATGCGCAGGGTCGCGCGATGGCGATCAGCATACGCAGGTGGGCGGTCGCGCGATGGCGATCAGCATCCGCAGGTGTGCGGTCGCGCGATGGCGATCAGCATCCGCAGGTGGGCGGTCGCGCGATGGCGAGCAGCATCCGCAGGGCGAACCATGTTCCTTCAGAAGTGTTGGAGAACGTTGGCGTGCCGGCTGTAACACACGCGGGCGATCCGGAGATCGCCGAGAGACAGGTGATCGCTGGCGAGCTGATGATCGCTGGCGAGCTGATGATCGCTGGCGAGCTGATGATCGCTGACGAGCAGAAGGCAAAGCGTGGAAGCCTGCGCATAGAAGAAGAGTCCTTGACCCCGACCTGAACCGAAGTTCTAGATCGCGAGGGCGAACGTGGGCGCGTAACAGGAACCAACAGGAACAGCAGGGATGATCATCATGAGAGCGCTGACGACAGGAGAGCGCTGATGAACAGGAGAGCGCCTGTGCGCTAACACTGAGCAGGAGCAGGAGAGAACACAGCAGAAGGGCGCGCAGGGGAACCCTGACACGCAAGGGAAGAACCCCCGTGGGAGGCAACCCTTTGCCCCGAAGGGATCGTTGTCCGCCGGGAGACTGATGTCCATCGGAAGACCGTTGTCTGTCCACCGGGAGACTGATGTCCGTCGGAAGACCGTTGTCCGTCGGGAAGACCGTTGTCCGTCGGGAAGACCGTTGTCCGTCGGGAAGACCGTTGCCCGTCGGAAGACGAGATCAGACTGCTGTCCATCTGCACCAAGGCGGAAGATCAAGAAAAAGGAGTTGTAGGCTGCAAACGGAGATTAAAAAAGGCGCCTCTAGCACTCTTATAGGGAGATGAGAGGCCCTTACGACGAGGTGGACGGTGGGCCTTACGGCGAGGGAGGCCAACAGCAACAGAAGAATCCTCCGAAGAGGAGTCTCTATGAGTGTACTCTCTCGCGAACGAAAGAGAAACACTTCGTAGAAGAGACTGGTCAGCCAGTGACCTAAAAGGAGCAATCCTCCGAAGAGGAGCTCCTGCAGTTGCCCAGCCCCTTGAGCGAAACTGCAGGTGTGACCGCTCAGCACCAAGAGCATGGTCGCACGAAAAAAAGGCAAGAGAAGAACCCCCCAAAAGGGGAAAAACTCAAGCCTGGACAGGAAAAACTTCCCTCGGAAGGAAAGTTACCCGCCCAAGGAGGCAAGCCTCCTGAGAGTTCTAAAATGAACTGGAGAGCTGTCCGTCGTCACGGGAGTACTTCCAGTAGGAGACACGCCCGACGAAAATACAAGGGGGGAGGCAGCAACAGCCGAATCCCCAGGCCTCAACAAGACAGCTCACACCGTTGCCATATTACAGAAACGAACTAGATCGGTAACTGTAAAAAAATAAAACAAAAATCATTAGTACACATTCATTCCCCCGGGAAGGCGCCGAAGAGGAATCCCGAGGGAAAGGAAACAAGAATTACACAACAGGCACGTGCCCTCACAACCACTTACACTCACGGAAGGAGAGCTGTAACCAAAACAGAATTATAACAATTATAATTATGAAACTATGTAATTATGTAATTTAAAAATGAATGAACACTAAAGAAAGAACGAAACCTCGAAAGGAATCGTTCTACAGCTGAAAAATTAACAACCACAATTAGATTCATAAACTAATTGAGACCAACTAGATTCATAAACTAATTGAGACAAACGTACGGCGTAGCAACCCCCCCTACACGGAAAGGAAGCTACAAGGGCATAGTAACACGTAGTAAAAGGGTGAACGACCTCAAGAGAGAGAGAGAGAGAAAGACATAAGTCAAACTCGAACGCCACCCATAAAATTACGCCGTGGTGGCCTAACTGCCGAGGACTCCACGTAGATATCGTACACTACACACACAACTCTGAAAAGGAAACTTACTGATTTCTATGCTCAAATATATATACAAACATGAAAACATGTTTACATATATATTGAGTAAATGAAAAGTAAGCGATTAAGTAAAGACAAAACAAACAATGGCTGCCAAGAGAGGACCAAGACAGAGACGTCTGTCACAGTCCGAGCCAAAAGTGAAAGTGAGCATTCATCTGTGTGTGAGGGGGGGGAGGGGTAGCCAGCTACCACTCCCCTACCCCCCCGCTAACTAGCGCGGGGGTAATACACTCTCGTTAAATTCTAATGGCTCGCCATTTCAGCTGCGCTAAAAGGTAAACCCTCTGTAAATAGCGTGGTTTGTATTTCGGTTACGGAACAAACATACATTATCACTATCACACCGCTGGCCCCTACAGTGAGGACATAAGGTGTGGGGATCGGTGTCGACCGCCGACATAAAAGTCCCACAAGGGCGGCCGGGAAGTCAAGGGTAAGTACGCATTGTCAGTAGAGGCCAACTTCAAGCACACTGCAAAAGAAAAAAAGCAATAACAGATTAATATGGCAGAAAAAGCAAGGGAGAGCGCAGACAGGTCTGTTCTCTTCCCGAGCCAAAAGTAAAGTGAAGCATTTACCGGTGTGTGAGGGGGGTGGGGGGGGGAGTTAGCTTCCCCTCCCTACCCCCCGCTAACTAGCGGCGGGGTAGTAAACCCTCGTTAAAACTTTTATGACTCGTCATTCAGCTACGCCGAAGTAATTACCCCATGTAAATAGCGTGCTTTGTATTTCAGTTACGGAACAAATACTCAGATAAGGAGCCCCCGGGCAAAGCCAAAAGCTAGACTGGCTGGGACATCCACCCTTCCTAATGGGTGAGTCACCCCTAATAAATAGCGTGGTTTGTATTCCAGTTACGGAACAAATGACAAATTTCTAGATAATTTGTAATTTTCCTAACTATACAAAACTTAGCTATTTATACAAACTTGCCCGCCATCCCTATCCCCCTTGAAGTCCTACCTCCAAGCAAAGTGCCTAAATCACAGTTGTGTGAACAGGAGTGGTAGCAAGCTACCTCCGCTAACTAGCGGTGTGGGTAGTTAACCCTCGCTGAATTTTAATGGCTCGTCATATCAGCTCCACCAAAAGTATAACCCCTAATAAATAGCTAAGGTTTGTATAGTTAGGAAAAATACAAATTATCTACGAATTTATCATTTCTATCAAAGGGCAAAGGTTTGTATTTGTGTAGGAACAAATGGGGGTGATAGTTATAAAACTCCACTACTAATCCTTTAATTTTTTCCATTGTACGCTGCAATGCACTTCAAGATTTAAGAAAATCTAAAATCGTAATGAAATCTATGCATGTAAAGTTTACTGGAATATTGTTAAAACAAAAGACAACTACCGTAATAGTTAACAATCAGCAACATACCTCTCCTTTTCCTGGTAACTCTAATGTGTATGGAATATTGTACCGTGAAGCAATAACAAGTGGGTACTTTTCTTTCGTGTTTGCAGTACCTACAAAGAGTGCATCTCCATTTTCCTTTTCAGTAAGCCAGTGATGATTAGGTTCACCCCTCTTCAAAGTGCCATAAACAAAGACTGAGTGTCGTGGCATGATTCTACTACACCTAAAACAATTACAATATCAGTAGAAAATAAATAGCTTATATAATAAAATAAATCCTAAATAAGATAACACTGCATAACATATTTCAAGTGATGTTGATAAATGCATGAAAGCTAACTATGAAACAAAATCACAATTTTTTAAAGTAAAGTAATTTGTATTTTCCATAACCATACAAACCTGAGTCCTTTCATAGGAATAATAT
Organism: Palaemon carinicauda; assembly: GCF_036898095.1. Classification (NCBI taxonomy): domain Eukaryota; kingdom Metazoa; phylum Arthropoda; class Malacostraca; order Decapoda; family Palaemonidae; genus Palaemon; species Palaemon carinicauda. The sequence goes on along the minus strand of NC_090732.1, from coordinate 34,884,781 downwards.
TCAGCTAAGCTGAAACTCAGCTGTAGTGGTAGTTACTGACGGTTACTGAGCAGCCACTTTGAACTTAACCTAGGACTTGCGGGATGATTGAGGCAGAAAGTGTAACCTAAAAGACTAGGTTTTGCATAAAAGGAGCTGAAGTGATGACTCCTGCCAACTTCCTAAAGACCTAGGAAAAAGATGTCCCAGGTGTTAAGCTGGATCTCTGCCAACACTTGATAGATGGTCATGGAAGAACCTACAGTATATCATGTAAGAAAATGGTGTCTGAAATAGGTGTCCTTTATGATAAATGGGTTTGCATACATCTCTTTGAATCCCTCCCCTCAAAAAGAGGAAGGGAGATAATTCTACAGAAAAATGTACATAAACATTGGGAGGTTTATCAAACGTCCAATCCAACTAATACTGGCACAACTGCTGCATCCCAGGAGAGGGGAAAGAAAAGATGAAAAAGGGCTATGCACTCTTACCTCTCATACTAGCCTTATGTCGCAACCGCTGTCTCTGATGAGATGCTTCTTGTCCTATGAGGGAGCCACCACCAGACCAAGGGTAAAAGTATCCAGGAACCTGTGGAAATACTCCCAAAAGTAGTGAGTTGTGAAGGTCGTCTAGCATTTCCTGACTCCCGCCTTTAAAACTTGCACCACTGACAGGCTGAATGCTATAGTCATATCAATCACCCTGAATTCGTGTGCATGTACATGGGAAGTTCCTTCTGCTCCTTCGGTAGACGCAGGATGCACCCGTTAGATGGTTTTTCGAAGCCAGGAGATGGTATTCCTGGAAATCTCTTTCTTTAAACTACTGGTGTTCAGGAAGTCTTTCTGGCAATACAGTCTGAAGGTCTGAGAACTCTTAAAGTAGTCCCATAGGTCCTCACAAGAAAGAAAAGCAAATCATCTTGATATCTGGTCACTACTTTTAAGGCGGATACGGAGGACTCAAAACTGGAGTCATGAACTGCTGGGTTCTAGATCTTCATTACAAACTCTGGAATGAAGATAAAAGAGACCTTCCATCCTTACGAATGACTATATTGTAATACTGTATTGATATACAATATGCCATGCAGTTTGCCTACTTGCTTAGCCGAGGCCAACAGGAAGGAAGACAGTTTTGAGGGTAAGATCCCTAACTGACGCTTGTCTTAAAGGTTTGTGTGGGGCCGTCTTCAACCTAAGAAACTGGGTGACATCCCTGGGAGGATAAGACTGCTCGGAGCTCTTCAAAAGCGTAAACAGCTCTCACAAAGAGGAAAGGTCTAAGTTCTTCTATCTGAAGACTTGGCTTAAGGCCAAGCTATAGTCTTTTACCACCGAGACTAAGAGGAACTTCTTCAAACAAAGGTAGACGAGATCAGCTATTAGTTGCAGAGAGGTTCCAACCAGAGAAGTATCCCTTCTAAGACACCAATCACAGACAATGGCCAACTTTTCCTGGTAGTGAGCAGCAGAAAACCTTTGCAGATATCCAGACATCTGTGCAGTGACTAACAAAAAGCCTTGGTTTGGGACCAACAGGTCTTCATTTGCCACTGAAGTGACTGCATCCTAAGCGGACTATTGGGAACCAGAAGTTCTAACAAAGCCAGGTGGCCCCAAAATCATTGCCACAGGTGAGCTTGTGACGATGGAAGACCTAGAAACTCGCACGTCACTTCCTTAACTCTTTTGACTCTGCTGCGATGGAAACACTTTTCCTATTACGGTGTCTAAAGTATTCTCATACCCAGATATACCAGTCCAAGCATGGACTCCAAAGAGGACAGCTCTTAGTCTACCACGATCGCCAAAATCGCGGTAAAACCCGAGAAGCATGGCTCATTGGCAGAGAAAGATTGCCATCGAGTCTGCCAAAAGGATAAATTCGTAGATAATTTGTATTTTTCCTAACGATACAAACCTTAACTATTTACATGGGGTAATTACTTCGGCGCAGCCGATGACGAGCCATAAAGTTTTAACGAGGGTTTTCTACCCCACCGCTAGTTAGCGGGGGGATAGGGAGGGGCAGCTAGCTACCCCTCCCCCCTCACACACACCAGCAATTATCTCACTTTACTTAGAGGTAGGACTTATCTTGGGGGACAGGGCTGGCGGGCACATAACTGTAAATAGCTAAGGTTTGTATCGATAGGAAAAATACAAATTATCTACGAATTTGTCATTTGTTCCGTGACTGAATACAAACCATGCTATTTACAAGGGGTGACTTAACCCTTAGGAAGGGAGGTAAGTCCCCTGCCATACTGGCTTTGGCTTGCCCGGGGGCCACGAACCCGAGTTCATAAAGCAACTCAAGGGTTGGGGCCCCTGCGCCTCACAGACAGCTGAGGGGCTGCTGCGGCTTACGTAAGTCGTGTGTGAAGGTGAGCAGTGACACGTCCTAGGAAGTTGACCTGGAGTTCTTTAGAAGGAAATCTAGGCTAGGACTTACCCAATACCACCTCGTCAGGGTATGGGGACATGACAGTATTACAACTTAATACTAGGAACACAAGGAAGCATGGCTTACCTGCAAAGGTTCGAGGTCAGCTGTGCAAAGGACCCAGGATGCTGTTTTTCTCCAAGGGACGAGAGGATGAAGAAAAGAAAAGGGCCAGACAGATCTTTTCATTCACACAGACTATAACCGGGTAACAATGCCCTCAACCCTCTGCTACTTGTCCAATTAGGAGCCTGAGGTTAGACCAGCTGTTGTGCAGCCACCACAGGGCCGATAGAAAACGTATCGAGCCTTCTGTGTGTCACGTCTTGCAGGTAGTGGGCCGTGAAGGTGGTCTGACGCTTCCACACCCCAGCTTGCAGGACCTGCGTCACCGAAAAGTTCTTCTTGAAGGCCAGGGACGTAGCCACGCCCCTGACATCATGCGCCCTAGGGCGCCGTGACGGAGGAGGTCAGAACTCAAGGCCAGGTGGATCACCTTGCGGATCCAGGCCGAGATGGTATTCCTGGTGACCCTCCTCTTCGTTTCCCCGGTGCTAACAAACAAGGCTCGTACCTGGGGGCGGACTGCAGCTGTTCTTTTAAGATACAACCTCAGACTCCTGACTGGGCACAGTAGATGGTCTGGGTCATCTGTTACAGAACGAAGACTCGAGACCTGAAAAGAGTCGAACCAAGGGTCCGGCACTCCCGGGTTCTGAGTCTTAGCAACAAACTCAGGGACGAAGCCGAACGTTACCTCCCCCCATCCCCTTGAATGGGCGACGTCGTAGGAGAGACCATGCAGTTCGCTGACTCGCTTGGCCGAGGCCAAAGCTAGCAGGGACACCGTCTTCCAGGTAAGGTGGCGATCAGAAGCCTGGCGTAATGGTTCGTAGGGAGGCCTCTTAAGAGACCTGAGGACTCAAACCACGTTCCAAGGAGGAGGTCTTACTTCAGACTAAGGGCAGGTAAGTTCGTAACTCCTTATGAGAAGAGACAGTTCCAGCGAGGAGGAAATGTCCATTCCTTTGAGCCTGAAGGCAAGACTTAAGGGTGAGCGATAGCCTTTCACTGCCAAGACTGAAAGGCGCATTTCTTCCCACAGATACACAAGGAACACTGCTATTGCTGGTAAAATGGCATCGAGGGGAGAGATACCCCTTCCACGGCACCAACCACAGAAAACTCGCCACTTCGCCTGGTAGACTCCTGCAGATGACCTGCGCAGGTGGCCAGACATCCTTTCCGCAACTTGTTGCGAAAATCCTCTCTTTGAGGAGATGCTGGATAGTCTCCAGGCGTGAAGTCGAAGCGAAGCTACGGCTTTGTGGAAGATGTTGGAGTGTGGTTGTTTGAGTAGCTCGTGACGTGGAGGGAGCTCCCTCGGGATCTCCGTGAGGAGCTGCAGAAGGTCCGGAAACCACTCTGCGTGATACCATAGCGGAACTATCAAGGTCATCGAGAGATTGACCGATGTTCTGGTCTTGTTGAGGACCCTCCTCATCAGACAGAACGGGGGAAAGGCGTACACGTCGACGTTGTCCCACCGTTGTTGGAAGGCATCTTGCCAGAGGGCCTTGGGGTCCGGGACCCCACAAAGTCAGGACTTTGTTGGCTATCCGAGGATCCAAAGACCACTCGGTACTCACTATCTGCGTCGCTCTGCTCAGACTGTCGGCGAGCACATTCATCTTGCCTGGAATAAAGCGAGCCGCAAGTGATATCAAGTGGACTTCGGACCATCTCAGGATCTCTACTGCAAGATGGGACAGCTGTTCCGAAAAGGTACCTCCCTGCTTGTTGATGTAAGCCACCACCGTGGTGTTGTCGCTCATCACCACCACGGAGTGGCCCACCAGGACTTGGTGGATCTTTTGAAGGGCCAGGAAAACGGCCTTCATCTCTAGCAGGTTTATGTGAAGGTACTTTTCTGATTCTGACCACAGGCCTGAGGCCCTGTGGTTCAGAACGTGGGCACCCCACCCCTTGTTTGATGCGTCCGAAAACAGCATCAAATCCGGGGTAGAGACGAGAAGATCCACTCCCTTTCGCAGGTTCTCATCTGCCACCCACCATCTGAGGTCCGCTTGTTCCGCAGATCCCATGGGGATCAGGATGTCCGGGGAGTCGAGTCCTTGACTCCACCAAGACTTCAGTCGCCACTGAAGGGATCTCATCCTGAGGCGATTGTTGGGGACGAGACGGGTCAGAGAGTAGAGGTGGCCGAGGAGACGAAGCCACGATTGGGCTGGGAGTTCTTCTCGATTGAGGAAAGGTTTCGCAACCTTCCTCAGCCTTGCTATCCTTTCGTCTGATGGGAAGGCTTTGTGGAGATTGGTGTCTATGATCATGCCTAGATATACCAGTTTCTGAGAGGGCTGCAGAGAGGACTTCTCGAGGTTTACCCCGATCCCCAGATCCTGGCAAACTTCGAGGAGCTTGTCTCGGTGGCGAAGAAGGGATGCCTCCGAGTCTGCCAGGATCAGCCAGTCGTCCAGGTAACGAAGGAGACGGATGCCGATCCTGTGAGCCCATGAAGAGATGATGGTATGGTGAAGACTCTGGTGAACACCTGAGGCGCTGTGGAGAGACCAAAACACAGCACCTTGAACTGGTAGATCTTGTTGTCTAGGCAAAATCTCAGGTACTTCCTTGAAGACGGATGGATTGGGATCTGGAAGTACGCGTCCTTCAGATCCAGTGTACACGTGAAGTCTCGTGGTCTCACTGCAAGCCTGACCGTGTCTGCCGTCTCCATACTGAACGGAGTCTGCTTGACAAACCTGTTCAGTGTCGAGAGGTCGATGACTGGTCTCCAGCCTCCAGACGCCTTTCTCACAAGAAAGAGTCGACTGTAGAAGCCTGGGGACCCATCCACGACCTCCTGGAGAGCATCCTTCTCCAACATGGTCTGGACTTCGGCCCGAAGGGCCTGCCCTTTTGCCGATCCCATGGCAAAAGAGCTCAACGACACTGGATTCCCTGTCAGGGGAGGGAGAGATGCTGTGAACGGGACGCGATACCCTAGGGATATCACGGAGACCGTCCAGGCATCCGCCCCGAGTTGCTGCCACCTTGCTGCGCAACTCTGCAGGCATACCCCCACTGGTGGACACGCAGGGGGATTGCCAACCCTAGCGCTTCCGGCCTCGGCCGGAGCCTCTAGGGTTCTTGCCTCCCCTGGGACTTCTTTCCCCTCCTGCCCTTGGCAGGAAAGGGCTTAGACACCTTGGGCTTCGCTGCTACGGTAGTCTTCTTCATATCCTTGACGGGACGGGGCTGCTGAACCGCCGGAGGCTTGTAGGGCCTCGATGTCAGGGCCCTATGGATGAGGGAATCCTGGTTGGATTTCCTCCACCTCTCGGCAGAGAGCTCCACGTCCTTAGGCTCAAACAAGCTCTTAACGAGGACGGAAGAGTGGCTGAGCCTGCTCGACTCGGCGCTGGGAACCTTATGGTGGAACCTCTCGGCAACAGCGTCCCGGCGCTTGAGGATCGTGTTGGCCCACAAGCTCGAGACTTGGTGGGACAGGAACTCGATGGTCCAAGTGCCCGAGAGGAGAAAGGTTTCCAGCGCTTTCCTGGTGCTTTCCTTGGAGAGGTCCTCGGACCGCACCAGGATGCCCAGAGACCCCAGCCAGATGTCGAGCCACGAAGTGGCCTGCATGGCGCACTTAATGACCTTCTCCTGGCTCTGGATCTCAGTGGCTGAGAAGGATACGTGCCGGTTGGAGTCTCTCAAGAGGGACTCCCCCTGTGAGTCCTTCCACGGAGTGATGTAAGGGAAGGCTCAGCGAAGAATCCTCGAGGATTTCAAAGTACCTCCTCTGATGGACACGAGGAGGAGGGAGGAGCTTATTCCCGGCACTGGATCTGCTGGAGGAGGGCAATGCTGCGCTGGCCCAAAAGGGCTTCTAAGTGCCGTAGACGCGATCCAGGACCGTGTCCTTACCTTCACGAGGTGGGACCTCAGGGTCTGGAATCCCATTAAGGTTCCTCATGAGAGTCAGGACTTGCCAGAACGCGTGTTCTGACTCCTGGTGCTCGCCTACTGTCGGACTTGCAGCGAAGTCTCCGGACCCCAGAGGCTCTTCCTGGGGGGAAACGTGGGCATCCTCAACGGCTCTGGGCTGTTCCTGTCTGATCCTAGCAGACGATTTGGGAATCGTCTTAGAGTCCTTAGGGTCCCTCCTGGGCGGGATGCAGGACTCTAGAAGCGAAGGGGGCAGGTCCTTCTCCACCTCGGGACGAGGAGACCTCTCGGGAAGAGGAGGAACGTCCACCATTGGTGCGATGGGGGAGTATTCCTGCTCAACCGACTCTCCTGAGGAGGGGTAATCCTCCTCCGCAGGGGAGGGCGAGAAGGTCTGAGGGGGAGTAGGAGCCTTACGCAAGGATCTACGCGGGGACAGCACAGGCCTCGGAGGAGGATCCACGGGAGAGACTCCTCTCTTCCTCTTCAGGGGGGAGGAAGTTGCCGCTGGCTCGCGACCCGAATCAGAGAGGGCTGGCTTAATTGCCCGCACGAGAGCTCTGAGTAGGGTGTCGAACCAGGGCTGTTGACTGACAGCAGCGCTGTCAGACACTCCCTCTGGAGGGAAGGGGATCGAGGGATCCCTAAGAGGAGTCGACAAACGAGGGTTCGCCTGCAGGGCTGTAAGAGAAGAATCCCTAGACCTGTCCGAGGAGCGTTCCCCCTCTGGCGAGCGCGCTGGTCTGCGCTTGCGGGGAGGGGAACGCGACAAGGAAGAATCCGCCTGTCGGCGATCGCGCTGGGGCTCGTATGACGGGCACAGAGCAGGGTCGCGCGCGAGAGGAGGGCGCGAAGCTGGAAAATCGCGCGCGCGCACCCACGGGGGCGCGATGGCGCTCAGGAGGATGGTCAGGAGCGCTGGCGACAGAGCGGGGGCGTGGCCGCGGGGGCACACGGCAGCTTGAGCGGGAACATGCCCGCGAGCACGAGTGGGCGATGGTGTGGTCGTGCGGCGATCAGGAGCTGGAACAGGAGGAGGCCGAACGCGCGGGCGCGCAGCGACCTGGTGCGGCCCCGGAGGGTGCGAGATAACAGGAGCGCCCGAGCGCATGTCCGGTAGGACTGGCCAAGGGCGCGATAGCGCGGGAGCAGGGTCGCGAGCGACCTGGGAACGAGAGGTTTGGTGACGGTCTGGTTGGACCGGTTTACTCGCCTGTGTAAGCGCTAATTGCGCTGGCGATCGTGGGCGCGCATAGCGCGCATCAGGAACAGGTCGCACCGGGGTTCGCTGCTTTGGAGGTCGCGTGGTGCGAGCCACGTGAGGGCGCTCTGGGGTTAGTTGCGCCACCACCGCTGTCTTAAAGACAGGCACGGGGCGTGTAGCAGGAACAGGGCGCGATTTGGGCTCGTCGGGCGCGATCGTATCTGCAGTAGATTCGCGCGGTTCCATGGGCGGCCGTGAGCGCCCGTGCGCTGGCTTGGCAGCCTCTGGGGCGACGAGCTGAGTCGTTGCGACGCGTGGTCGCGTTGGTGCTGGAACAGGAACAGCGCGCGGGCGCGCATCGCGAACCTCTCTCGTATCACGAGCCTCCCTTGTATCGCGAACCTCCTTAGGTGGGCGCGATGGGTCCAAAGCGACACGTGGGCGCGTAGGAGTGCGCGTGAGCGCTGGAGCTGGAATCGCGAGGGGACGCGTATCGCGAGGGGACGCGTATCGCGAGGGGACGCGTATCGCGTCTATCCCCCGCCGGGCGCGACAAGTTCGTAGGAACCTGTGGGCGCCTGTGCGCCAACTCAGGAACCTCCTGGATCGTGCACGATGAAACAGGAACAGGGGGCCGGCGAGGAGCCGGAGGGCGCGTGGGCGCTGGAGGCCGCTGGGGCACCGGTGGACGCGTAGGCGCCATATCAGGAACTGGCCGCAAGTGCGCAGGCAAGCGCGGCGGCACTATAACAGGAACAGGGCGCGTTTGCGCAGTTGGGCGCTTGCGCGCTACTTCAGGAACTGCTGGAGGGCGACGGGGCGCCGATGTGCATGGGCACGCAGGGGAACCCTGGCGAGCAACAGGAACAGTGGCGCCAACGCCTAAGGTGAGCGCCGAGGCGCTTTGTCAGGAACAACAGCAGCAGGGTGCGCAAGCGGAGCCTTACGCTTAGGGGCGAGAGGCGCAGTTTCGCGCTCAAGTCCCTGAGACCCCGAAGGGTCTTGAGGCCCCGAAGGGTCAGGAGATTGCGCAGTGGCAGTCTCCGGCGCGTAAAGCGCGTCAGCAGCTTTAGATGTCGATGGTTGGGGCGACAGCTCACATTGTCCCGAAGGACGACCATCCTCCGACGGGGATCGCAAACGATCCCTTGAGAGGTCAAGGTTGGTAGCAGGCAGGTCAGGAGAACGGCGAGTCATCTCCTCCGCAGAGGACTGTGGTGACGACGAGCCGAAGATTCGCCTCCTAACCCCTTTAAAAGGGTAAGGAAGGCCTCTACGGCGGAGGGAAGGACGAGCCTTCCGCCTTATACGCCCACGAGGGGCCGTGGGATCAGCAGGCTGACCAACAATGGGCCTCCAAAGAGGCGTCTCTACCAGAGAATTCCCCCAAGAGGGAGTCTCAACGGAAGGAGAGACCGTGGGACTAAGCTCCTCCCTCGAAGTATGTTCAGAGGGGGAGACAGAGCCTTCTGCTACCGCAGCCACAGGAACGGGAGTTTGGCCAGACCCACGGGATGTTTCCGACACAACAACGTCAACCACAAACAGAGGATCTATCTTCGCTGAGGTTGACGATTGTTCGGCAGCCGCACCCCGTTTGATCATGTCAAACAGGGCTTCCTTGGAGGGCAAACCCTGTAGCCCTAAGGAAGCCCAAAGCTGAAAAAGATCATTGTTAGAAACAAATACCTCCTCCGAGGGGGGAGGGGCAGCCGCCTCGCTATGGGAGGCAACGACCTCTCCCTCACCACGGGATCGGTTAATGACATCAACAACATTACAGTCTACGCTACCACTCGCCGGCCTCTCGGAAGAGGCCGCCCGAGCGGGAGCTTCGGAGGAGGAATGGGCGGCGGAAGAAGAAGACTTTGGATTTTCTCTCTTCCGAGAAACCTCGGAAGGAGAAAGATCCCTTTTAGCCTTCTTCTTACGTCGCCGGGCAAACCTCTCCCACTGGGAGGTAGACCACTCCCTACACTCAATGCACAAATTAGAACTATCACACCGTTGGCCCCTACACTGAGGGCATAAGGAGTGAGGATCCGTTTCCACAGCCGACATAAGGGTCCCGCAGGGGCGGCCGGGAAGTCCAGGGCACGTACGCATAAGGAGTAACAGAGGCCAACTTCATACACTCACTGAAAAGAAAAAGCAAACCAAATTATGGCAGTCAACAAAGAGGAGAGCGCTGACAGGTCTGTCATCTCTCCGAGCCAAAAGTAAAGTGAGATAATTGCCGGTGTGTGTGAGGGGGGAGGGGTAGCTAGCTACCCCTCCCTAACCCCCCCCCCCCCCCCCCCGCTAACTAGCGGTGGGGTAGGAAACCCTCGTTAAAACTTTATGGCTCGTCATCGGCTGCACCGAAGTAATTACCCCATGTAAATAACGTGGTTTATATTCAGTTACAGAACAAATCAGCAAATCGTCTACATAACGGAGCAGATGGATCGCATTGACATGAGCCCATGCCAAGAGCAGTGTGAACACCTTGGTTAACACCTGAGGAGCTGCGCTGTGCACAGGTCGAATCACAGCTCTCAGAACTTGTATACCCTCTAGTGAGATACAAATCCTAAGTACTTCCTCAAGGATGGATGAACAGGGCTCTGGAAGTAGCTATCCTTCAGATCTAACGTAATCATAAAGTCCTCCGGCCCGACTGCTTGCCTGACCGTGGCAGTGGTATCCAATTTGAACAGGGTTTGGAGAACAAACTCGGTCTGGTCTCCAGTCTCCAGACGACTTCTCTACAAGAAAGAGTCAAATGAAGAAGCCGGGAGACCCATCGAGGACCTCCTAGAGTGCGCCCTTCTCTATCATGGTCTGGTACTCTACCTGTAAGGTAGCATCATACAGGTATGTCAACCACATCCACTGCCACTCCACCCACTTCCTTTCTGATTCCTGCCCTGAAAGGAGTGTTTGAATGAAATCACCCACTTCAGGTTAGACTGTTTAGGGGTGCCTTTTGATGGTTTATGGGTTTGCCTTACCATAGAAGAGCTTTTGATGCCACAGGGGCAAAAAAGGCAGCAGGAGATGTGATGGCTCAATGGAGAGGGAGTGCTGGCTAGCCTTCCTTCACTTGTCCGTCACTGTACCTATTTCCTGGAGAGGCAAGAAGATCGGAGACTCGGAGGAACTACGTAAGAGAGCATCTGTCCTCAGCACTTGTTGCTGGAATCTGGAAACTACAGCATTACACCTCTTCGAGAGCCAATTGGCCCACTGGGGTGCAGCATTAGGCCTATGTGTCAAGAATGCCCTCACACCTGAGAGGACATTTTTCAACACCTATCGCATCTTAGGATTAGTGAGATCCTTATTTTTAGCAAGACGGCTGATAGCACCGGACCAGAGGTACATCCATGAGACTGCCTCAAAAATCACTTTCGCTATCCTTTCCCTACTCTGTGCTCAGCAGACGAGAACGTCATCGACTGTGAGACTAATCTCTCTAATGACAGTACTGGAGACAGGGATGGCACTGCCAGGTCTAAGGGCAGAGGAGACTGATGATCGTTTTAAGATCTTATAGTACTTCCTCAGTCTCACAAACAGAGGAGGAAGTAATTTTGATGACCTGCTTGCCCGTATGAATATTTTCTAGTTAGTCTGAGACTCAACTTTGTCAATGGACCTGATTGCCAATCTAGACCATAGTAACTCTAACCATTGCCTAAAGACACTGGCAAGTGGCAAATCATGTCAATCACCGCATCTCCTCCCCTTTGGAACAGATTCCTGAGTCTATTGACTAAGCACATGCACACATGCATTTGAAAGCACCTATATGTCGCAGGCCTTAGGGCTTGCAGCTGTTGGTGGTTCGTTAGAATGGTCCAAATCCGAGCAAGGGTCATTATCGGGATTAGTCATTGGGGAACAAGACCTGGGAAGGACAACACTGAGCTCGTGTACAGGCTCTGAAGCCTTCACCACTACCTGCCTCTGAAACTTTGGATCCTCCAACAATATGAAGGTCCCATTCTTCAGCAAGATTTTGGCATCCTTCTGTTCACGGGGCTCACTGGTGAATGAGCCAAAAATGTTAGAATCTGCCTCTTCTGCTCCAGAAGTCAAAGTCAATTTCAAAAGAGGAGGCACTGAAACAGAGGGTGGCTCTAAGGATGAAGGAGGAACGATTTCAATTTGTGAAAGCCTGTACAACTCGTAAACCAGATCACCGACCACCTATGGGTCCTAGGATAAAAGGTGTCACCAGGTGGAGGAGTGACCTGTCTTGGGCGACCCCTCTTAAGGGTTGGTTTGATGAGCACCAATCCCAACCTCTCCCACTCGGAGTGGTCTACCGGTGTGAGAGGAGCCCAAGCTGGCACCAGTCGCGCTGAAATCTGGGACTGGCACCAGACACACCAGTCCCAGATTCTGGGACGGAATTGTGTTTCCAGTGTGGACCACACGACGCAATCTCGGGTCAGATGGAGTTTGTAAACTAGCGAACGCGAGTTTGCGAGCACGCTAGGTGGCAGGACGATCGTCAAGATTGCCTAAGAGTTCAGGAGCTAAGGAAAATTAGAACTCTCTGGTGGAGGTAGCCTCCAGCGCTTGCGAGGAAGGCTGCCGAACCGTGAAGGGTCGGAGGGCACAAAGGGGAAGGAAGACTGGTGTCTTTTTCCCGCTGATCTCGAAGCATTTTCTCCTAAGGAGGAGAAAGTGCTCAGAGGGAACTCTGGCGAGAACCAGCCTGCAGAACCTTCAATAGCAGAGGATTCAAAGAGGAAGAGGGTTTCAAGGGCAGGAGACCACGAAGCGGAGACTCCGGCCTGTCAGATCTAGAAGGGGAAATGCTGAAACCAATACCAGCAGGAGCAGAAATCCTCTCCTGCTGTGCACCAATCGCACCTATAGTAACCTTTGCTTAGAGGGCAGACCTAAAAGTCATAAGGACGCTCACTTGCGTCTTGAGACAAGGCCTCTACTTGGGAGGCTATTCCTTCCACCTCAATAGGTGAGAGGGGAGAAGCACCCTAACAGAGAGTCAACCAGCTACCACTAACTCCACCATTCCCCGGAGGAGACCGATCAAACGGAATCAAAGAGGAGTGTAGGCTACCAGGGATGAGTGGGTGGGATCAAGACTTCTTTTTCCTCATCCTGCCATACTGCTCCCACTAGGAGCAGTATGGACAGAAGCCTGCATGCAGGAGTATCCTCTGCAAGCATGGCAAAGACGGTGAGGGTCTGCATTCTCCTGGGACATGAATGTAGGAGTGGCCAACCTTGCCCAGGCTGGCCAAACACACATGCTACACACTCAGGCAGAGTCGCACCTGACAAGAAAAACGGAAAGTTTTTAACATTTTAGGCAAGTCAGTTAGCATGGAATGAGATGTCTGTTTTCAAGCATGGCTGAGATCAAAGTAAGAAAGGTATGAGTGAGTGGAAGGGGGGAGAGAGCTTTTTCCAGCCACCACTGGTAAATAACCGGCCAATTGTTAACACTTCGTTAAAAGTTTTAATATCCGTACATCAGCTACTGGTAATTTCTTCTACAATGGCAAAGAACGCAGGGTTTGTATACAGTAGGAACAAACAGGTTTCCGAGTTATCATGATCAAAAGCTTTCTACCAGACAGTAAGTAAAACTTTACCGCTTTCTAAAGACTGGAATAACTTTTTAAGTTTATCTGAAAGGGTTATTGGTTAATTATGCAATTTTTCATGGCAACTGGGGGGGGGGAAGGAGTTTTAGTCCCTTAGTAAGTAACTCAGGACAAGGTGTCTCAGGGTAGTGTTTAGGAAGGGAATCTTAGCTTGGGTAGTATGCCTGTGTTTCCCTAGTGAAATGTGGATTTTCAAGCATATGTTCTTGTATTTCAAGAATATCTAAAACCTGAAAAAATACATGTTCCCAACAGTTATTGTCACCAAAATTGTTTAAAACACTTAAAAATACACAAAAATCAAATGACGTTTAGCGTGTAGAGGAGCCTTTATATGTCAGCGGCCAGTTCCTCCCTTGTGGATTAAAAATGGACATCAACTAACCTTAACCTAACCTACAAGCCGTGTCCTTACCTACTTCCCTAACGGAGGGGGGGGGGGGGGCTAACGCTCCCCTGCAGTATTCCAAGTTAGCCGTAATCATACAGGTGGCCGCTATCATACATACACCCCGACCGGTGTTTATTTATATCTTCAGAGTATAAATTACAGGGTTGTTATCATCTAACAGGCCTATAGATTATGAGGTTCAAAAAGTTCGAACCATCTACTCAACTGTCCGTTCCAGACTTTAATCAATGTTGTCTTCTTATGCGGGGAAATCAATTTAAATTTGAGAGCTTAAAAAACACATCCTGAACTAAACAGATAGCAATGAAGGGAAAATGAAACTTCGTTTTTTTTCCTTTGACTTACTTAGGTCTAACAGTGGCTGAAGTCGGAAATACCTAAGAATCACTCAGTGGAGTACCGAGTCTCGTCTACCTTTACAATAACAACATTATAATACAATAGTGTATTGTTCGTAATCTTGTACCTTGACCTTGTTCTCGCCTTACCGTAACCATGGTAACATCATTCTTTCATCTTTCACTTCAGAGCACCCGACCTTGATTTCAGTGGTGCCTTAAGGACGCCACTTCATTTTCAGTTGGTCAACATGAAATTTTGGGAAACAATATTTATCCTTCATCTTTTATACTGTATGTTTGGCTTGTATTGGAGAGGCTGTAACTCAGTTTTCTTTCCAACTCGGATGAGAAATTACCGTAAATAAATATATAAACATTAAATTTCATCAAAAGTCAAGGCCACATTTTGACGAGGGGAATGATATTCCAAGAAAAATATAAGTACGCATATAAGTGAACCAAATGAAAAAAGAAAATAGCTAGATTTTTCATACGTTCAACAGTTTTGAAAAAAATATATATATGCTTCACGATTTTGAAAATGTTGCATGAAACATTTTCCAAAACATTAATATAGACTACAATTTCGATTTTACAACAATTTCCCTCAACAAACAATAAAAAAAATGGGAGAAAGTTTAGGTTTTCAAATAAAGCAAGCAGTATGCAACCTTTGAATGGAAACATTTTGAGAAATAGTTTTAATGTTAAAAATAAGAATAGAAGAAAGTTTGCGAGAAAATCAATGTTTAAAGTTTTTTTCATGAAATTGATTAATTTATTTTACTTGAGGCCAGTGAACTTTTCCTCTGATGTTTTTTTTTATGTTATTAAATTGTTATTGTATAGACAATCATGAGTCTACTACTTGTTTTGTTGCATATTAGTTCTTTTGTATGGATACTGGCATTTATCGGTCGTTTCGACTTCACCCCTAGGCGGCTAGGCCAACTCGGTAAGCAATGCTTGCTTTGTGTTTTATCAGGGAAGTGTCTATTATTATTATCATTATTATTATTATTATTATTATTATTATTATTATTATTATTATTATTATTATTACTTGCTAAGCTAAAACCCTATTTGGAAACGCAGGATGCTACAAGCCCAGGGGCTCCAACAGGAAAAATAGACCAGTGAGGAAAGGAAAAAATGGAAAAATAAAACATTTTAAGAAGAGTAACAACATTAAAATAAATATCTTCTATATAAACTATACCAAAACAAGATGAAGAGAAATTAGATAAAATAGTGTGCCCGAGTGTACCTTCTAGCAAGAGAACTCTAACCCAAGACAGTGGAAGACCATGGTACAGAGGCTATGTCACTACCCAAGACTAAAGAACAATGGTTTGATTTTGGAGTGTTCATCTTCTAGAAGAGCTGCTTACCATAGCTGAAGAGTCTCTTCTACCCTTAGCAAAGGAAAGTGGCCACTTCCCAGTTATAGTTTATGTTATAGTTTATGTTTACTAGCCAAGGTCAGAGTAGATTAGAATCCACCTGCATTATATTGAGCATGTACTTACATTCTTATTTTCCTTGGATTTTATTTTCTTTTTCCCGACATATTGTGCATTTCCTTCTACATTGCTACTATTTTGTCGTTTTCAATTTACATTTTAACCTAAATAACCTGCTTTTTATACAACATTGCAATTTATTACTACTTGCATTAGTGTAAAATAGAGGATTTTTCACTTTAGGAAATAGGCTAGTTGCCATATCCGAGCATGTAATAATTCAATAGGGTTTTAGGTGTAACCAAAAGGCACTTGTCAAGCAATTTCTCCTTTGTAATTCTCTCATACAGTTTTTGAGTTTTTCTTTATTATGTAGATTGAATTTAACTTTAATTGATTTTTGTGATATTGGTTATATAATTTTGTTTTTTATTTCTTTGTTGTGCCGCAAAGAGATACTATAGTTCTCTTCTTTGACATCAGCTTCCTTTGTCTATCTTCAGCTGTTTTCCTCCTTGCAGGAATTGATACGTTTTAAACATACCACAGATCTATAATTACATGGTAAAAAAAGTACTCTAAATATCACCAACCATCTCCTTACTGACATACCTCAATTTCGCCTAACAGTCTGTCCAAAATTACTCATAGAGTTTTTAAAATCGCTTACTTGATCAATCTGCCATTTTGTGTGATTCTTGTCCCTTTGCAGTGTTATGTTCAATGGTAATTGTTTCATCAACCAATTTCCTTAGCAGTTCACATTCTTACTTACGAACGAACTATATTTCTTAAAAAAGGACACCTTTTATTCGAATACCGGCCCATTTTATGAATGACTGAAAACAAAAGAAAACAATAACGAAAAGAAATAATCTTGTACGCAAGGTATAAAGCACAAATAAACAGATGTAGGCCTATGTGAGATTCAGTCATTATGCCCTGATTTTCACTTTCCCCAGCATTGTCTGATTGTTTTACTGATACTGTGTACTTTATAGTGAAGGTAAGGAAATGAATAAAATACTGGGGAACTAAATAAAGAAACGAAATTGATCAACATGAGCAGCACATACAACATACGGCGAGTACAGAATCATGTACATCGTGCGACGTTATCAGTCAATAGATAGGCTATATATTTTTTCATAACATTTACCAAAAATAGAACATTCAAGATAATATATAATTGGAACTTGTTGAAATGGTTGTCAAGTGTTGGAACTTTTTTTTCACTCCAAATATTGCCAAATTTAATTTTTTCGATTTTCCGTGGAGAAAATGGAATGGCGTTCTTAAGGGAATTTTAGACAGCCAACTGTTTGTCAAACTTGGTTATCCAACCTAATAGTGAAACAATTTGAAGAAGTGTCAAACACTCAAAGCAAACGTAGGACTGCGTGAAACATCTCAATCCTCGACTCAGTGTGAGTGATTGACGTGCTAGGAGAGACCCATATCTAATCTAGTGACTGGCGCCGTTTGTGTGGACGGTGAAGCACATATTAAATATGGCTCTCGGCCAGACGTTTTGATTGCAATTGCCTTAGCGGTCACTTAGGAAAAAAAGACGTGTGGACGAAGAAATGCCTATTATTATTATTATTATTATTATTATTATTATTATTATCATTATTATTATTACTTGCTAAGCTACAACCCAAGTTGGAAAAGTAGGATGTTATAAGCCCAGGGGCCCCAACAAGGGAAATAGCCCAGTGAGGAAAGGAAACAAGGAAAAATAAAATATTTTAAGAACAATAATATCAAAATAAATATTTCCCATATAAACTATAAAAAACTTTAAAAAAAGAGAGGAAGAGAAATTATATAGAATAGTGGTCCTGAGTGTACCCTCAAGCAAGAGAACTCTAACCCAAGACAGTGGAAGACCATAGTACAGAGGCTATGGAACTACCCAAGACTAGAGAACAATGGTTTAATTTTGGAGTGTCTTTCACCTAGAAGAGCTGCTTACCATAGCTAAAGAGTTCCTTCTACCCTTACCAAGAGGAAAGTGGCCGCTGAACAATTATAGTGCAGCAGTTAACCCCTTGGGTGAAGAAGAATTGTTTGGTAATCTGTGTTGTCAGGTGTGTGAGGACAGAGGAGAATCTGTAAGGAATAGGCCAGACTATTTGGTGTATGTGTTGGCAAAGGGGAAGTGAACCGTAACCAGGGAGAAGGATCCAATGAAGTACTGTCTGGCCAGTCAAAGGACCCCATAACTCTCACATACTAGCCTATATGATTTGCTTGTTGATTTGAGATTAGAGCCAGATGACTAGCGTAATTATTTAAGGATGGACGAAAAAATATAGATCTAGTGTTGAGGCATGTTTGATGTTTGATGCTTGTTCTCACATGCAAACGGTTTATGGATGAATGAAGCCCCGCCCACAAAAACGTGTTAGTCGAACAGACTTTGACAAACCGTTTGACTGTGTGAGGGCTATACTTAAACATGTTAATGAATTCACGAGGACCTCGTTTTCATGCTTGAACATCTGGAAGTTGGTGGATATTTTCTTAGTGACATTATTGAACCAAGTAATAGATTACAGAGAGTTGTTGGTGTCGATGGACACCAGAGTGAGTATAGGATTGTGATATATGGTGTTTTCAGAATAGTGATCTTGCCGCGATTACTTTTCATACTATATAACAACTTGGTCCTGATCATGTAGTAAAGTCCATGACCTAGAAGTATCTCTTGACTGTAACTTGTCTCTAAATTTTCAAATAAAATTTAAAGTAAAAACTGCTGGATGTCATCTTGGACACTACTTTTATAAAGAAGTACCTGGATGAATTTCTGGAAAGGCACTTATAAAAAACTGTTTATTGCCAGAATTGACTACTGCAACTCTATAACCACAATCTACCCATAGTGCATCTTGGGAAATTACAAAATGTAATAAGTTGAGGAGCAAGACTAATAAAAGATGTCCCACCCCGAGAAAGAATCGCTCATATACTAATTGAATTACACTGGTTACATAAAACAAAAATAGAGTGCAATATCCCATCATGAAGTTATTAGAACTGGACGTCCAAAATATCCGAGAGAATTGCTATATAATGTGCAGCCAACTGAGCCCAATCGGGTAGACACGAGCATATTTAGTCTTGGTACAGGTGGGTTCAAATTACTGAAGCCGAGATATATGTCTAATGTACTTACTTTACTTTAAGGGCTGCTTTTTTGGTCCTATACTACAGGGGAACCCTACTCTATGCAATACCTTTCATAATTCATTTTATCGTATACATTCCAAAGCATTCAGCATTGCACACCCCATATTGTTCGTTTATTGTCAAATATACATTATCGGAGCACATCTGATTCTCTGAAAGCCCTGCATCCTACGGTAGATATATATCTTGATTCCAATAATTTGAAACCATCCGAACTATTATCGTGTCAACATGATTTGTTGGGCCTGGCCAACCTACTACGGTAAAGAGTTATTGGGTCCTTTGACTGGCCAGGCAGTACTACATTGACTCCCTCTCTCTGGTTGCGGCTCATTTTTCACTTTTCTACATATACATCGAATAGTCTAGCCTATTCTTTCCACCTTCTCTTCATACACTTGACAACACTGAGATTAACAAACAATTCTTCTTTGCTCAAGGGGTTAACTATTGCAATGTAATTTTTCAGTTGCTACTTTCCTCTTGGTAAGGGCAGAAGAGACCCTTAAGCTATGGTAAGCAGCATGTCTAGGAGAAGGACACGCCAAACTCAAACCATTGTTCTCTAGTCTTGGGTAGCGCTATAGCCTGTGTACCATGGCCTTTCACTGTCTTTGGTTAGAGTTCTTTTGCTTTTGGGTACACGCTAGCAAACTATTTTATCCTTTTTCTCTTAGTCTTGTTTTTTTTTTAAGTTTTTAGTTTATATATGAAAGATCTATGGAGTGTTACTGTTTTTAAATATTTTATTTTTAGTTGTCATTTCGCTTGTTGTTTATTTATTTCCTTATTTCTTTTCCTCACTGGGCAATTATTTTTTTTCCGTTGGAGTCATTGGGCTTTATAGCATCCTGCTATTCCAACTTGGGTTGTAGCTTTGCTAATAATAATAATAATAATGATGATGATGATGATGGAAATAATAATAATAATATGTCATGATTGCGGGGCAATCCCGTCAGATCACCCTGGCACAGAACGGGCTCAAAGACCCCAACAATAGGCTATAGATCTCAAAGTCATAGACGTGTGAAAATCAAGTTTTTGAAAATGTTAAGTGACTGAGCCTATCATGACAACACAGTACAGTCTAACAGGACGTTCTCACCAAGTAGCCCTACATCTGCAACTTTATAGTGACGTCAGGAAATTAATTTACAGCCCATTTGTTATTTTAAGGAGACGGGGACTTCATTAGCTTAGATTAAGAAATTGAGTATTCAGAAAAATTTACAAGTGTTCCCATAGAACAGTCAGTTTTGCTGAAGCTGTTTTTATTTCTTAACAATTCAATTATTCCAATTTAAAAAGGAAATAGAAAAGGAGACAAGAATCCTATTCTCAATTGCTTTCAGCCGTGACAAAATGAAATTCTGAATGCGATTTTTTTTCTGCTGAAAAGACCACTTCTGTATTCAGTATTTCAGCCATTATTTTAATAGTGTTTATAATAAAACGAAGACATAAAAAAAATTTGGGTCTACATACAGTATAGCCAATATATTGATATTTACTATGTATTCTTTTTGGACTTCTTACTCGAGGTAGTTTTTTTTTTCTTTTTTTTTTTGTTATAAAATCAATAAATATGAACTCAAAATTATTAACCTTATATCATAAAATATTCCACATGATAATGACTATGATAGAAATAATGATGATAAAAATTGAATAAAAAATCATATAATATGCATTTCTTACTCCTAAAAGAAAAGAAAAGCGTGATTACTGGAGAATAAATATCGTTGTATGTATAACAATGAATTGCAATGAAAAACCCTTGGCTAGAGCATTTGAATGAAATGACTTGTAAATGTAACTTTTACGTCGGTAAACAGCAGCTCATATAAGAGGACCTCATAGCTAGAGCGTTTGAATGACATTCCTCAGGTGAATTTAACTCCGCCAACAGCAGCCCTTATAAATCAGAACTCCTCCTCTCACGTTATGCATTTTTAGCGGGAAACGTCTGATGTCTCATTGGCTTATTCTTTCCTAGCTCTGATGGTTGTATGTATGTAACACCATGCAATCGCATTTTTATGAATCAATTTAATTGAGAAACCTATAGCCTACTTCATGACTGAAAAATTAATATTTCCATGGAAAGAAATGTTAGAAAATTTGATAAATATGTGATACTTTAATTTCTAGCCAAATAAATTAACCATATATTTTTCTTAACTGCTATCTTGTGATTTTATGCATTTCTGACCATGATTGGTGGGGCAAACCAATCATGAGTTTTTGGACCCCTTATATAAAAACAATTATAGCAGATATCAGCGAGAAAGTGGGATTTAAGGGTTGGAAAAAGTCCCTAAAGTGATTTACAGCAATAATAGTGGTTAGAAATGCAAAATAAACACAAGATAACCAGTTGGGAAAATATATGGTTCATGTAAGTGGCTAGAAAACGGATTCTGAGCGAAGCAAAAAATCTATTTTTGGGTGAGATAGCCATGGCGTCCTGATGGAAGGTTCCTTTTTGGTAGCTTCCTTGGGTAAATAACTACTAAGATATTCCCAGAGAATTTAACCACAGGTTATCACAGAATTCTAACTTCTGGAGCGAGTATCCTAAAGGTTTCCCTTTTAAGACATCGTATATCAACAGGGGACGCATGTATTAACGCGCCACATAGCTATCTACACCCCGAACAGAGTTAATGCTTCGGTGTGTAAGGGCTGAGAATAGCTGGGAGCCGTTCCATAGCTAATCTCATCCGTGGCTACTTCTGGTACTCGAGACGTAAACAAACGGGCGCCATTGCTTAAATGACGTCACGACCGTCTTCATCCTGAAGCCAGTTGCTTGCCGATCACCATGATACAGCAGAGCAGGGTGGGACCTAAAAACTGGACGAAGTAGCAGGGAGGGTCCATCAGGACGCCATGGCTATCTCACCCAAAAATAGATTTTTCGCTTCGCTCAAAATCCGTTTTTTGGGCTCAAGCCATGGCGTCCTGATGGAAGAATACCAGAGAATCAATGTATCGTGGTAGATTTTCCCCTATTAGTAAGTGCCAAGGGCATTGACAAAATAGCATAGTAATCTTAGTAAAGAACCGTAGGGAAGAATCTTCCTGCCCCCCTTGGCAGTGAAGTTCCCACGGGCCATGCCGACGTCAAAGTGGTATTGAAGGGCTATTCACCCTGATAGAAGAACTTGAAGAACTTGGAGACGAAGCTGAATGTTTGACATTCGTATAGGAACATTCTGAAAGCAGACCAGTGGTGGTTGGACACTGTGTGCTGAGAAGGTTGGTTTCATCTCCAGGGTATGAAGAGTAAGTGTTCGTATTGGAACATTACATAATCAGAGTGAATATAAATTAAGAGTTAGTATCTTAATTTCTCCATGAACCATAAGGAAAGGGGATAATAAAACTATGACAGGCATGTATTTCATAGTAAGTAGGAGCTGATTGAGACGCACAGGTAATAAAATAGAAATTTTATTTCACAAATGCAGAAATTAAATGAATTGCAGCAATAAGTAAAGTTCATTTACAGTAATTATAATGTACATAGTAATAAAGACTTGCTCTTGAATCTGAAAAGGAATTTCAAATTTATTAGTAGGCACTCGTTCTCGAGGAACGTTAGTCTTTGATTAAAACACATCATGCTCAGGGCATGCGGCACTTGTGTGACAACTATGACATTTCACCTGGGATAAGAACAGTTATAAAAGCACTAAGTGTTTTCGACATCACTATGTATCGCTCGAGGGTCAACATAGGCACCCGAAGAGTTAGAGTCCCAAGTAACTCACTGTTCTATGCAGAGTTAGGTGCAGGTTTCATAACACTACCTGCGGCTACCACAAAATGTTTAACTTCGTGCACTTGTTTCGCATAATGTTTAAAGAAAACGCGCGAGGACTTCCAGCCTGTGAAGCTTTTAAGGCTTTCAAAGTCCATACTCTGAAAGAAATTCAGAGATGATGCAACTTTCCTAGGATCATGACCGGCGGGTGTACTGTCAGGATCCGCTCTGGGAATGAAGTAGGTGATTTTCGCTCTTAATTATTTCAGTGACAGGTCGCTGCCCGATGTTTCTCCTTTGAAGAATTGGCCTCCACCAAAGTTCGAAGTTCTGCGAAGATAGACCTTGAGGCTCTCTACTGGGCATAAAGAGACATCTTCCTTCAGGGGGCATATTCTCCAGGGGCCCCATCTTTTGGTGGGTAATTCATTTTTGGCGAGAAACGTCGGATCAGGGGAGAGGGTAATGTCTCCTGTATCAGTAAACAGGATGTGACCCTCTTCTCTTGATAATGCCACTATTTCGCTGACTCGGGCTCCCGAAGCAAGAGCAAAGAGAAATATAACTTTCTGAGTCAGATCCTTGAGAGGGCATGAATCATTATCCAAGTTGGAGGCGAAATGGAGCACCTTGTCTAATGACCAGGAGATCGGTTTCGGTGGGGGTGCTGGGCGTAGACGAGCACATGCTTTCGGTAGTTTATTGAAGATGTCGCTGGACAGATCAATTTGGAAGGCATACAGAATTGGTCTGGTCAAGGCCGATTTGCAGGTTGAAATCGTATTGGCTGCTAATCCTTGTCCATGAAGGTGAATGAAGAAGGACATGCAGAAATCAATTGTGATTTCTTTAGGATTTTTTGTCTTGACGAAAGAGACCCATTTTCTCCAGGATGATTCGTATTGCCGTCTTGTGGATTCGGTCTTGTATTCCTCGAGGAAGTCTAGACTTTTCTTCGAGATCCCAAACCTCTTCTTTGCGGCTAGGGAGAGAAAATCATGAGATGAAGGTCCTTGATTTTCGATGATGAAGCGAAGACAGTCGACTTCTGTACTTGTTGGGAGAGAACTGGGCCCGGGAGAGGGATCAGCTTGGGCTGCAGCTCCAGGACCAGGGGGTACCAGTTGCTCCGGGGCCACTTGGGAGCCACTAGGGCCGCTGTCCCTTTGAAGGTTCTCAGTTTGGAGAGGACTTTCAGCAGAAGGTTGGTGGGAGGGAACAGGTAGATCTTGGACCATCTGTTCCAGTCCAGTGACATGGCATCCACTGCTTCTGCCTTGGGGTCCTCGTACGGGGCCACATACCGAGGAAGTTGATGGTTGTCGCTCGTTGTGAAGAGATCTATCTGAAGTTCTGGGACTTGGTGAGAGATGAAGGAGAATGATCTTGCGTCTAGAGACCATTCCGACTCTATCGGGTTTGTTCGAGATAGAGCATCCGCTGTCACGTTGCGGAATCCTTGTAGGTGAACTGCAGACAGGTGCCACTTCTTCTTCTCTGCCAGACGGAAGATTGGGAGAAGCACCTGATTTATCTGGGGCGATCTTGAGCCTTGGCGATTGAGACATCGAACTACCACCGAGTTGTCTAGGGTTAGACGAATGTGGATCGAGGGAGGCGGGGATAGTTTCTTCAGAGTTAGAAGGACCGCCATGGCCTCCAAGATGTTGATGTGGAACATCTTGAACAGGGGAGACCAGGTGCCTTGAGCCTGTTTTTGGTGGGAGTGACCTCCCCAACCCTCCAGCGAAGCGTCCGTGTGGATGTTGAATGATGGAGGTGGGTGTTGAAGAGGAATGGACCTTTTCAGGGCCTTTGCTTCCGACCACGGCTTGAGGAGAAGTCGAAGTCTGTTTGGGAGCCGTCTCTTGAGGTCTCTTCGAGCGATGGATGCAGAACGTCTCCAGACTCCCGCGGCATCCTTTAGCTGTGCACGAAGCACTGGGTTTGTTACTGAGGCGAACTGTAGAGAGCCTAGAACTCGTTCCTGCTGGCGTCTTGAAATCCGTTTGGATTTTAGTAGTCGCTTGACAGACCCTGCTATTTCCTTCCTTTTCTTCTGGGGGATGGAAAGGCGGTGTGACTGAAGGTTCCATTGGATTCCTAACCACTGGAACTTCTGAGCTGGAGAGAGGCGAGATTTCTTCTCGTTTATCTTGAATCCCAGGTGTTCTAGGTACTGGGTGACTTTGTTGCAGGATTTTACACAATCCTCGGGCGATGGAGCCCAAACTAGCCAGTCGTCGAGGTAGGCCATCACCTGGACGTTTCGGAGGCGGAGCTGTTGTACTATGGCGTCCGCCAGCTTTGTGAAGATCCGAGGGGCCACATTGAGGCCGAAGGGCATGGCCCTGAAGGCGTAGCTTTTCCTTTGGAGTCGAAATCCTAGGTAGGAGGAAGCGTGATGGTTCATTGGAACGTGCCAGTAGGCATCCGCCAGGTCTATGGAGACCGTGTAGGAACCTCGAGGCAGAAGGGTCCTTATTTGTTGAAGAGTCAGCATCTTGAACTTGTCGTTCGCTATGAACTTGTTGAGGGAGGATAAGTCCAGAATGACTCTGAGTTTGTCGGAGTCTTTCTTGGGGACACAAAACAGTCTTCCTTGGAACCTGGTGGACTTTACCTTCCTTATCACCTTCTTGTTCAAGAGATCTAGGACATATTCTTCCAGAAGGGGGGTTGATTGTTGGAAGAACTGCTGGAATGTTGGGGGTGGTTGAGTCCAACTCCAGCCTAGACCTTTCTTGACGATGCTGTGTGCCCAGGGATCGAAGGTCCAACGATCCTGGAATTGGCGGAGTCTTCCTCCCACCGGAAGCACTTCATTGCTTCTGGTGTCCCGAGGGCTTGCTGCCTCGGCCGCTAGCTCCCTTTCCTCCTCTGCCTCTGGAGGGACGGCGAGACGTGTCTCTGCCTGCACCTCTGTTTGAGCCTCTACCTTTGGGACGAAAGGTAGTTGTCTGTTGCTCGAAAGCAGGGGTGAAGACCGGTGACTGTGACAACACCGGTTGGGTGACCAGTTGAAAGGTCTGTTGTGGCTGAGCTGCCACTTGGGAGGTAGCGGGTCCCGGAAACTGACGTCTTGGTTGACGTTGCTGGGGTTTCTGTTTCGAAGATTTCCTCTTAGGTTGAGGTCCGTCGTCCTGAGAGGATTTCCTCTTCTTTGACATGCCCCACTTGTGGAGAAGGTTCCTATTCTCCGTGGCGGCTTTGTCGGTGATCTCCTTCACAAGGTCAGAAGGAAAGAGGTGTTTGCCCCAGATGTTGGAGGAAATCAGCCTCCGGGGTTCGTGTTTCACAGTGGCACCTGCGAACACGAATTCACGACAGGCTCTCCGAGCCTTCATGAAGTGGTACATGTCCTTCACCAGGGTTGCCATGTGGGATTTGGCAAGTACAGTACCATGTAGTGGTCTGGTACTCTGGTGTCACAGGCCATAATGTCAAGTTGGACCTGGTGGGACATAGATGCTGCAAGCCTCTCCTTCGTATCTTGTTCCCGACGAAGGAGGTGATCGTTAAGTTTCGGGAGGTCTTCATTAAACTGACGTCCGGTGACGTCAGGATCTAGCTTTCCCACGACGAAAGTATGCTGGATGTCCTTCCAGTGTCGAGCGTCAGGGGGAGTAACTATGGAGAAGGGTCTGCACTCCTCCAGTGCAGGGCAGGCTTTCCCCTCTTCCACAGCTTTAAGGCACGCAGCGAAGGCCTTTTCCATGAATGGAAGTACCGCATTTTCAGGTGCGACGTAGGTAGGGTGCTTCTTGCTCAGGGCCGGAAGCTTAGAGCAGGTAAAACCCCTACTCTTGAACGTGTTGGCTAGCATAGCCTGGGCCTTCGCGAGATCGAACACTATCTCTTCTTTCGGTTCGGTCTCTTCTTTAGAGGCAGGTTCAGAGCGAAGTCGGACGTAACAGTCCGGGTAGGCCTCAAAATTTGGGAAGAATTCCACATCTTCCAGGGGGACCGAGCCGATCTTGTCGTTGACAAAGATTCTGCCGGTCGCTATCACCATATGCTCAGCATACCTCCATGGGTTGGCATGAGAGCAAGCGGGGAGATCCTTAACCGAGATCTTCTTCAGTTCTTTGGGTCCCATCATGGACCTGATGAACTCCTGATTCTCCTTTAACTTGTCGTCCATGACGGCTCTAATCAACCGGATCATTTCCTGAGTGGATGATGAGGGTTCCGGGGTCGTGGAGGTAGACGGGAGAGACACTTCCGTCGGTGTAGGAGTAGGGGCGGAGATGGAAGGAGGAGCGACCTCTTGCTCCGACTCGGCGTATTCCACCTGGTCTTCGTCATCTTCAGCTCCTTGAGCCATGAGGGTCTTCTCCGTACCCTCCGAGACATCCGACATGTGTTCGTCATCATCGGAATCTAGGCGGCAATCGTGCATGGACTGGGCCATGACTACATCAGGTTCCACCGTAATTTGGACAGTGGGGATCAAATCCTTGGGCACCACAGAATCAGGGGAGGCCTTTGGGAACAGAAGTGACCTCAATTCTTCAGTGGCCAGGTACGGTCCGGTGGCATTCTTCTGGAAGCCACGCACCCATTTGCGTAGCTTCTCTCGAGCAATGTCCCTGATCTCCGCTGAGGGAGAGTTATGGAAGCCATCAGCTATGTGAGCCTGGCAGACCGTACAGTTCAGCGGGTCCCAGAATTTCAAATCCCCTTTCTTGTTAGCACAAGGGGCGTGAGTCCTGCAAGCCGTATGCCCGTAGAAGTGCGGGCGTTTCACAGCGCAGAAGTCGAAGTCACACTTCATCTGCTCCTCCTGTGGAAGAAAGAGAAAATGAGTATGGGGGGAGTCATAAGAATGGCTCTTAATCTAAGTTAATATTAATCAATAATTTTAACTTAATGAAGGGTGTGATGCATAGAGATTGAAGTAGTAAAGAAAACATACTCCATGCATCCCGCCCGGCTGGCTACCGCAAGCTTTATCCTTGGATAATCCGAGATGGCCGAAGGCACAGGATAGTATTTCTTAGAAGTCCATAGGGCAATGGAATTCCATGGAAAGTGCCAAGGATAAGTTTGGGACCAAGGCCACTCAGTCCCAAATTAGGGGGCTAACAGGTCCCTTAGGGTAACTGCTTCCGGCAACCAGCCGCGCTAAGATACACGCTGCATGCTGGAATTTTGAAGAATGCAAAGAGACAGCATGATTACTAATAGAACAGTACCAAGGCACTGATCTAATAGCGTAAACAGGCCATCTGTTTGCAGTGTAGGGCTATCAGTATTCATATGATAGCTAGTAGAAGGGGGTGCAAGTAGTCTTGACGCCTCCGGGGGGTTCCGGCAGACCTCCGGCACGCCGGAGGCCGCTCCAGCAGAGTTTCTGGCATTAGAACAGACAATATATAAGTCAAGAGTAATACTGTACCAGGGTGGCGGCCGCCGGCACAACGGAGGCATGCCGGCAGAGGAGCGGCGGCTCCGGCAGTCGGAGGATGCCGGATTGGTGACTGGGACAAGGATGGTTATAGCGGAACCAGGTTGCCGGCAATGGATGCCGGCACTCCGGTGGCCGACCGGCAGGCGGACGGCGAAGCTAGGAGGAAGGAGGAGAGCCATCGGCAGGAAGCCGGCGGCGATCGGCAGTCCCCCGGCACGCGGGGGGCTGGCGGCATGAGGGTAAGGGGAGAGTCACCAAGGTAGGAGGCGGGTATCGCCGACAGTGGAGGCGGCAAGGGACCGGCACCCGGATAGTGAGAGAGACAGGGGGAGGGATGTAAGAAGTCCAGTCATGGACTCCCAGACATCCCCCCCTGAGAGGGTGTACCCATGATAGAGGCTGGCTCTATCCCCCAGAAGCAGGGGTCTCAGAGGACCGGGAGCTAGGGTAGCCCAAGGGAGGGCTAGGGGACACCCAAAGAGGGGGAGACCTCTACATACAGAACACATCCAGTGGCTAACCCCATAGGACACTATGAAGGGTATATGTACCAGAGCGGACTGCACATAGAAGCTCAAGGTAGCCCTATCACTCCACCCTAAGGAGGAGTTGTAGGACAGGGGACAGATGGGTATAGACTAACCTAAGTGTAGGCTAGGCTATACAAGAGATAGGTGGGGAGGGGAGAAGAGAAGAGTCTTCCATGGAAGGGGTTCTGTACCAGAGCGGCCACTAGGGAAAGGGAGGACACTCCCTAACCTAAGATAAGGCAGCCTGGCTGAAACGGTGCATGGGTACAGTTTCAGCAGGGGACAGAATAACCTTTCCAAAATCTAACCTAGAGCAGGGCTAAAAGCCCAGAACTAGGAAAGATAGAAGACATATCGCTATCGCAGGACAGTCATAGACTAGTCCTAGCCATAGAGGAAGGGCTAGCCGTTCCTCACTCTCGGACGCAACCCTAAGGGGGGGTCATTCCCTTAGGGAGGACTGAGAGGCGATAATATACTCCGTTAGGCGCTTGATCCCTTTACTTAGTAAGGGAATCAAGGCTAAACAGAGGGAATGCCAAGGGCAGGGGGATGAAGGAAGCATATAGGGGTCCTACAAGTAGGTTAGGTTAGGAAGGGACACTAACTAACCTATCCCCTATATGGTCCCTGAAGGCGAAAAACACTTGCATCACAGTCGAAAGTATTGTAAAATAATGCCACTATCTTCATAACTTAGCCTAGGATCACTAATAAAATCATGCATGAACACTGATATATAGGCGCTCTGGCCTGGGGGCTATAGTAGCCTACTGGTATGAGGTCAATCGATGACCGATAAAAAGTGTCAAAACACGATATAAAAGTTCCTAGCTATGAAGACTAAATAAACTAATGTTATCGATTAGTAAATAAGGCCGGAAGCGTTGTTGTGGCTAACTAAATAAGGCATGCATAACAACAACGACGCCATAAAATGGCGGGTCCGGTAGAGGCACAGCTCTGCCACAAAACACCAAATATCTCGGAAAGTAATATTTACTTTACGGTCAGAGCTTAACTAAACAATACTGGAACCTTGTACTCAACTTTCCAGAAGAAGGCGAGGCCGAAGGTAGCGACATAACGTAGATGCAAAGCGATAAGTAAGGCACAGGGAAAATCCGTCTAAGTAGGGCGAGCTACTGAACAAAGGATGAAGACAGTCGTGACGTCATTTAAGTAATGGCGCCCGTTTGTTTACGTCTCGAGTACCAGAAGTAGCCACGGATGAGATTAGCTATGGAACGGCTCCCAGCTATTCTCAGCCCTTACACACCGAAGCATTAACTCTGTTCGGGGTGTAGATAGCTATGTGGCGCGTTAATACATGCGTCCCCTGTTGATATACGATGTCTTAAAAGGGAAACCTTTAGGATACTCGCTCCAGAAGTTAGAATTCTGTGATAACCTGTGGTTAAATTCTCTGGGAATATCTTAGTAGTTATTTACCCAAGGAAGCTACCAAAAAGGAACCTTCCATCAGGACGCCATGGCTTGAGCCCAAAAATTAAAGTATAATTATCCATGACTCACTTCACGTCTTAATAATGGTTCTTGCTCCGTCAGGGATTGCTATGCTTGAAATATTAACATCAAACACTGCTCCTCTGTTTTGGCAAGCGGTATATTAATAAGCTGCTCACGCAAGCCCAGCGGGTCATTATTTCTGGGATATTTCTTACTTTCACATGAGCAACAATAGCTATATAGCCTACTGAACGGAGAGCGTTTTCAACATAATCAATTATTGAACTGGATGAAATCACAATAAATTTCGAAATAGATTGTACTTCCCTCTGGAAGATGTCTTTATGTGATTGTATCATGATGGAAAAAAAAAAACCAGAACAGCTGACAAAAGCATATGCAAAAAACGCGCGCACAATAACTCCTAATTAGTCTCCCAATAGTACCGTAAACAATGAATTTAAGAGTGAGAAATAGACTTAATATTCTAATCAACTGACCCGGACCCCATTACAGGGGTGTAGGAGCAGGGGGGGGGGCTATAGCCCCCCCCACTTTTTTGCTAAAAATATGCTTTTAAACATACAGATTTACATTTTGTAAATTCATTTCATCTCTGGCAACAGCCCTTGTACAGTCTCACCCACCCACCCCACCCCCGCCACGTAAGTATCATGTTAGTACCCAGCATCATAGTTTCACAGTCCCGTCACTCGTCACTCGCTTAGTTTTACAGAGAGCAGCCCCCATATTGGGAATCAAGCCACTTATAATGTTTGACCCCCAGTGTATACCGTGCAAACATATGTTAATCTATCCATCATTACCAAACACTATTATAGTCACAAACTACATCATTGATACGCACTAATAAATTGAAAACATGACACACGCGAACACATGTAGTTGACGAATATCGCACATATAAACATATGCATGAATGTATATATATATATATATATATATATATATATATATATATATATATATATATATATATATATATATAATTTCTTCATAATCCTTTTTAAATATGTATACTTTTATATAATTTCAGAGCTTATTTAGTATTAATTATACATTATTCATACACTTTTCATATGTATATTTTCTGGTCTCAGGCATGACTTTCAAATATGTATGTTTATATAAGAAATATGCTTGTTCTTAATTTTGCTTACTTACAATTATTCTATATATATATATATATATATATATACATATATATATATATATATATATATATATATATATATATATATATAACGGATTTTGAGCGAAGCGAAAAATCTATTTTTGGGTGAGATAGCCATGGCGTCCTGATGGAAGGATCCTTTTTGGTAGCTTCCTTGGGTAATCACTACTAGGATTTTCCCAGAGAATTAAACCACAGGTTATCACAGAATTCTAACTTCTGGAGCGAGTATCCTAAAGGTTTCCCCTTAAGACATCGTGTAACAACAGGGGACACGCATGTATAGACGTGCCACATAGCTATCTGCACCCCATATAGAGTTAACGCTTCAATATGGCGGACAGGGAGTGGCTGGGAGCTGAGCCGCAGCCGATCTAGATGTGGCGATATCGGTACTCGCGATGTAAACAGACGGACGCCATTGCTTTTGATGACGTCACGTCCGTCCTCATTCCGAAAGTCTGGAGCTCGCTCATCACCATGATACAGCGGCGCAGGGCGGGACCTGATACCAGACAGGGTGGGTCCATCAGGACGCCATGGCTATCTCACCCAAAAATAGATTTTTCGCTTCGCTCAAAATCCGTTTTTTGGGCTCAAGCCATGGCGTCCTGATGGAAGAGTACCAGAGAATTAGTGTATCGTGGTAGACTTTTTCCCTTTATAAGTGAGTGCTAAAACATTGAGCCGAAAGCATAGTGGTCTATACTAGAGCTACCGTGAGACAGTTGCCTTCCTGCCCCCCTGGCATGGAAGTCCCCACGGGCTATGCTAAGATCAAAGTGGTCATGGGAAGGCTATTCATATAGGCTGAAGGAACAATGAGATCCATAAGATAAGTCAGAGCGATTTGGTATTCGCGTCGAAACAAACTTGAAGAAGTGGTGGTTGAACACTTCGTGTATGGAGTTGACTCATCTTCATAATTGAGTAAGTATTCGCTAAGGAGACTTACTTGCTCTATATAAATAAATGCCCGGAGTAAATCCTGGCATTTTCCTTAACCAGGAATAAAGGGTAATAAAACTATGACAAATAGTATATTTCATAGTAAGAAAGGAGCAAGGGAGACGCACAAGTAATAAAATAGACATTTTATTATATAATTGCAGGTAAATCAATACATGTCATGCAATAAATAGTAAAAAACATTTACATTGATAAAAATGTACATAGTCATAAAGGCGTGCTCTTGAGTCTGAAAGGGAAGAATCAAGTATTAGTAGGCACTCGTTCTACGGAACGTTAGTCTTTATGTAACACACGTCATGCACGTGGCATGTAGCACTCATGTGGTAATCTACTATGACATTTCACCTGAGGTAAGAACAGTTAAAGAAAACACAAGGTGGTTTCTGCTTCACTACGTATCACTTGAGGGTCAACATAGGCACCCGACGAGTTAGAGTCCCTAATAACTCACTGTTCTAAGCAGAGTTCAGAGCAGGTTTCATAACACTACCTGCGGCTACCACAAAATGTTTCACTTCGTGCACTTGTTTCGCATAATGTTTAAAGAAAACACGCGAGGATTTCCAGCCTGTATAGTTCTTGAGGCTTTCGAAATCCATACTCTGAAAGAAATTCAGAGACGAAGCGACTTTCCTAGGATCATGACCAGCGGGTGTACTGTCTGGATCCGCTCTGCGAATGAAGTAGGTGATTTTTGCTCTCAATTGTTTTAGTGACAGGTTGCTGCCCGATGTTTCTCCTTTGAAGAGTTGGCCTCCACCAAAGTTTGAAGTTCTATGAAGATAGACCTTAAGGCTCTCTACTGGACATAGAGAGGCATCTTCCTTCAAGGGGCATATCCTCCACGGGCCCCATCGTTTGGTAGGTAATTCGTTCTTTGCGAGAAACGTCGGATCAGGGAAGAGGGAGAGGTCTCCTGAATCATTGAAAACGATATGTCCCTCTTCTCTAGATAGTGCCACTATTTCGCTGACTCGGGCTCCCGAAGCTAGAGCGAAAAGAAATATAACTTTCTGAGTCAGGTCCTTAAGAGGGCATGAATCATTGTCCAAGTTGGAGGCGAAGTGGAGAACTTTGTCTAGAGACCAAGTGATTGGTCTCGGAGGGGGTGCCGGTCGTAAACGGGCACAGGCCTTCGGTAGTTTGTTGAAGATGTCACTAGACAGATCTATTTGGAAGGCGTATGACAAAGGTCTGGTCAAGGCCGATTTGCAAGTAGAAATCGTGTTGGCTGCCAAGCCTTGTCCATGAAGGTGAATGAAGAAGGACATGCAAAAATCTATGGTGATTTTCGAGGGGTTCTTTGCCTTGACGAAGGAGACCCATTTCCTCCAAGACGATTCGTATTGCCTTCTCGTGGATTCGGTCTTGTATTCCTCGAGGAAGTCTAGACTCTTCTTCGAAATCCCAAACCTTTTCTTAGCGGCTAGGGTGAGAAAATCATGAGATGAAGGTCCTTGATTTTCGATGATGAAGCGAAGACAGTCGACTTCTGTATTTGCTGGGAGAGAACTGGGTCCGGGAGGGGGATCAGCGTTGGCTGCATCTCCAGGATCAAGGGGTACCAGTTGCTGCGGGGCCACTTGGGAGCCACTAGAGCTGCTGTCCCTTTGAAGGTTCTCAATTTGGAGAGGACTTTCAGCAGAAGATTGGTGGGAGGGAACAGGTAAATCTTGGCCCATCTGTTCCAATCCAAGGTCATGGCGTCCACCGCTTCCGCTTTGGGGTCCTCGTACGGGGCTACATATCGAGGAAGTTGATGGTTGTCGCTCGTTGCGAAGAGGTCGATCTGGAGTTCTGGGACTCTGTGAGAGATGAAGGAGAATGATCTTGCGTCTAGAGACCATTCCGACTCTATCGGGTTTGTCCGAGATAGAGCATCCGCTGTCACGTTGCGGAATCCTTGTAGGTGAACTGCAGACAGGTGCCATTTCTTCCTTTCTGCCAGACGGAAGATTGTCAGGAGCACCTGATTTATCTTGGGCGATCTTGAGCCCTGGCGATTGAGACAACGCACTACCACAGAGCTGTCCAGGGTCAGGCGAATGTGTACCGACGGGGGCGGGGAGAGTTTCTTCAGCATCAGAAGAACCGCCATGGCCTCCAAGATGTTGATGTGAAACGTCTTGAATAGGGGAGACCAAGTGCCTTGAGCCTGTTGTTGGTGGGAGTGACCTCCCCAACCCTCCAATGAAGCGTCCGTATGGATGTTGAGAGATGGAGGTGGGTGTTGGAGAGGAAGGGACCTTTTTAGGGCCCTCGCTTCTGACCACGGCTTTAGAAGAAGTCGAAGTCTGCTTGGGAGCCGTCTCTTGAGGTCTCTTCGAGCGACGGATGCGGAACGTCTCCAGACTCCCGCTGCATCCTTTAGCTGTGCACGAAGCACTGGGTTTGTGATCGAGGCGAACTGTAGAGAGCCTAGAACTTGTTCCTGCTGGCGTCTCGAGATCCGTTTGGATTTTAACAGTCGCTTGACGGACCCTGCTATTTCCTTCCTTTTCTTTGCTGGAATGGAAAGGCGGTGTGACTGAAGATTCCAGTGGATGCCTAACCATTGGAACTTCTGAGCTGGAGATAGGCGAGACTTTTTCGCGTTTATCTGGAATCCCAGGTGTTCGAGAAACTGGGTAACTTTTCTGCAGGATTCTATACAATCCTCGGGCGAGGGCGCCCACACTAGCCAGTCGTCGAGGTAGGCCATCACCTGGACGTTTCGGATGCGGAGCTGTTGTACTACTGCGTCCGCTAGCTTTGTGAATATCCGAGGGGCCACGTTGAGTCCGAAGGGCATGGCCCGGAAGGCATAGCTTTTCCGTTGGAGTCGGAATCCTAGGTAGGAGGAAGCGTGATGGTTCATTGGTATGTGCCAGTATGCGTCCGCCAGGTCTATCGAGACCGTGAAAGACCCTCGAGGCAGGAGGGTTCTGATCTGTTGGAGAGTCAGCATCTTGAACTTGTCGTTCGATATGAATACGTTGAGGGGGGATAAGTCCAGAATGACTCTGAGTCTGTCTGAGTCTTTCTTGGGAACACAAAACAGTCTCCCTTGGAACCTTGTGGACTTCACCCTTCTTATCACCTTCTTGTTCAAGAGGTCTAGCACATATTCTTCCAAGAGGGGGGTTGAAGGTTGGAAGAATTGCTGGAAGGTTGGGGGTGGTTGCGCCCAGCTCCAGCCCAGACCTTTCTTGATGATGCTGTGTGCCCAGGAGTCGAAGGTCCAGCGATCCTGGAAGTGGCGGAGTCTTCCTCCCACCGGAAGCACTTCATTGCTTCTGTGGTCCCGAGGACTTGCTGCCTCGGCCGCTAGCTCCCTGTCCTCCTCTGCCTCTGGAGGGCCGGCGAGAGGAATCTCTGCCGGAACCCCTGCCTGAGCTTCTACCCTTGGGACGAAAGGTAGTGGAGTGCTGCTCGAAGGTGGGGTTGAAGGCCGGTGATGAGGGCAAAACCGGCAGTGGGACCAACTCAAAGGTCTGTGGCGGCTGAGCGACCACTTGGGGAGTAGCGGGTGCCGGAAACTGGCGTCTGTGCTGACGTTGCTGGGGTCTATGCTTCGACTGCTTCCTCTTAGGCTGAGGACCGTCATCCTGAGAGGGCTTTCTCTTCCTAGACATGCCCCATTTGTTGAGAAGGTTCCTGTTCTCAGATGCGGCCTTGTCTGTGATCTCTTTCACTAGATCAGACGGGAAGAGGTACTTGCCCCAGATGTTGGAGGCAATCAGTTTCCGGGGTTCGTGTCTGACAGTGGCACTGGAGAACACGAATTCTCTGCAGGCTCTACGAGCTCGCATGAAATGGTACAGATCCTTGACTAAGGTTGCCATGTGAGATTTGGCAAGGACCATGTAATGGTCAGGGACTCTGGTGTCACCAGCCATTACGTCCATCTGGACCTGGAGAGTGAGAGATGCTGCCAGCCTCTCCTTCGTTTCCTGTTCCCTACGAAGGAGGTGTTCGTTTAGCTTGGGGAGGTCCTCATTAAACTGACGTCCAGCAACGTCAGGATCTAGTTTGCCCACCACGAAGGTGTGTTGCACATCCTTCCAGTGTTTGGTGTCGGGCGGGGTGGCTGCGGAGAAAGGTCTGCATTCCTCCAATGCAGGGCAGGATTTCCCTTCCTCTACAGCCTTAAGGCAGGCAGCGAAGGCCTTTTCCGTGAAGGGTAGCATCACTTCATCGGGCGCAACGTAGGTGGGGTACTTCTTGCTCAGAGCCGGAAGTCCAGAGCAGGTAAAGCCTCTGCTCTTAAGCGCTTTGGCAAGCATAGCCTGGGCCTTCGAGAGATCGAACACTATTTTCTCCTTCGGTTCGGTCTTTTCCTTTGAGGATGGTTCTGAACGTAGACGGACGTAACAGTCCGGATACGCCTCAAAGCGGGGGAAGAACTCCACTTCTTCCAGGGGTATGGAACCGATCTTATCGCTGACGAAGATCTTGTCATCAGCGATGACCATATGCTCGGCGAACCGCCACGGATTGTCGCTCGAGCATGCGGGGAGGTCCTTGATGGAGATTTTGCGAGATTCCTTGGAACCTCCCATCGACCGAATGATCTTGTGAGTTTCTTGGAGCTTCTGCTCCATCACGGATTCAATGAGCCGAATCATATCCTGTGCCGTAGGTAGAGGAGTCGTGGTGGAGGACGTAGACGGGAGAGACACTTCCGTCGGTGTAGGAGTAGGAGGGGGGATGGAGGGAGGGGCATCCTCCTTATCGGACTCGGTATATACTACCCGGTCCTCTTCTTCATCATCCTCCCCTTCACCCTGGGCCATAAGGGTTTTCTCGGTGTCCTCCGAGATCTCTGACATGTGTTCATCATGTTCTGAATCCAGGTGACAATCACTCATGGACTGAGCCATGACAGTATCAGGTTCCACTGTGATCTGGACGACGGGGATCTGTTCAACTGGGACCACTGAGTCTGGTGAGGCCTTTGGGAACAGCAAAGACCTCATTTCTTCTGTGGCTAGGTATGGTCCAGTGGCGTTCTTTTGAAAGCCACGTACCCACTTGCGTAGGTTGTCCCGAGCAGTGTCCCGAATCTCCGCTGAGGGAGGGTCATAGAATGCTTTCTGTAGGCATTCTTGGCAGACCGAACAGGTGGTGGGGCCCCAGTACTTGAGATCCCCTCTCTTGTGAGCACAAGGGGCGTGTGTCCTACACGCCGTGTGTCCATAAAAGTGTGGCCGACGGACCGCGCAGAAGTCGTGGTCACACTTGACGTACTCCTCCTGTAAAAGAAAGAGACGATGAGTATTGTAGAGTCATAATATGGCTCGTATATAAAGTTAATTATTAACAAGTTAATATTAACATAAGTTAATTGTGATGCACAGAAGGGTGGGTGAAAGGAGACAGACGCATGCCTCGTGTAACCCGCCCGGCTGGTTGCCGTAGCATCAGACAGTCCCAGGTGGCCGTAGGCCTCCATGGAAGGTGTCTTGATAATGGGAATTCCATTTAGAATTACCATATAGACTAGGCTTGAAATCTTATCAAGAAAGTCTGGGGATCATGAGATCCTAGTAAGGTTCCGGCAACCAGACGTGCCAATTACACGTAGCGTGCTGGAAAGATGAAACACGCAAGAAGACAGAGTGAAAACTGAACAAAATGTACGATTCCGTACCAATTTGTCTGCGTTAACAAGCCGTCTAGGTGCGGTTTTTAGGAGCTATCGCTAGTAAAGATAGCTGAGAGAAGGGGTGCAAGGCATCTTGCCGCCTCCGGACTGGTCCGGCATACCCCCGGCACGCCGGAAGCCGCTCGAGCAGAGTTTCTGGCATTCAAGAATGATCATTCTATGGTCAAAAGAAGCCAGGGTGGCGGCAGCCGGTAGCGGCGGCCGCCGGCAAGGAGCGGCGGTTCCGGCAGCCGGAGGCAGTCGGAGGGTGACAGGGGTAAGGATAAAGGAGCATAGCCGGGGCCGGGGGCCGGCAGCTAGTGCCGGCACTCCGGGAGGGGTCGGCAGTGTGCCGAGGCTATGAGGGAATGGAGAGGCCACGGCGGTAAGCCGGCGGCCGGCGGCGATCCCCCGGTACTCGGGGGAAGGCGGCAAGGATAAGGAAGTCACCCGTAGTGGCGGTAAAGCCGGGGTAGAGGCGGCAAGGGACAAGCACCAAAGATGGAGGTGGGATGGCAAGGCTGTACTAGCCTAGTCAAGACACCTCTGGAAAAGGTACCACCATGATAGAGGTGAATCTATCATCCTAAGCAGGAGCCGCAATGGCCGGGGCTAAGGCAGTCCAAGAGAGGACAGGGTGTACCCAAAGAAGGGGTGGAGACTCTTCGTGTCGACCAAATGATAACTGACTCCATAGCACTATGGAGGGACTATGTATCAGAGCGGACAACACTGGGAGCACCACGGGGTCCAGCACTCCAGCCTAGGGTGGAGTGTAGGACAGGGGACATATGAAGCCTAACCTACTGGTAGGTTAGGCTAGGCAAGAGATAGGTTGGGGGGGGGAAAGGGTCTTCTTATAAGAAAGGATGGGTTATGTACCAGAGCGGCCACCTAGGAAGGGAGATGCTCACCCTAACCTATAGTAGGTGGACCAACTGAAAAACGGTGCACGCGTATATTTCAGCAAGGTACATAAACCAGCCCTCCCGACCTAACCTGGATTAGGGTCGTTAGACCCTAATCAAGGAAGGGAGAAGACGTATCGCAAGGAAAAGGTCCAGGACCGATTCAGCTTAAAGGAGGTGATCCTACCTTTAAGGTCCGCAACACTAAGGGAGGGGTCATTCCCTTAGGTGGGGAGGCGATACAGTACTCTGAGGAGTCTTGTCCTATCACATGTAATAGGATACAAGATTACCAGAGGGAAGCCCTAGGGCTAGGGATGAAGAGAGCATATAGGGGTCCTATCATAAGGTTAGGTTAGCAAGGCACTCAAGATAACCTACCCCCTATATGGTCCCTGAAGGCGAAAAACACTTGCATCACTGTCAATGGTATTGTAAAATAATGCCAAAATCTTCATAACTAACACTAGGATCACTGGAATATCATGCATTAACACTGGTATAGGCTCACTGGCCTAGGGGCTAAACAAAGCCTACTGGTATGGGGTCAGCGAAGACCCTAATTAATGCGTCAAAAACACGATATAAAGTTCCTAGCTATGAAGACTAAATAACTAATAGCGCTGATTAGTAATTTATATACCGGTAAGGCTGTTGCGGCTAACTAAATAAGGCATGCAAGCAACAGCAGCGTCATAAAATGGCGCTGACCGGTCTGGCAAAGCTCTGCCACAATTATGCAAATATCTCGAAAAGTAAGATTTACTTTAAGGCCAGAGCTTATTTAAACAATACTTTAACCTTTGTACTCAACTTTCCAGAAGAAGGCGAAGCTGACGGCTGAGACATAGCGAGGATGCAAGTAGATAAAGTCGCACAAAGGGAAAAATACGTCCAATCGAGCGAGCTACTAGCAAAGGAATGAGGACGGACGTGACGTTATCAAAAGCAATGGCGTCCGTCTGTTTACATCGCGAGTACCGATATCGCCACATCTAGATCGGCTGCAGCTCAGCTCCCAGCCACTCCCTGTCCGCCATATTGAAGCGTTAACTCTATATGGGGTGCAGATAGCTATGTGGCACGTCTATACATGCGTGTCCCCTGTTGTTACACGATGTCTTAAGGGGAAACCTTTAGGATACTCGCTCCAGAAGTTAGAATTCTGTGAAAACCTGTGGTTTAATTCTCTGGGAAAATCCTAGTAGTGATTACCCAAGGAAGCTACCAAAAAGGATCCTTCCATCAGGACGCCATGGCTTGAGCCCAAAAATATATATATATATATATTCAAATAAGCCATATATATTTTGATATATTAATGTCTGGATTCTCTTAACGACCTCGGGATCAGAGCCCCAGGCGAAATCTCACAAAGACAAGAGCTTGGCTCCGGCCGGGAATCGAACCCTGGTCGGCAAGCTTATATAGACAGTGACTAACCCATTCGGTCACTGTCTATATAAGCTTGCCGACCAGGGTTCGATTCCCGGCCGGAGCCAAGCTCTTGTCTTTGTGAGATTTCGCCTGGGGCTCTGATCCCGAGGTCGTTAAGAGAATCCAGACATTAATATATCAAAATATATATGGCTTATTTGAATATGAAAAACACGTAAAAATGTGCAAAATTTATCATATATATATATATATATATATATATATATATATATATATATATATATATATATATATATATATATATATCTAAATTCCGTTATTTTAATATATGTTGTACAACACAACAGCCATATTGGAAAGCAAGTTGAAACTTGTAGAATGATTTGATTTACCTAATGTTTTCATTTATCTAGATTTACGAAGTAAACAAATGAAAGAATCAAATTTACTCTATTCTCTTCTCACAAGGTTTGATGCTTCATGTTATTATTCATTGAGTAATATTGAATCACTGCATGATACTTCATTGTCATTGGGGAAAAACCGATAGCCTTGACTTGATCGATATTGCGAATGAGTTTGTAGCAAAGAATCAACATCGTCAGTATATTTTTGGTAAATTCACCAAGTAGGCCTATCGGTATATTATATTATATATATATATATATATATATATATATATATATATATATATATATATATATATATATATATATATATATATATATATATATATTTGGGCTCAAGCCATGGCGTCCTGATGGAAGGTTCCTTTTTGGTAGCTTCCTTGGGTAAATAACTACTAGATATTCCCAGAGAATATAACCACAGGTTATCACAGAATTCTAACTTCTGGAGCGAGTATCCTAAAGGTTTCCCTTTAAGACATCGTATAACAACAGGGGACGCATGTATTAACGCGCCACATAGCTATCTGCACCCCACATAGAGTTAACCTTCGATGTGGAGGAGCGGAGAATAGCTGGGGAGCTGTTCCACAGCTAATCTCGTCCGTGGCTACTTTTGGTACTCGAAACGTAAACAAACGGGCGCCATTGCTAAATGACGTCACGTCCGTCCTCATCCTTCGCATAGTAGCTTGCCTTACTAAGACGGATTTTCCCTGTGCTAATTTCATCGACTTGCATCTTCGCTATGTCTCTACCCTCGGCCTCGCCTTCTTCTGGAAAGTTGAGTACCAGGTTCCAGTATTGTTTAAATAAGCTCTGACCGTAAAGTAACTTTTACTTTTCAAGATATTTTATGTTTTTTGGCAGAGCTGTGCTGCTACCGGACCCGCCATTTTATGGCGTCGCTGTTACTTTTCATGCATTATTTAGCTAGCCTGAACAGCTTAATCCGGCCTTATTAACTAATTGATACTATTAGTTATTTAGTCTTCATAGCTAGGTACTTTATATATCGTGTTTTGACGCTTATTATCGGTCATCGCCTGACCCCATACTAGATCGCTAGCTTAGCCCTAGGCCACAGCGCCCATCATCAGTGTTCATGCATGATATATTACAGTGATCCTAGGTTAAGTTATGAAGATAGTGGCATTATTTTATGATACTGTTTACTGTGATGCAAGTGTTTTCGCCTTCAGGGACCATATAGGGGATAGGTTTGATAGTGTGCCTTTCTAACCTAACCTAAATGTAGGACCCCTATATGCTCCCTTCACCCCCTGCCTTAGGGCATTCCCTCTGTGTAGCCTTGCTCCCCCTACCATGTAAGGGGATCAAGTTCATACCAGAGTACCTATCGCTTCTCTGTCCTCCCTAAGGGAATGATCCCCCCTTAGGGTTGCGTCCGAGAATGAGGAATGGCCTGCCCTTCCTCAATTGCTGAGGTTAGGTTACCTGACCTTCCTTGCAATTGCGATACGTCTTCCAACCTTCCTAGCTTAGGGTGTAACATCCCTGCTCTAGGTTAGGCCTTGGGGGGAGCTAGTTCTGTGCCTTGCTTGAAATGGTACCCATGCACCGTTCTCAGCCAGGCTGCCTACCTTAGGCTAGGGAGCGTCCTCCCTTCCTTGGTGGCCGCTTTGGTACAGAGCCTCCCCTATGGAAGACCCTGCTTCTTCTCCCCTCCCCTCCTATCCCTTGTATGGCCTAGCCTATACTTAGGTTAGCCTATACCCATCTGTCCCCTGTCCTACAACTCCTCCTTAGGGTGGAGTGACAGGACTATCTTGAGTCCCTGTGTGCAGTCCGCTCTGGTACATATACCTTTCATAGTGTCCTATGGGGTTAGCCACTGGATGCGTTTTGTCCGCAGGGGTTCTCCCCCCTCTTGGGTGTTCCCTAGCCCTCCCTTGGGCTACTCTGGCTCCCGGCCGCCTGCGGCCCACTGCCATTGGGTGATAGGGCTAGCCCCTATCATGGGTACACCCATTCAGGTGGGATGCCTTGGGGTTCGTGTCCTTACCCCTACACCACTGTCGGCGATACCGCCCTCCCCCTTGGTGACACATCCTTGTTCCCCCCCTGGCCGACAGTCCTCCGTGTGCCGGAGGGCTACCGCCTCCCGTCGGTTTACAGCCGATGGCCTACCCTCATACCTCCTAGCTTCGGTCGTCCGTCCATCGGGCCGGCCCCCGGCGTGCCGGCGGTCCGGTTTTGCTATAGCTTATCCTTTGTCCCTGTCATCAAGCAGGCAGCCTTCGGCTGCCAGAGCCGCCGCCTCCCACCGGCGTGCCGCCGCTGTGCCGGCGGCCGCCATCCTGGCATTACTCCTGACTTCTCTATATGTCTTCCCTAATGCCAGAAACTCTGCTGGAGCGGCCTCCGGCGTGTCGCCGGTCTGCCGGGGCATTCCGGAGTCGCCAAGAGACTTGCACCCCTTCTCCTAGCTATCAACACCATGCTGATAGCCCTACTTTGCAACCAGATGGTTTGACTACATAAATAGATGGGTATTGTCTTACCGTTCTATCAGTAGCCGTGCTGTCTTCTTGCATATCACAATTTTCCAGCATGCTGTGTGTATCTTAGCCGGGCGGGTTACACGGAGTATGTGTGTATCTACTTCATTTCCCGCTCCACTCTATAACATCACAATGTTAATAATCACTTAAGATTAAGTTAAAAATTAACCTTTTAATATTTAACTTTAGAATATAAGTCATTAGTATGACTTCCTCATACTCATGTTCTCTTTCTCTTACAGGAGGAGTACGTGAAATGCGACCATGTCTTCTGTGGAGTGAAGCGCCCGCACTTCTACGGGCACACGGCGTGTAGGACCCACGCCCCTTGCGCCAACAAGAAAGGCGATCTGAAGTTTTGGGACCCGCAGAACTGTACAGTCTGCAAGGACCGCCTGGTCGAGGCGTTCAACAATCCTCCTTCAGCGGAGGTTAGGGACGCTTCTCGAGAGAAGCTACGCAAGTGGGTGCGTGGCTTCCAAAAGAACGCCACCGGACCATACCTTGCCACCGAAGACTTGAGGGCCTTGCTTTTCCCGAAGGCATCCCCAGACTCTGTGGTCCCCAAGGATCAGATCCCCACCGTCCAGATAACGGTGGAACCTGACGTAGTCATGGCTCAGTCCATGCACGAGTGCCGTTTGGATGCCGACAACGCGGAACGTATGTCGGAAGTGTCGGAGAACACGGAAAGGAACCTCATGGGCGAAGAACTGGACTATGAGGAAGACCAGGTGGAATACCCTGAGTCGGAGCAGGAGGTCGCTCCACCTTCCACCCCCACACCGACTCCTACACTGATGGATGCTTCACTCCCGTCTACATCCGCTACCCCGGATCCCACCCCATCCAACACCCAGGAGATGTTTCGAATGCTCGAGGCTCTCATGGATAAGAAGCTCCGTGAGACACACAAGTTCTTCAAGTCCAACATGGGAAGTTCGA
The DNA here is from genome assembly GCF_036898095.1 of Palaemon carinicauda. NCBI lineage: Eukaryota > Metazoa > Arthropoda > Malacostraca > Decapoda > Palaemonidae > Palaemon > Palaemon carinicauda. The sequence goes on along the minus strand of NC_090732.1, from coordinate 34,840,970 downwards.
AGCAGCCGAAAAGGATTTCGGTTAAGGACCTCCCTGCATGCTCAGATACCAACCCCTGGAGGTATGCCGAGCACATGCCAATTACAACGGGCAAGATCTTCATCAGCGAAAAGATCGGCTCGATTGTACTGGAAGAAGTGGAATTCTTCCCGAACTTTGAGGCTTATCCGGACTGTTACGTCCGACTTCGATCTGAACCTGCCTCTAAAGAAGAGACCGAACCAAAGGAGGTGATTGTGTTCGATCTCGCGAAGGCCCAAGCTATGCTGGCCAATTCAGTAAAAAGTAGGGGCTTTACCTGCTCGAAACTTCCGGCGCTTAGCAAGAAGCACCCTACCTACGTCGCACCAGACGATGCGACCCTCCCCTTCTTGGAAAAGGCCTTCACTGCGGTACATAAAGCAGTGGAAGAAGGAAAACATTGCCCTGCACTGGAGGAGTGCAGACCCTTCTCCCTGACTACTCCCCCCGATGTTAGACACTGGAAAGATGTCCAGCATACATTCGTGGTAGGAAAACTAGAACCTGACGTCGCTGGCCGTCAGTTTAACGAAGACCTCCCGAAACTTAATGACCATCTCCTTCGTCGGGAACATGACACGAAGGAAAGGCTCGCCGCATCCATGTCCCTCCAGGTACAGCTCGACGTCATGGCCGGTAACACTAGGGTCCCTGACTACTACATGGTTCTCGCCAAAACACATTTGGCGACCGTAGTAAAAGATCTGTACAGCTTCACGAAGGCTCGTAGAGCCTGTCGTGAATTCGTGTTCTCCAGTGCCACAGTGAGACACGAACCCCGGAGGCTGATTTCCTCCAACATCTGGGGTAAGCACCTCTTTCCCTCCTCCCTTGTGAAAGAGATCACCGACAAGGCCGCCACGGAGAACAGGAACCTTCTCCATAAGTGGGGCATGTCAAAGAAAAGAAAATCCTCTCAGGACGACGGCCCTCAACCTAAGAGGAAACCCACTAAGCCAAAACCTCAGCAACGTCAACAGAGACGGCAGTTTCCGGGATCCGCTACTCCCCAAGTGGCAGCTCAGCCACAGCAGACCTTTCAGCTGGTCACCCAACCGGTCTTGTCACAGTCGCCGGTTTTCACCCCTGCTTTCGAGCAACAGTCAACTACCTTTCGTCCCAAAGGTAGAGGCTCAAACAGAGGTGCAGGCAGAGACGCATCTCGCCGTCCCTCCAGAGGCAGAGGAGGAAGGGGAGCTAGCGGCCGAGGCAGTAAACCCTCGGGAAACCAGAAGCAATGAAGTGCTTCCGGTGGGAGGAAGACTCCGCCAATTCCAGGATCGTTGGACCTTCGATCCCTGGGCACACAGCATCGTCAAGAGGGGTCTAGGCTGGAGCTGGACTCAACCACCCCCAACCTTCCAGCAGTTCTTCCAACAATCAACCCCCCTTCTGGAAGAATATGTTCTAGATCTCTTGAACAAGAAGGTGATAAGGAGGGTAAAGTCAACCAGGTTCCAAGGGAGACTGTTTTGCGTCCCCAAGAAGGACTCCAACAAAGTCATTCTAGACTTATCCCCCCTCAACAAGTTCATAGCAAACAACAAGTTCAAGATGCTGACTCTTCAACAGATAAGGACCCTTCTGCCTCAAGGTTCCTACACGGTCTCCATAGACCTGGCGAATGCCTACTGGCACGTTCCAATGAACCACCACGCTTCCTCCTACCTAGGATTTTGACTCCAAAGGAAAAGCTACGCTTTCAGGGCCATGCCCTTCGGCCTCAATGTGGCCTCACGGATCTTCACAAAGCTGGCAGACGCCATCGTTCAACAGCTTCGCCTCCGCGGCGTCCAGGTGATGGCCTACCTCGACGACTGGCTGGTCTGGGCTCCATCGCCCGAAGATTGTCTAAGATCCTGCAACAAAGTTACCCAGTTCCTAGAACACCTGGGATTCAAGATAAACAGAAAGAAATCTCGTCTCTCTCCAGCTCAGAAGTTCCAATGGTTAGGAATCCAGTGGAATCTTCAGTCACACCGCCTTTCCATCCCCCAGAAGAAAAGGAAGGAAATAGCAGGGTCTGTCAAAAGACTGCTGAAATCCAAACGGATCTCAAGACGTCAGCAGGAACGAGTTCTAGGCTCTCTACAGTTCGCCTCAGTGACAAACCCAGTGCTACGTGCACAGCTAAAGGATGCCGCGGGAGTCTGGAGACGTTCCGCATCCATCGCTCGAAGAGATCTCAAGAGACGGCTCCCAAACAGACTTCGGTTACTCCTAAAGCCGTGGTCGGAAGCAAAGGCCCTGAAAAGGTCCATCCCTCTTCAACATCAACCTCCATCACTCAACATCCACACGGACGCTTCGCTGGAGGGTTGGGGAGGTCACTCCCACCAAAAACAGGCTCAAGGAACATGGTCTCCCCTATTCAAGACGTTTCACATCAACATCTTGGAGGCCATGGCGGTCCTTCTAACTCTGAAAAAACTTTCCCCGCCTCCCTCGATCCATATTCGTCTAACCCTGGACAACTCGGTGGTAGTTCGATGTCTCAATCGCCAAGGCTCAAGATCGCCCCAGATAAATCAGGTGCTTCTCCCAATCTTCCGTCTGGCAGAGAAGAAAAAATGGCACCTGTCTGCAGTTCATCTACAAGGATTCCGCAACGTGACGGCGGATGCTCTATCTCGAACAAACCCGATAGAGTCGGAATGGTCTCTAGACGCAAGATCCTTCTCCTTCATCTCTCACCAAGTCTCAGAACTTCAGATCGATCTCTTCGCAATGAGCGACAACAATCAACTTCCTCGATATGTGGCCCCGTACGAGGACCCCAAGGCAGAAGCAGTGGACGCCATGTCACTGGATTGGAACAGATGGTCCAGGATCTACCTGTTCCCTCCCACCAACCTTCTGCTAAAAGTCCTCTCCAAACTGAGAACCTTCAAAGGAACAGCGGCCCTAGTGGCTCCCAAGTGGCCCCGGAGCAACTGGTACCTCCTAGTCCTGGAGCTACAACCCACGCTGATCCCTCTCCCGGGCCCAGTTCTCTCCCAGCAAGTACATAAGTCGACTGTCTTCGCTTCATCATCGAAAGTCAGGGACCTTCATCTCATGATTTTCTCTCCCTAGCCGTGAAGAAAAGGTTTGGGATCTCGAAGAAAAGTCTAGACTTCCTCGAGGAATACAAGACCGAATCCACACGACGGCAATACGAATCATCCTGGAGAAAATGGGTCTCATTCGTCAAGGCGAAAAATCCTACGGAAATCACCATCGATTTTTGAATGTCCTTCTTCATTCACCTTCATGGACAGGGCTTAGCAGCCAACACGATTTCTACTTGCAAATCGGCCTTGACTAGACCACTACTGTACGCCTTCCAGACTGATCTGTTCAGCGACATCTTCAATAAACTGCCGAAGGCATGCACTCGTCTACGCCCAGCACCCCCACCAAAACCTATCTCCTGGTCCCTGGACAAGGTGCTCCATTTTGCCTCCAACTTGGACAACGATTCGTGCCCTCTCAAGGATCTGACTCAAAAGGTTATATTTCTTTTTGCTCTTGCCTCAGGAGCCCGAGTCAGCGAAATAGTGGCATTATCAAGGGACGAGGGTCACATTCTGTTTACAGACTCAGGAGACCTTACCCTCTTCCCGGATCCGACGTTTCTCGCTAAAAATGAACTACCCACCAAAAGATGGGGCCCTTGGAGAATCTGCCCCCTGAAAGAAGATGCCTCTCTATGTCCAGTAGAGAGCCTCAAGGTCTATCTTCGTAGAACTTCTGACTTTGGTGGAGGCCAACTCTTCAAAGGAGAAACATCGGGTAGCGACCTGTCACTGAAACAACTAAGAGCGAAAATCACCTACTTCATTCGCAGAGCGGATCCTGACAGTACACCCGCAGGTCATGATCCTAGAAAAGTCGCATCGTCTCTGAATTTCTTTCAGAGCATGAATTTTGAAAGCCTCAAGAGTTTCACAGACTGGAAATCCTCGCGTGTTTTCTTCAAGCATTATGCGAAACAAGTGCATGAAGTCAAACATTTTGTGGTAGCCGCAGGTAGTGTTATGAAACCTGCACCTAACTCTGCATAGAACAGTAAGTTACTTGGGACTCTAACTCCTCGGGTGCCTATGTTGACCCTCGTGTGATACGTAGTGAATTCAGAGACACTTAGTGTTTTTTATAGACTGTTCTTTCCCAAGGTGAAATGTCATAGTCGTCACATGAGTGCCGCATGCCTAGACCATGATGTGTTTTTCCTTATTAAAGACTGATGTTCCTCTGGAACCTGTGCCTTCTAATAATTTGAAATTTTCTTTCAGATTCAAGAGCGAAGTCTTTCATTACTATGTACATTATAATTTATTGTAAATTACTTTTACATCCCTTATTGCATTTATTTACCATATTCTGCAATTGTGAAATAAAATTTCTATTTTATTACTTGTGCGTCTCAATCCGCTCCTACTTATACTATGAAATACATGGTTGTCATAGTTTTATTATCCCCTCCCCTTTTTTCTTTATAAAAATGATGAAGATAATTGGTTCAATCCATATTATATACTCACCTATGCTAAGAAATATTCCTAACTGAATACTTACTTACGCTATACCTTCGAGACCAGACCGTTCTCTTTTCACAATATACAGTGCCTAACCACCACTTGTCTGTCATTGAGAATGTTCCTATATGAATATCAACCATTCTGTCTTGTCTCCGAGTTCTTCACATTCTCCCCGCAAGGTGGGTAGCCCTTCAAGAACCACTTTGATCCTCAGCATGGTCCGTTGGGACTTCTCTGCCAAGGGGGGCAGGAAGTTTCAGCCCCACGGAACCTCTATCAAGATTACCATGCTTACTCTATTCAAAGCCCTCGGCACTTACACTACAAGGGGAAAATCTACCACGATACATTGATTCTCTGGTATCCTTCCATCAGGACGCCATGGCTTGAGCCCAAAAAATGGATTTTGAGCGAAGCGAAAAATCTATTTTTGGGTGAGATAGCCATGGCGTCCTGATGGACCCTCCCTGCTACTTCGTCCAGCCTTTCAGGTCCCACCCTGTCCTGCTGTATCATGGTGATCGGCAAGCAACTGGCTTCAGGATGAGGACGGACGTGACGTCATTTAGCAATGGCGCCCGTTTGTTTACGTTTCGAGTACCAAAAGTAGCCACGGACGAGATTAGCTGTGGAACGGCTCCCCAGCTATTCTCCGCTCCTCCACATCGAAGGTTAACTCTATGTGGGGTGCAGATAGCTATGTGGCGCGTTAATACATGCGTCCCCTGTTGTTATACGATGTCTTAAAGGGAAACCTTTAGGATACTCGCTCCAGAAGTTAGAATTCTGTTATAACCTGTGGTTAAATTCTCTGGGAATATCTAGTAGTTATTTACCCAAGGAAGCTACCAAAAAGGAACCTTCCATCAGGACGCCATGGCTATCTCACCCAAAAATAGATTTTTCGCTTCGCTCAAAATCCGTTATATATATATATATATATATATATATATATATATATATATATATATATATATATATATACTGTATGTATATATATATATATATATATATATATATATATATATATATATATATATATATAGGCCTATTGATATTTTATGATTGTTATTGTGTAAAAATTGGAATTGGTCACATAAAAGTCTTCTAAAAATATGATTTTGTTTTTGATACAATATGCTGTCAGATGCCAGGAAATCGCATCTGAGGGTGTTTTCTCATAATAAAATTTTTTCTGGGGAGACTCCCAGTCACCCCCACCCCTCCCTCCTATGCCTTCGTGCCTACGGCTCCGCCTTCAGTGTCATTTCCAACTTTAGCCCCCCCCCCAACAGGAAAACGCTCCTAAGTCCTACGCCCCTGCATTAAACATACAGAGAAAAGTGCCAAACTAGGCAGCACTCCTCCATTTCTTATAACGAATTCCACCTTTGCTAGTAATTAAAGTATCAATCATTAACCGAAAATTCTACCCAAAAAAGTTCCAACCAGCATGAATGTGTGCACTCACTGACAGCTGAAATCTAAAGCCGGCTATACACGCAGAGGACTGGAGCGACACCCCAATCCTGAGAAATCTAATACACGCTACGGACTAGCCTCAGCCTGCTTAGTTCAAGAGGATTGGGCACCCAGGATAGGATCACGTGGTTACATTTTTGGTACTTGTTACTAAACTTGGTACAGTACATCTAATTTTGAAAATGCCAGTTTTCGGTACTTTTTAGTTTCGTTAATTTTTATATAATATAATTTGAAGACCTTTCTGGAGATTATTTCATGCTGAAGCACTACTGCACTTTTAATTAGGTGTAAGCCTACTTGTTTTCGCACCAATTTATACAAATTTTAAAACAATTGTTTATATGGGCGGAGAGAAAATGTGAGAGAGATATACATACAGTATGTTAATAGAATTATCAGTAGCTATTTATCCTCTATCCATATTTTACACCTTCGTATTTTCCTATGAAAATAATTCATAAAAATGTTATTTTTATAATAAAATAAATTTTTGAATATACTTACCCGGTGATTATATAAGCTGCAACTCTGTTGCTCGACAGAAAACTCTACGTTAAAAATCCGCCAGCGATCGCTATGCAGGTAGGGGGTGTACTTCAACAGCGCCATCTGTCGTGCAGGTACTCAGTACTCAATGTAAACAAAGAACTCAATTTTCTCCTCGGTCCACTGTGTCTCTATTGGGGAGGAAGGGAGGGTCCTTTAATATATAATCACCGGGTAAGTATATTCAAAAATTTATTTTATTATAAAAATAACATTTTTCAATATTTAACTTAGCCGGTGATTATATAAGCTGATTCACACCCAGGGGGGTGGGTAGAGACCAGCAATAAATGTTTACATTATTATGAGCTAAGGATTTTTTATTTCATTTTAGCAGTTATCAAAATAACAAAGTTAAAATAAATAAGTACCTGGTAAGGAAGTCGACTTGAACAATTACTCTGCCTTTTTAAGTACGTCTTCCTTACGGAGCCTCACGATCCTCTTAGGATGCTGAGCGACCCCTAGGAGCTGAAGTATCAAGGGTTGCAACCCATACAACAGGACCTCATCAAAACCTCTAATCTAGGCGCTTCTCAAGAAATGACTTTGACCACCCGCCAAATCAAGTAGGATGCGAAAGGCTTCTTAGCCTTCCGGACAACCCAAAAACAACAATAAAACATTTCAAGAGAAAGATTAAAAAGGTTATGGAATTAGGGAATTGTAGTGGTTGACCCCTCACCCACTACTGCACTCGTTGCTACGAATGGTCCCAGAGTGTAGCAGTTCTCGTAAAGAGACTGGACATTCTTAAGATAAAAAGACGCGAACACTGACTTGCTTTTCCAATAGGTTGCGTCGATTATACTTCGCAGAGATCTATTTTGTTTAAAGGCCACGGAAGTTGCGACAGCTCTAACTTCGTGTGTCCTTACCTTAAGCAAAGCTTGGTCTTCCTCATTCAGATGGGAATGAGCTTCTCGTATTAACAGTCTGATAAAATAGGATAAAGCATTCTTTGACATAGGCAAAGATGGTTTCTTAACTGAACACCATAAAGCTTCAGACGGGCCTCGTAAAGGTTTAGTTCGTTTTAAATAGAACTTAAGAGCTCTTACAGGGCATAAGACTCTTTCTAGTTCATTTCCAACCATACGATAAGTTTGGAATATCGAACGATTTTGGCCAAGGTCGAGAAGGCAGCTCGTTTTTGGCTAGAAAACCAAGTTGTAGAGAACATGTAGCCGTTTCAGATGAGAATCCGATGTTCTTGCTGAAGGCATGAATCTCACTGACTCTTTTAGCTGTGGCTAAGCATACCAGGAAAAGTCTTAAAGGTGAGATCTTTCAGGGAGGCTGATTGTAGCGGTTCGAACCTGTCTGACATAAGGAACCTTAGTACCACGTCTAAATTCCAACCAGGTGTAACCAAACGACGCTCCTTCGTGGTCTCAAAAGACTTAAGGAGGTCCTGTAGATCTTTATTGTTGGAAAGATCTAAGCCTCTGTGACGGAAGACTGATGCCAACATGCTTCTGTAACCCTTGATAGTGGGAGCTGAAAGAGATCGTTCTTTCCTCAGATATAAGAGGAAGTCAGCTATTTGAGTTACAGAGGTACTGGTCGAGGATACGGATACTGACTTGCACCAGTTTCGGAAGATTTCCCACTTCGATTGGTAGACTCTAAGGGTGGATGTTCTCCTTGCTCTAGCAATCGCTCTGGCTGCCTCCTTCGAAAAGCCTCTAGTCTCGAGAGTCTTTCGATAGTCTGAAGGCAGTCAGTCGAAGAGCGTGGAGGCCTTGGTGTACCTTCTTTACGTGTGGCTGACGTAGAAGGTCCACCCTTAGGGGAAGTGTTCTGGGAACGTCTACTAGCCATCGAAGTACCTCGGTGAACCATTCTCTCGCGGGCCAGAGGGAAGCAACTAGCGTCAACCTTGTCCCTTCGTGAGAGGCGAACTTCTGCAGTACCTTGTTGACAATCTTGAACGGAGGGAATGCATATAGATCTAGATGTGACCAATCTAGGAGAAAGGCATCTATATGAACTGCTGCTGGGTCCGGGATTGGTGAGCAAAATATTGGGAGCCTCTTGGTCATCGAGGTTGCGAAGAGATCTATGGTTGGCTGGCCCCAGGTGGCCCAAAGTCTCTTGCATACATCCTTGTGGAGGGTCCATTCTGTTGGAATTATTTGTCCCTTCCGACTGAGACAATCTGCCATGACATTCAAGTTGCCTTGGATGAACCTCGTTACTAGTGATATGTCTAGACCTTTTGACCAGGTGAGGAGGTCCCTTGCGATCTCGTACAACGTCAGAGAGTAGGTCCCTCCTTGCTTGGAGATGTACGCCAAAGCCGTGGTGTTGTCCGAGTTCACCTCCACCACTTTGCCTTGAAGGAGAGACCTGAAGCTTTTCCAGGCCAGACGTACTGCCAGTAGCTCCTTGCAGTTGAAATGCATTGTCCTTTGACTCGAGTTCCATATTCCCGAGCATTCCCGACCGTCTAATGTCGCACCCCAGCCTATGTCCGATGCGTCCGAGAAGAGGACGTGGTTGGGAGTCTGAACAGTCAGGGGAAGACCCTCTCTTAGGTTGATATTGTCCTTTCACCAAGTCTGACAAGACTTTATCTTTTCGGAAACCGGGATCGAGACCGCTTCTAGCGTCTTGTCCTTTTTCCAGTGAAAAGCTAGATGGTATAGAAGAGGATGGAGGTGTAGTCTTCCTAGTGACACAATTGATCCACGGATGACAGCGTCCCTACCAGACTCATCCACAGCCTGACTGAGCAGCGTTCCTTCTTCAGCATCTTCTGGATGGATAGCAGGGCTGGGGGCTGATCGTCTTGTTGTTCAGCAGCGTCCTCATCAGAGGGTTCCTCATCCGAAACTGATGAGGAAACGGCAACGGAGTGGGCAACGTCTGGCTCGCTGAATCCGGTCGCACTGGTGGATGCGTGACGGAGCCGGACGCAATATCATGGAACTGCTGCACAGTCTGTGAACTGTCAACAACCATGGGTGCGCGAGGAAGCACAGCATCAACCCGAAACTGTCTAGACCATCTGGGTTGTGCAGTCAACACCCTACCGGGTTGCTGAGGTTGACGCACTGCGTCACAACAAGTCACCTCTGCTGGTTGTTGAACGTCCTGAACGTCAACAACCACCTCCGAGCGTCGCTTAACGTCAACATGCGGCTGGCAACCCACACTGGGTCGCATCGGTGGAGGAACCACCTCAACTGGCAGACGCGAGTAGGTTACCTCAGCGTCAACAGGGCGCACAACCGACCGGTTGGAAGGTTGTTGGCCAGAAGGTTCTTCTCCGCATTAAAGTCCTCTATCAAGGACGCAAGCTTGGACTGCATGTCTTGCAGCAAAGCCCATTTAGGGTCTACGGGAGCAGGTGTGGCAACAGACGGGGTTAGCGACTGAGGCGGAACCGTTTACCATCCCTCTGAGAAGTTGACCTGTAAACAACTTGGAGCGTCTCCTGGCTAGGCGCCAGGGAGAGTCTACCAGAATTGAGAAGTCTATCTGGGCAGAGGCATGAACTCCCAAGCAGAGAACTTCTCTCGTGTCATATCAGACTCTCGCTCTATAAACCAGTTTAAAAGAAGGGAAAGCAAAGGCTGTATCCCCCAAACTCCTCCTGGTGAAAAACCAGTCGCCTAGCCAACGTAACGCTCTCTAGGAGAGCGAGAGAGCACTAGCTTAAAAAACAACGGCTTCGAAGTAGCTAGGCCTAGTGTAAGCTCTGACGTTTAGGCGAACGAGGAGCAGCAGTTACAAGATCCGGACGAAGATCCTTAAAAAAAAATCATCATGATTTAATTAAAGTCCATATGAGGCTAAGCAGCTTAAGGCTCCTCTCCATCTGACAGAGTCCTCAAGGGAATATCAGTAGGAGGGAGAACAGCAACTTCCTCATCTACAGGAACCTTGTCCGATAAAAGCTGAGTCTCTCACTGGTGCATTAGTAGCGGACCAGAACGCAACGTCATGTAACTGCTTGACAGTCTGTGAACTGTCAACAACTGAACTGTCAACCACAACAGGTGCGTGAGGACGTACAGCGTCCACTCAAGACTGCTTTGACTGCCTAGACTGAGCAGTCAAAACAACTCTAGAATGCGGAGGTTGACGCACAGCGTCAAAACAAGTCAACTCCGATTGTTAGTGAACGTCTAGAACGTCAACAGGAGCATCAGCCAGTGGCCTAACGTCCAAATGCGGCTGAAAAACCACACGAGACCGCATCGAGTGTGGTTCTAAACAACCTGACTGACGTGACTAAGCTACGCCAACGTCAACAGTAAGCACAAAGGAACGTTAGGTTGGCTGAAAGCCAGGATATCGATGAGATAAACGGCTAGACTCAACGGACTAATCGGCAGAATAGTCTTCCATAAGGGAGGCAAGCATATACTGCATGTTTGCCATACAACCCCTTAAGGATCAACGGAAATGGTTGTGGTAATAGACGAGGGTAACGTCTGTGACCGCAACACTTTGCCTACAAAAAAAGACTTTCGGAGTCTGTGTTACGCTTTTGTTAGGCGGCGAGCAGTTATCCGATGACTGCATAGGGTCAGAGCTGTCCTAATGGCTGTAACCAGGACGCTGGACCTGTCCTGAAAGGACTGACTTTCGCTTAAGGGCTTCGAAACCTTGTGACAGGTTTCTTATGCGAAAAGCCTACAGATGGCGAGGAGAAACAACGTCTCTCTCGTCTTATGGTAGGGGAGATCTTGGTAAGAAACACCCGATACCATAGAGGGAAAACGTCTGTTCGTTGGTCAAGGCCTCTCGAACCCATAAGTCTTTTGACATTACTTCTCCCCTGGGCTTGGGAGCTTGCAAGAGGTCCCGGACTAGGTGAACGACAGGCACGAACAGACGAACCCTCGGACGCAACACTGTAACACTTTGCGCCTCGGACGCAACACTGTAACACTTTGCGCATATCACTTTATCACTTCGATTTTCTGTTTTGCACTTATTTCTACCTGAAACACGCAATTCTACCCTTCATTAAAAGGTAGTAATTGCGAAATTAGTCGTATAATGCAAGCTCATAATACCAGCAAAAAACAGAAAACATATTTTAAGATAAAAAGAAAAATCAGTGGCTGGGAAAGAGACTAAACACTAGTTCATATAACTACGTTTTCAATCTCTCACCGCACATAGCCTGGGGACGAGAATAAAAACCTAAAAACGTTTTATCCTTCCTCCCCGTACAGAGACTAGGGACGAGAGTAACACGAGAACAACGTTACCCGCTTGAACGGAACGTTTTCTCTCCTCTCTCTCCCTCCGTCTCTATCTCTCTCTCTCTTTCTCTCTTGATTTCGCACCTAAGAGAAGAGCCCAATTATATATCGTCAAAAAAACATGTTATTTGACTAAAGGAAAAAACTGAAAGGTTTTTCAAATAAAAAGTTCCTTTAAATTAGAATTTAAAACATTTAAGCTAAGAAAGAATGAACAAAACGTCAGAATCGATTTACTCTTACTGCAAAGTGAAACCGTGAAACACTCTCTCTCTATCGTAACGATAGAGCGCATGTAGAACGTCCTGAACGTCAACAACTGCGTAGCATAAATAAACTAAACGTTAGTTCATCTTTGAAAACAGTACGAAGACTATCAAAGAAATTCTTTCATAAAATATTACATTTAAAAAGTTTTAAATCCTTTAAAAACTAAAGATGATATAAAGGGCTCAATGTTGATTAACTTCGGTTTCCAAGTTAGGACCGCTTACTCTCAGGAAAGGTCTATATAAACAAAGCATTAAAATTTATATTATATGTTTATAAAAAATGGAAAGTTAATCGAAGAGGCCTAATAAAGGCGGAGAGATATATATAGAGGAAAATCTATAACGTGATAAGATAATTACTAAAAGCCTAAACACACTTCCGTCTAAGGGAAGGGTCGGCCATTTAAAAGTGAAAGAAAGTCCATACTCTCTTTGTCACCATAATTAAATCTATCCAAAACGAGATCAAGTTTTGAGATGAAGATAAAACACCTGCATAGCGAAAGCTCAAAACTAGAATAGTGTACTTCACCAAATAGTTGTGAAAACAAATCCAGTTAGCAACAGCGAATTAGTAGGTCTTGCCGGTAGCCCGACAGAGAGAAAATTGAGTTCTTTGTTTACATTGAGTACTGAGTACCTGCACGACAGATGGCGCTGTTGAAGTACACCCCCTACCTGCATAGCGATCGCTGGCGGATTTTTAACGTAGAGTTTTCTGTCGAGCAACAGAGTTGCAGCTTATATAATCACCGGCTAAGATAAATATTGAAAACTTAATCAGAATATTTTTTTTCTTTTGTTTCAGTATCTGTTTATTATCAGAATACAAGACACTATTGCATGGATAAATCAGAATACTGTGTGGTTTTAAAGATAAAAAATACTATGAAAAAAGGAGAGGAAATTTAAGGAAATCATAACTTGGTGAATGAAAATGTGAGGGAAAAACCTAAAATAAAGGGTAATGAAATGCATAATACAGTGAACCCTCGTTTATCGCGGTAGATAGGTTCCAGACGCGGCCGCGATAGGTGAAAATCCGCGAAGTAGTGACACCATATTTACCTATTTATTCAACATGTATATTCAGACTTTTAAAACCTTCCCTTGTACGTAGTACTGTTAACAAACTACCCTTTAATGTACAGAACACTTAATGCATGTACTACAGTACCCTAAACTAAAACAGGCACAAATATTAAAGGCAATTTTATATCGTGGGTTTCCTAAACACGCTAAAAAGCACGTTAAAAATGGCAACCAATGTTTTGTTTACATTTATCTCTGATCATAATGAAGAAACAAACTGGAGGTAGAGCTTTGCTTATTACCCAGACATATTTCCCATACTATTCCCTTAGAACTACATCACATCTTCCTACTTTAGATATATATATATATGTATATATATATATATATATATATATATATATATATATATATATATATATATATATATATATATATATATATATATATATACTGTATATATATATATATGTTGAGGTTTGGCCATATATACATACATACATATATACATATATACATAAATACATGCATACATATAAAATATATATGTTACTGTATATATATGGGTTATGGAAAAAATCCGCGAAGTGGTGAATCCGCGATGGTCGAACCGCGAAGTAGCGAGGGTTCACTGTATTACAAACTTGTGAAATGCAACCAGTTTATCTTTAAAACATAAAAAGTGCTCCAATAAAGGGACGAAGTATGGAATACTGTACGTGTCAAAATAGGTGAGTCAACCCCAACCCGTCAGCATGCTAGTACATGCCCACACACACACGCACGAGACTGTTGGGCCATACAGCAAAGGTCACCATAAGAAGTATATGCTTTTGAGATATTTATATTTATTCACTATATATAAAAGTAATAAAATTATTTTCATCGTATTTATTATTGGTATATCTTCATTATAAATACCTTATTCATGGAATAATAATTCTGTACAAAAGCACTCAGCTGATCTTGCCATCAGCTGAATTTAAGCAACCACTATCGAGGATATGCCCACATATAGATAACAAGTAGTATTCTTAAGTTAACAGTGTACAGTATATGTAAAGATGATGTTATTACAAATGTTTTACTTACTGTAGTCTTAGAAATTCAGAATAAAGAAAATAAAGGTGTTTCCATATGTTTCTCCTACATATGACGCTAAAAAGGAAAACACAACGAACGAAGAAACAAACGCATTTACACCTCCAATTGATAACTGATGCCAATAACAGCTTTGAGCTAACAGCGAATACTCTATAACATACAGCATTGACATTTGAGCAATATTTATTATAAGATGCTTTGCATAAGTTTGGAAACCATATTAGAGCCCAGCTGAGAACATGTAAACATTGTCAGTTGATTAAGCTACCGCTATCAAGGATATGAACACACAAATAAAAAGTATTATCAACATAACTTACACTCAAAAATAAAAAGTATTACCAATATAACTTACAAACTTATAAATAAAAAGTATTATCAATATAACTTACAAACTTTCTTAGGGCCCGGCCAGACCAAGCGCGGCTAGCGGCGAGGTTAGCGGCAAGAGGTTCCAGATGATAATTGAAACCTTAGGTATCTTATGTAGGTGGCCAGATAGGAGGAGCGGGAAGCCTCAAGCCGCTGCAGTTGCCGCCAGACTATGTTTCATGTTTTAAAAAATCTCGGCGGCTTGAGCGTCTTCACCCAAGATTACGCCATTTTTCATCAGTTCCTGAAGGGGTACGCATTCAATTGTTCGTTTCCAGCCATTACTAATCAACAATTTATTGGGAGGTGTTTCGGAGAGCAAAAATGGATTAAATAAATGGAAGTTATGGCAATCAACTGCAAATGGATGGTAATAAAATAGTGGGTAGGCCTACGCTTTTTTGTGCATTGCAACCTATTTAATCACCATTTAGTTATGATATTTTAATTATAAAATAAATTTTTGAATATACTTACCCGGTGAATATATAATAGCTGCTGCTCCAGCGGCTCGACAGAAAAACACACAAAAACTCGCGAGCAATCGCTATGAAGGTTGCGGGTGTGCCCACCAGCGCCAACTATCGGCCAGATACCGCATATGCATGTAAACAAGCCTCAATTCTTCTCGTCCCGCTGCGTCTCTATTGGGGAGGAAGGGAGGGCCTTTAATTTATATATTCACCGGGTAAGTATATTCAAAAATTTATTTTATAATTAAAATATCATTTTTAAATATTTAACTTAGCCGGTGAATATATAATAGCTGATTCACACCCAAGGTGGTGGGTAGAGACCAGAGTTAATTAAGTTTACAGCGTATATGCTTAGAGTTTTTGACAGTTATCAATATAACAAAACCCAAATATATAGGTACCTGGTAAGGAAGTTGACTTAGACGATTACTCTGCCTTGTAAGTCTGTCTTCCTCACGAAGCCCAGCAATCCTCTTAGGATGCTGAAAGACTCCCAGGAGCTGAAGTATCAAGGGCTGCAACCCATACAAACAGGACCTCATCAAACCCCTAATCTGGGCGCTCTCAAGAAATGACTTTGACCACCCGCCAAATCAACCAGGATGCGAAAGGCTTCTTAGCTTTCCGTACAACCCAAAAAAACAATATTAAAAACATTTCAAGAGACAGATTAAAAAGGATATTGGAATTAGGGTAATGTAGTGGTAGAACCCTCACCCACTACTGCACTCGCTGCAACGAATGGACCCAGTGTGTAGCAGTCCTCGTAAAGAGTCTGGACATCTTTTAAGTAAAATGACGCGAACACTGACTTGCTTCTCCAAAAAGTCGCGTCCATAATACTTTGCAGAGATCTATTTTGCTTGAAGGCCACGGAGGTTGCTATAGCTCTAACTTCGTGCGTCTTAACCTTAAGCAAACAGCGGTCTTTCTCATTCAAGTGAGAATGAGCTTCTCGTATTAAAAATCTGATAAAATATGACAAAGCATTCTTTGACATAGGCAATGCGGGTTTCTTAACTGAGCACCATAATGCCTCAGATTTACCTCGTAATGACTTAGTACGAGCTAAATAGAACTTAAGAGCTCTAACAGGACATAATACTCTTTCCAGTTCGTTGCCTACGATCTCTGATAAGCAAGGAATATCAAAAGATTTAGGCCAAGGACGAGAAGGCAGTTCATTTTTGGCCAGGAAACCAAGTTGAAGTGAACAAGTGGCTTTTTCTGTAGAAAAGCCGATGTTCTTACTGAAGGCATGAAGTTCACTGACCCTTTTAGCCGAAGCCAAGCACACTAGGAAAAGTGTCTTGAGGGTGAGATCCTTCAGGGAGGCTGAATGTAATGGCTCAAACCTGTCTGACATGAGGAACCTTAGGACCACGTCTAAGTTCCATCCAGGAGTTGCCAAACGACGTTCCTTAGAGGTCTCGAAAGACTTAAGGAGATCTTGGAGATCTTTATTATTGGAAAGATCTAAGCCTCTATGCCGAAAGACCGAAGCCAACATGCTCCTGTAGCCCTTAATCGTGGGAGCTGAGAGGGAGCGAACCTTTCTAAGATGTAAAAGAAAATCTGCGATTTGGGCTACAGAGGTACTGGACGAGGACACAGATGCTGACTTGCACCAGTCTCGAAAGACTTCCCACTTCGACTGGTATACTCTAATGGTAGAAGCTCTCCTCGCTCTTGCAATCGCACAGGCTGCCTCCTTCGAAAAGCCTCGAGCTCTTGAGAGTCTTTCGATAGTCTGAAGGCAGTCAGACGAAGAGCGGGGAGGCTTTAATGGACATTCTTTACGTGGGGCTGACGTAACAGATCTACCCTTAGAGGAAGACTTCTTGGAAAGTCTACCAGCCATCGAAGTACCTCGGTGAACCACTCTCTCGCGGGCCAGAGGGGAGCAACCAACGTCAACCTTGTCCCTTCGTGAGAGGCGAACTTCTGCAGTACCTTGTTGACAATCTTGAATGGTGGGAATGCATATAAGTCCAGATGAGACCAATCTAGGAGAAATGCGTCTATGTGTATTGCTGCTGGGTCTGGGACTGGAGAGCAATAGATTGGAAGTCTCTTGGTCATCGAGGTGGCAAAGAGGTCTATGGTGGGTTGACCCCAAGTCGCCCAAAGACTCTTGCACACGTCCTTGTGGAGGGTCCATTCCGTAGGAATTACCTGACCCCTCCGACTGAGACAGTCTGCTAAGACGTTCAAGTCGCCCTGGATAAACCTCGTTAACAGGGAGATGCCTCGATCTCTTGACCAAATGAGCAGGTCCCTTGCGATCTCGTACAGCGTGAGGGAGTGGGTGCCTCCTTGCTTGGAGATGTACGCCAAGGCTGTGGTATTGTCGGAGTTGATCTCTACCACTTTGTTTCGAAGGAGACTTTCGAATTTCATCAAGGCCAAGTGGACTGCCAAAAGCTCCTTGCTGTTGATGTGCATGCTCCTCTGACTTGAGGTCCACAGACCTGAGCATTCCCGACCGTCCAGGGTCGCACCCCAACCCAAATCCGACGCGTCTGAGAATAGTACGTGGTTTGGGTTCTGAACTGCTAGGGAAAGTCCCTCTCTCAGACTGATATTGTTGTTCCACCATTTCAGGCATGCCTTTACTGGTTCGGAGACCGGGATTGAGACCGTCTCTAACGTCTTGTCCTTGTTCCAGTGAAAGGCTAGATGGAACTGGAGAGGCCGAAGGTGTAGTCTTCCTAGCGAGACAAATTGCTCCAGGGATGATAGAGTTCCTACTAGACTCATCCAATTCCTGACTGAGCACCGTTCTCTCTTCAACATCAGTTGGACTTTGAGCAGGGCTTGATCTATTCGGGTGGCAGACGGAAAAGCCTGAAAAACTGGACTGCGAATCTCCATCCCTAAATACAGTATAGTTTGGGATGGAATCAGCTGGGACTTTTCTAGGTTGACCAAAAGTCCCAATTCCTTGGCCAGATCCAATGTCCAATGAAGATCCTGCAGACAGCAATGACTGGACGAAGCTCTGAGAAGCCAGTCGTCCAAGTACAGGGAGGCTCGGATTCCCGATAAATGGAGGAATTTTGCCACATTCCTCATAAGCCTCGTAAACACGAGAGGAGCAGGACTTAGGCCAAAGCACAGGGCCCGAAACTGGTATACCACATTCCTGAAAACAAACCTCAGAAACGGTTGGGAATCTGGGTGTATAGGAATGTGGAAGTACGCATCTCGTAGGTCGAGAGAGACCATCCAGTCTCCCTTTCTGACCGCTGCTAAGACTGACTTCGTGGTCTCCATAGTGAACTTTGTTTTCGTAACAAAGACGTTGAGCGCACTGACGTCTAGCACCGGTCTCCAACCTCCTGTCTTCTTTGGGACTAGGAAGAGACGGTTGTAAAACCCCGGTGATTGAAGGTCTGAGACTTTCACCACCGCTCCCTTCTCTAGCAACAGAGACACTTCTAGGTTTAGGGCTTGTCTCTTTGACTCCTCTCGGTACCTGGGAGAGAGGTCGATGGGGGTTGTCGCTAGAGGAGGTTTGCGTACAAACGGAATTTTGTACCCCTCTCTGAGCAACCGAACAGACTGTTGGTCTGCGCCCCTCTTCTCCCAGGCCTGCCAGAAGCTCTTCAATCTGGCTCCTACGTCTGTCTGAGGCTGTGGGCAGTCAGACTCTGCCACGTGAGGACTTGGCTCCTCTCTTCTTTCCTCTCTTTCCCTCGGCACGAGTACTTCCCCTGCTGGGAGCTCTGCCACGAAAGGGCGGGATAAATCTGGATGCCGGAGTGTCGATCCTGGGTCTTACAGCAAAGGATGTAGAAGGAGTCCCCTTGCGAGCAGAGGACGCCATCAAGTCATGGGTGTCCTTCTGCACAAGCGAAGAAGCTATGTCCTTAACCAATTATTGCGGAAACAAAAACTTTGATAAGGGAGCAAAGAGCAGTTCTGATCTCTGACAGGGAGTAACTCCTGCCGAAAGAAAAGAGCAAAGGGACTCTCGCTTCTTTAAGACTCCCGACGTAAAAGAGGAGGCGAGCTCATTGGAACCATCGCGGATGGCTTTATCCATACATGACATTATCAGTAAGGAAACATCTCTATCAGCCGATGAGATTTTCCTACTTAAAGCTCCCAATGACCAGTCAAGGAAGTTGAAAACTTCAAAGGCCCTGTATACGCCTTTCAGCAGATGGTCAAGGTCCGAGGAGGACCAACTAATCTTCGAGCGTCTCATGGCTAGGCGGCGGGGAGAGTCTACGAGGCTTGAGAAGTCACCCTGGGCAGAGGCAGGGACTCCCAAGCCGAGAACTTCTCCCGTGGCATACCAGACGAGAGCTTTGACGGAGGGAAGGCAAAGGCCGTCTTCCCCAAACTCCTCCTGGTATCCAACCAGTCGCCTAAGTCGTAAAGCTCTCTTGGAAGAGCGAGAGAGCACTAGCTTAGTAAAGGCTGGCATGTTAGCAGGTAAGCCTAGAGCAAACTCAGACGGTGGCGAACGAGGAGCAACAGTGACAAAGTGATCGGGAAAAAGCTCCTTGAAAATTAACATGACTTTCTTAAAGTCCATTGCAGGAGGAACCGTTCTAGGTTCGTCTACATCCGAAGGATGATCATCATGATGAGGGTCAGCAACGTCCTCATCTGAAGGATCTTCATCCGACAACTGCTGAGTAACAAGCAAAGGGGTTGGCAATGCTTGACACGCAGAGTCTACACGCACTGGTGCATTAGTAGCAGTCCAGGACGCTACGTCATGTAACTGTTTAACAGCCTGACTGTCAACAACAACAGGAGCGGGAGGACGCTCGACGTCAACTCGAGACTGTTTTGACTGCCTAGACTGAGCAGTCAAAACAACTCTAGACTGCGGTGGTTGACACTCAGCGTCAAAACAAGTCAACTCCGCTGGTTGGCGAACGTCCTGAACGTCAACAAGAGCATTAGGAAGTGGCTGAACGTCCATATGCGGCTGAAAGTCAACACGTGACTGTATCGAGTGAGGCTCTACAAAGCGTGATTGACGTGACTTAGCAACGCCAACAGGACGAGCAAAGGCTCGTTTTGGCGGCTGAAGGCCAGGATCTCGATTAGCTAAGCGGCGAGGATCATCGTGAACCTTTTCGGCAGAATAGTCTTCCATAAGGGAGGCGAGCTTGATCTGCATGTCTTGCAGTACAACCCATTTAGGATCAACGGGAATGGGTGCGGTAAACGACGGGGTTAACGTCTGAGACTGCACAACCTTGCCGACACCAAGACTCTCTGAGCCTGTGTAACGTTGCTGCTTAGGCGGCGAGCAGTCTTCCGATGACTGTAAGGGGTCAGAGCTGTCCCAATGGCTACAACCAGGACGCTGGACCTGTCCTGAAGGGACCGACTTTCGCTTGAAGGGCCTTGAAACCTTGCTCCACGGTTTCTTATGCGAAAAGCCTTCGGATGACGAGGAGAAAATGGTCTCTCTCGTCTTATGGTAGGGGCGGTCTTGATGAGACACGCCTGTTACCATAGAGGGAACGTCTGTTCGCTGATCAAGGCCTCTCGAACCCATAAGTCGTACGACATTACTTCTCCCCTGGGCTTGGGAGCTTGCAAGAGGTCTCGGACTAGGCGAACGACAGGCACGAACAGACGAACCCTCGGTCGCAACACTGAAAACACTTTGCGCACTAATCACTTTCCCACGATTTTCCGCTGTGGCACTCTGACACTTTAGCTCTTTAATGTCCGCCATGAGTTGATTACGATCTGTAGCTAATGACTCAACTCTTTCACCCAAAGCATGAATGGCACGTAACATGTCCCGCATTGATGGTTCCTGAGTGCCAGTAGGGGGTTCAGGCACAACCACTACAGGGGAAGGATTAGGTTCAGGGGCATGGGGAGAGGAAAAATCTACTGATCTAGAGGAACTCCTCCTCACCCTATCTCTCTCTAGCTTACGAGAATATTTGTCATATTCGAGCCAATCGAATTCCGAAAGGCCCACACATTCCTCACACCGATCTCCTAATTGACAGGTTTTACCCCGACAATTAGAACACACAGTATGTGGGTCGAGAGAGGCCTTTGGAAGACGCCTATTGCAATCCCTAGCATTACACTTACGAAATCTAGGGGCTTGAGAAGCGTCAGCCATTTTGAATTAGTCAAAGAAAATCCAAAAAACAATCCAAGTCATCAACAATTAAATCTGTCCAACAAAGAGTTCAAGAGTTTAAGTTGAGGAAAAACACCTGCACTGCGAAAGCTCAAACCAAAATGAAGTACTTCACCAAATATGTTGAGAAAACTCCAGGTTATACAGCGAGTAATGATACGTCTTGTCGTTAAGGCCGACAGAGAAGAATTGAGGCTTGTTTACATGCATATGCGGTATCTGGCCGATAGTTGGCGCTGGTGGGCACACCCGCAACCTTCATAGCGATCGCTCGCGAGTTTTTGTGTGTTTTTCTGTCGAGCCGCTGGAGCAGCAGCTATTATATATTCACCGGCTAAGTTAAATATTTAAAATGTTATTTTCATTAGTAAAATAAATTTTTGAATATACTTACCCGATAATCATGTAGCTGTCAACTCCGTTGCCCGACAGAATTCTACGGGAGGGATACGCCAGCTATCACTATACTAGAAGGGGGTGTACTCACCAGCGCCACCTGTGGCCAGGTACTGCAGTACTTCTTGTTGACACCACCTCACTTTTTCCTCGGTCCACTGGTTCTCTATGGGGAGGAAGGGCGGGTCAATTAAATCATGATTATCGGGTAAGTATATTCAAAAATTTATTTTACTAATGAAAATAACATTTTTCAATATTAAACTTACCCGATAATCATGTAGCTGATTCACACCCAGGGGGGTGGGTGAAAACCAGTGTACATGACTAAAGGATAGCTAAGTATCCCGTATTTCATATAATCAGTTATTTCAGAATAACAATGAAATAATAAGTACCTGGTAAGGAAGTCGACTTGAACCGTTACTCTGCCTTTATTAAGTTCGTCTTCCTTACTGAGCGCAGCGTTCCTCTTAGGAGGCTGAATCAACTCTAAGGTGCTAAAGTATATAGGGCTGCAACCCCTACTAAAGGACCTCTACACAACCTCTAACCCAGGCGCTTCTCAAGAATGAATTGACCACCCGCCAAATCAAAAGGATGCGGAAGGCTTCTTAGCCTACCGTAACAACCATAAAATCAACAATAAAAGCATTCAAGAGAAAGGTTAAAAAAGGTTATGGGATTAAGGGAATGTAGTGGCTGAGCCCTCACCTACTACTGCACTCGCTGCTACGAATGGTCCCAGGGTGTAGCAGTTCTCGTAAAGAGACTGGACATCTTTAAGATAAAATGATGCAAACACTGACTTGCTCCTCCAATAAGTTGCATCCATTATGCTCTGCAGAGAACGGTTCTTATTAAAGGCCATCGAAGTGGCTACGGCCCTCACTTCGTGGGTCCTTACCTTCAGCAAAGCAAGGTCTTCCTCCTTCATATGAGAATGGGCTTCTCTAATCAGAAGCCTTATATAATACGAAAGTCCGTTTTTGGACATGGGCATCGAAGGTTTCTTGATTGCACACCATAAGGCTTCTGACTGTCCTCGTATAGGTTTTGACCTATTAAGATAATATTTCAGAGCTCTGACAGGGCAAAGAACTCTTTCTAGCTCGTTACCTACCATGTTGGAAAGGCTAGGAATTTCAAACGATCTAGGCCAAGGACGAGAAGGAAGTTCATTCTTAGCTAAAAATCCGAGCTGTAAAGAACATGTTGCAGATTCGGATGTGAACCCAATGTTCTTGCTGAAGGCATGAACCTCACTGACTCTTTTAGCTGTTGCAAGGCAGACGAGGAAAAGAGTCTTGAGGGTAAGGTCCTTGAAGGAAGCTGACTGGAGACGTTCGAACCTAGGCGACATAAGGAACCTTAAGACTACGTCTAGATTCCAGCCTGGAGTGGGTAAACGACGTTCTTTAGCAGTCTCAAAAGACTTAAGGATGTCTTGAAGGTCCTTGTTGGAAGAAAGGTCCAAACCTCTGTGGCGGAGAACTGAAGCCAACATACTCCTGTACCCTTTAATCGTAGGAGCCGAAAGGGATCTCTCATTCCTTAGATGTAATAGGAAGTCAGCTATTTGGGTTACAGAGGTATTGGTGGATGAAACTGCATTGGCTCTACACCAGCTCCGGAAGACTTCCCACTTGGATTGGTAGACTCTACGAGTGGATACCCTCCTTGCTCTGGCAATCGCACTGGCTGCCTCCTTCGAAAAGCCTCTAGCTCTAGCGAATCTTTCGACAGTCTGAAGGCAGTCAGCCGAAGAGCGTGGAGGTTTG
The DNA here is from genome assembly GCF_036898095.1 of Palaemon carinicauda. Classification (NCBI taxonomy): domain Eukaryota; kingdom Metazoa; phylum Arthropoda; class Malacostraca; order Decapoda; family Palaemonidae; genus Palaemon; species Palaemon carinicauda. The sequence goes on along the minus strand of NC_090732.1, from coordinate 34,817,601 downwards.
GGTGCAACTTGTCTACGTGAGGTTGACGTAGAAGGTCCACTCTTAGAGGAAGAGTCCTGGGAATGTCGACCAGCCATTGTAGTACCTCTGTGAACCATTCTCTTGCAGGCCAAAGGGGAGCAACCAGCGTCAGCCGTGTCCCTTCGTGCGAGATGAACTTTTGAATGACTCTGTTGATGATCTTGAACGGTGGGAATGCGTAAAGGTCGAGATGGGACCAATTCAGCAGAAAAGCATCCACATGAACTGCTGCTGGGTCTGGAACTGGGGAACAGTACAAAGGAAGTCTCTTGGTCATGGAGGTGGCAAACAGATCTATTGTAGGCTGACCCCACAAGGTCCAAATTCTGTTGCACACGCTCTTGTGAAGGGTCCATTCCGTGGGGATGACCTGATCTTTTCTGCTTAGGCGATCTGCTGAGACGTTCATGTTGCCCTGAATGAACCTCGTTACTAGGGTGAGGTTTAGACTTCTTGACCAAATGAGGAGGTCCCTTGCGATCTCGTACAGGTTCCTCGAATGGGTCCCTCCCTGCTTGGAGATGTAAGCTAAGGCTGTGGTGTTGTCGGAGTTCACCTCCACCACCTTGCCTAGCAGGAGGGACTTGAAGTTCAATAGGGCCAAATGAACTGCCAGGAGCTCCTTGCAGTTGATGTGGAGCGTTACCTGTTCCTTGTTCCACGTTCCCGAGCATTCCTGTCCGTTCAAGGTCGCGCCCCAGCCCGAGTCTGATGCATCCGAGAAGAGATGAAGATTGGGGGTCTGAATCGCTAACGATAGGCCCTCTTTGAGAAGGAGGTTGGTCTTCCACCACAAGAGAGTGGTCTTCATCTCTTTGGTGACCGGGATAGAGACTGCTTCGAGCGTCAAATCCTTGTCCCAATGAGCTGCTAGATGGAATTGAAGAGGGCGGAGGTGGAGTCTCCCTAACTCGACGAACAGGGCTAACGATGACAGGGTCCCTGTGAGACTCATCCACTGTCTCACCGAGCAACTGCTCCTCTTCAGCATGCTCAGGATGCAATCTAGGGCTTGGCTTATCCTTGGGGCCGATGGAAAAGCCCGAAAATCCTGACTCCGAATCTCCATTCCCAGGTAAACAATGGATTGGGAGGGAATGAGCTGGGACTTTTCGAAGTTGACTAACAGACCCAGTTCCTTGATCAAGTCCAAAGTCCAGTTGAGACTCTCCAGACAGCGACGACTCGTGGAGGCTCTCAACAGCCAGTCGTCTAAGTAAAGGGAGGCTCTGATGTCGGATAAGTGGAGGAATTTTGCAATATTCCTCATCAGAAGCGTAAACACCATAGGAGCTGTGCTTAGGCCAAAACACAGGGCTTGGAATTGGTACATAACCTTTCCAAAAACGAATCTCAGGAAAGGTTGGGAGTCTGGATGAATAGGAACGTGAAAGTATGCGTCTTTCAGATCCAACGAGACCATCCAGTCCTCCTGCCTGACCGCTGCTAGGACCGACTTCGTCGTCTCCATAGTGAACGTCTGCTTGGTGACATAAGCATTGAGCGCGCTGACGTCCAGCACCGGTCTCCAACCTCCTGTCTTCTTGGCCACCAGAAAGAGACGGTTGTAGAAGCCCGGGGATTGATGGTCCCGGACTATAACCACTGCCTTCTTCTGTAACAGGAGCGACACCTCCTGGTGCAACGCTAGCCTCTTGTCCTTTTCCTTGTAGTTGGGAGAGAGGTTGATGGGAGAAGTGGTCAGAGGGGGTTTGCGGCAGAATGGTATCCTGTAACCCTCCCTCAGCCACCTGACAGACTGGGCGTCTGCACCTCTCTTTTCCCAAGCTTGCCAGAAGATCTTGAGTCTGGCTCCTACTGCTGTCTGGAGAGGAGGAGAGTCAGTGTTTGCCTTGAGAAGTCTTGGAACCTTTCCTAGACTTGCTCCTGGAAGAGTCTGGACGGGAGCTTCCTCGGCTGGGGGCTCTACCACGAAAGGGCGGAATAAACCTCGTAGCAGGCGTATCAGCAACTGGGGTGCGGAAAGTCCTGGGGACTGAGGGAGCAACCTTAGTCTTACGAGCTGAAGAGGCCACAAGATCATGAGTGTCTTTCTGAATCATTGCCGCAGACAAGTCCTTGATAAGTTCTTCGGGAAACAAGAACTTAGAAAGCGGAGCGAAAAGGAGTTGAGACCTTTGACAAGGTGTGATGCTGGAAGAAAGGAAGGTACAAAGTTGCTCCCTTTTCTTAAGAACTCCTGACACAAAAATTGAAGCAAGCTCGCCAGATCCATCCCTAATAGCTTTATCCATGCAGGACATTAAAAGCAAGGCCGAGTCTTTGTCCGCAGGGGAGGTCTTCTTGCTAAGGGCCCCCAGGCACCAGTCTAGAAAATTGAACATCTCAAAGGCACGAAATACACCCTTTAGTAAGTGGTCTAGATCGGAGAAGGTCCAGCAAACCTTAGAGCGCCTCATTGCTGTTCTACGAGGAGAGTCGACCAAACTCGAGAAGTCAGCCTGGGCAGAGGCAGGTACTCCCAAGCCTGGTTCCTCTCCTGTGGCATACCATACGCCCGCTTTAGAAGTGAGCTTAGTCGGTGGGAACATAAAGGAAGTCTTCCCTAGTTGCTGCTTAGACTGCAACCACTCCCCTAAAATTCTTAAAGCTCTCTTAGAGGACCTTGCAAAGACGAGCTTAGTATATGTTGACTTGACAGGCTGCATGCCCAGCGAAAACTCAGATGGCGGAGAGCGGGGGGTAGCAGAGACAAAATGGTCCGGGTATACCTCTCTGAAAAGAGCCAGAACCTTACGAAAGTCAATAGGTGGAGGAGAAGACTTGGATTCTTCCACGTCTGATGAGGGATCCAGGTGCGCAGCTTCCTCATCAGAAACCTCATCACCAGAGTGTAGCTAAGTGAGAGGTAATGGAACAGTGGTATGCTGAACAGCAGAATCTGAACAAGCGGGTGCAACAACGCTTGTGGTTTCATCCTCAAGTCTCTGTTGATGAGATAAAACCTGAGGTTCAGGCTGCAAAGGCTGGTCAAAAAGAGTAGCGGAAGGTAGGCGCATGGGTTGAGGAGGCTGACTCCTGGCATGAGTGTCTTGACTCAAGAGTTGCGCTTGCTGTAAGGGTTGCGCAGTAGCAGGTTCCTGAGGAACGAGTTGAGGTTCCTGAGGTGTGAGCTGCGAGAGTAGAGGTAGCGGTTGCGCAGAACGCAGTTCTTGTCTCGCGAGTTGAGGTTCCTGAGGCGCAAGGCTAAGGTGTTGAGGCTCTCGCCTTGAGGAGGGTTGAGGTCGCTGCAGCGAGTGCTGAGGTGGCTGCCTCATGGATGGAAGAGGTTGTCGTACCTCAACAGATTGTTGCCTCGCTGGTGGAACCGCAAGCGGAAGCGGAGGAAGAAAGGCATAAGCTTCCTGCTCCCATTGCTGAGGTTGCCTTAAGGAAGGCGGAGGTAGCTGCACACCGCTGGAAACTGGCAACTCAGTACGCAGTAAGGTATCCTGAGGAGCCTCAACTTCGTACGCCTGGCAGACTGGACTGCGGTTAGGCGGAGCGAACGCAGGAGGAGGCGCAACCTTCTCAGCCTGACACTCACGCATTAAGACTGCAAGCTGTGACTGCATGGACTGCAGCACAGTCAACTTGGGGTCGACAGACGCTAAGGTCTGCTGAGGCAAAGCCTTAACAGAAGATGAGGTCTGTTGCGGCATCACCTTACCCCTCTTAGGAGGAGTGCAGTCACCTGATGACTGCGGAGAGTCAGAGCTAATCCAATGACTGCAACCAGGTTGAGCTCTTGAGGTCTGGACTTTGCGTTTGAGAGGTCTTGAGACCTGAGTCCAGCGTTTTCTCCCTGACAATTCTTCAGCAGACGAGTAAAAGACGGGCTCAATCGTCTGCGGGTGGGAGTGACGGTCTTTGTAAGACACGCCCGCAACCACCGAGGATACTTCTGTGCGCCGATCAAGGCCTGCCGAACCCTTTTGCCCTTCGACATTGCTTCTCCCCTGGGCTTGGGAGTTTGCAAGAGGTCCCGGACTGGGAGGACGACTGGCACGCACAGAAGTACCCTCACGCACCACACTGACACTGACACTAGCACTTGGCACTGCACTGACACTAGCACTTGTCACAGCACTGGCACTATTACCTCCCACTGCACTTTTGACCTTAAGTTCCTTGACTTCGGCCATAAGAGACTTATGATCACTAACCACCGATTCCACTTTGTCACCTAAAGCCTGAATGGCACGCAAAACAACAGACATATCAGGTTGAGGGCAAAAAGTAGGTTCGGGGGTAGCCACTACAGGGGGAGGAAAAGGTAGGGGATCATGAGGTGAGGAAAAAAGTGAAGAGCGAGAAGAACTCCTCCTAACTCTCTCTCTCTCTAACTTGGTTGAATATTTCAAGAATCGGACAAATTCAAGTTCCGAAAGTCCGGCGCATTCCTCACATCGATCTTCCAACTGACAGGGTCTTTCCCTACAGTCAGAACAAGCGGTGTGAGGATCTACCGAGGCCTTCGGAATACGCCTATTACAAGACCTACATCGTCTATTGGGTGGGGCTTGTGAAATGTCAGACATCTTGAATCAAAGAGTTAGCCAAGGGGGATTCCAAATCAAGCAAAAAGATCGTTAACCATTAATCAGAACTAAATAAAAGCTATCTAAGCTAATATAGAAGTTTTCCAGTATAGCGACAGCCGAAATCTGAGAGAAATACTTCACCAAAAGCCGTGAACAATACTCCAAGATCATAAGCGTATCCCATGAATGTCTTGCCGGAAGCACGACAGAGGAAAAAGTGAGGTGGTGTCAACAAGAAGTACTGCAGTACCTGGCCACAGGTGGCGCTGGTGAGTACACCCCCTTCTAGTATAGTGATAGCTGGCGTATCCCTCCCGTAGAATTCTGTCGGGCAACGGAGTTGACAGCTACATGATTATCGGGTAAGTTTAATATTGAAAATATATATATATATATATATATATATATATATATATATATATATATATATATATATAAAAAATATAGAGAAATTTCAAATGTGAAAAGAATCGTATGTACATTTAAACAATATATCTTATGCAAATGCTAGTTAATTCTGGAATGAAAGGGACAATTATTTTTCGTGAACTTTATCATATCTGAAGCAATTATAATAGCTGGTAAGAGAGAGATTGAGGTTGTCTATAGTTCAACGTTTGTTTTTTTTTTTTGAGTCTGAATCCAGGAAGGATGTTCCCATCAAAGAATCAAAAGACTTGTGAAATATGCAGATATTCATTAAATCTGTCGCCGTACAAACGAGACTGGCAACATTAATTTCAAAATTAACTTATTTTCCCTTCTCTGTTTATTAAAATTGTGAATCCAGACTCGTGTAATTTATAGTTCAAATTAAAATAACGATTTTCAATCGGAAGTAATTTCCTACTCAAACACCATCGTCATGTTTACGAGGAAGGCTATCAGCAGGGAGTGAGGAGGCAAGAGAGTGTGGCGGTTCCGGTGTGGCCACCCAACATTTTGTTGCTGGCTTGCCGCCGAGTCATGCCGCTAACCTCGCCGCTCAACGCGCTTGGTCTGGCCGAGCCCTTATAACTAATAACAGAGGTTTCAAACAGTTTACTAACAACTATAACTTACATTGGTAATGAAACAAAACAAATCCTTTCCATCTTGGGCATTGCATATGGAGAAAATAGGATATAAATATATTTTCTCTCTTTTCTTTTGAATTTTTAAGTACACATTCAGTTAAACAAAATTGTAGTAATAACATTTTTACATGACCAAAACGTAACTTATAGGCCCACAGATGGTTTCACGATTCAACAGTCTTTTTTTATACTACAGATATGAGATGAATTAAAATTTTTCTTCATTTTTCACATTGTCCAATCTACAGGTTTGATGCATGAATATATACAATTTTCATATTCATTCAACTAATCATTTACAAATAAAGTAGTTTTATATACATTATTTCATGACGTACTTAGACGTAGGTAACGCAGTAGCAGTAGTTTTCTAGCTGTAGGCCTACTGTATTCAGTCTCTTTTGATATGACCAATGTCTGAAGTAACTTTGTTTTCATGAGTTTCATTTTGCATTACTTAAGTATATTACTTTATGTAAGTGTCATTTAATTCCTTAATTATGACATCCAAAGGTGAAAAATAAAAGTGTATTAATCTCAGCTGTTTTGATTTTAACCAGATGATGACATATACAGTAGGCCTGTAGAATTTGCTATAATTTTTGGGCATTTTTTGTGGATGTACAACATATTATCAGTGGTAGCAGACACAGCTTCCCTCCCTATTAGTTCGTTACTGCGAGGTTCTTCTATACACATCCTGTTCTTTTCTTTTGCTTTGCAAATCCAGATTTATTGCCTCAAGCCAGCATGCACAGGCTAAATGACATATAAAACAAAGAGCTAACCTTCTCTAACTGTTTCTCTGCTCTTTGAGGTATGTCCATCTTATGCTCACTGGGGTTACTTACTCAGACAATACTTACTTAACTGAAATGTTTAATTATGATTTCTACCAAATAAGATAAATCTGAAAATTTTCAATCTATTTCAGCTCTGGAAATTATCTGAAGGACAAGTAAGGGGGCACTTAAGAATACAGTATACGCTAGAAGAGTAAATACTGATATCGACTGAAATACTGTCATTAGCTAGGCTATCATATGACAACTGTGAAGCATTACAATTAACTCCATCCACTTTTCTTCCTCTTTCCCCTGCTTGATCCCAAATGTAGTAAGCCTCAAATGATTGGATCTGAGATCCCTATGTTTATCACATCCATCCGAAACCATACAATCTCTTCGTCAACTGATGAAGCATATCTTATGGGTATCAAACTTAGTCATACGCATGAATCTTATTAAAGACTAAAGAAAATCTTAATATACAATTATCAAAAGCCTGATGAAGATCACAAAAAATCTCTAATGAAAGTAGCACCACCAGATGAGATGCACACTAAACTGCTGACAAAATGAGAACGAGGGATTCAAGCTGGCAGGCCCCTAGCAGCCATGATGTGAATTGGTTCTCAAGGTACAGGAGAGCTAATCATTGGAATCATCCATATTTTCAGTTTGCCAACCAAGCTGCACTTGTAGAGGGCAATGAATGGTAAGATTTGTTGAAAAAAAATGTGATTATTCCTCTGGATGGCACAAATATAACAAATATTATCATACAGGCTGCTTTACACTCCAAAAACTAATTTTCACTGAGCATGATAAGCCCCTGGTCACCTAAGCTTGGCTGGACTATGACCATATGCTGACCAGCTATTTCTGTACCATCATCTGGTCCACAAATGCCATTAGCAACAATGACCACTTGACCCTCCCCATCTGCCATTTCATATACAGATCCACTAGAATCTGGGATAATAGATTTGTTAGTTACTTGAACCATATGTGTATAATCAGCTTCATTTTTGACCAGCGAGTGATCACTTGGTACTTCATGCTCAGGTCTCTGATATTCATGATCACCTAAAATAAATTCTGAGGCTGATGTACTTTTTATACAGTCTTCCTTAATTTTCTCATTTAAAGGAACTTTTGATGTTATTTCTTGAGACTCATCTGTTATGACCTCTTTGACCAATTCCTTTGCTTTTCTACTCCTTTCATATAAATATCTTTCTATGTCTCGAACAACAAAGGTTGGTTTTGCAGATGTAGTTTCCAAAGACTGATAATCTGATAACTTAGGTGATCGGTGAAACATCAAATAGAAAGGAGTATAACCATTTGAAGTTGTAAAGGTAGTATTTATTTCATAAACATTTTGGTTAAGAGAATCTACCCATGCTGATCCACCATTAAGGCAATGATTAAGAATGGGTAATTTGATAGCAGCTTCATCTGGACGATTCATTTGCATTTTCGATACAGCTAAAACATTCTTTGGGAGGTTTTTGTCCAATTCTAAAACCTGATTAAGTTCTCTGACAAAGTTTTCACTCTGATCAGACAGAAACTTCCTAGGAGTTCCAAGTTGGAAAATACATTTCTCTATTGCTGATGCAATGTCAGACACTGTTGTGTCTCTAAGTGGTATTGCAACAGTATATTTAGTAAGTATATCAATAATTACAGCAACAAAGGCAAAGCCATTGCTAGACACAGTAAACTGACCAAGTATATCTATACTAACAACTTCCCAGGGGCCTGTAACTCTACTATAACGATTAACTTTGCTCAATTTGTTAAATTTACAAAATTTACACTGGACCATCATTGCAACTGTATCTTCTACCATACTAGTCCAATAATACTTCTCTTTGAGACGTTCAAGAGTTTTCGTTCGACCATGGTGCTCTGCCTTTTTTGCTACATGACATTCTTCAAAAGCACTGGCCTTTTCTTCATTGGTCAGTAAAACTAGTCGTTTTTCAGTTCCCTCCGGGCCAATGTAATAGAACTCTCCATCTATAACAAAACTTTTAGAAGCTTTTCTAATACCATTTCTCTCCACGAGCAAAACAGAAGGCAAATATTTTCCAGTTTCCACAAAATATTTTATCTGACGGAGATGAAGAGCTCCACTCTTTCCTTTCCGCACCATACTTAAGTACACTAGACAAAAATCTGAAACAAGAATAAGATTAATCTTATATGTTCTAATGTATTTGACCACTATAGCTATTATTCATGCAATATTGTAGTTGCAAATGAAGTAAATGCAATATCACAAATTTTCAAAAATAAATTGTATTTTTCCTAACTGCTGTATACACATCTGAACCCCTTCATTATGATACTATGCATTGTACATCAAAACATGCCAGTTACAATAGTGTATGACATACCAAATATGTCATTTGCCAATACTGTATACAGTACTGTATAAACCGTATGGAGGTTAAAATAATATTTTCATCATATGAAAGAGCACAACATATGGTTGTACATCATTACTAGATGTGATTTTAGCCCCTCTTTTCTTAAGACTAACAATGAAGTCTTGGGGTTTCTCTCCTTTATTCCTAATTGTGTAATGGCTATTTTACTGTGTTTTTATGTTACAGTACTATGCACAATCACACCATTCTCTTTAGCCAATGGCTCCATTCCTTACATGAGGCATTACTTTAACCTCCCCACACCCACTAGCTTAAAGATGTAACTCTCCTCACATCTCACCCCACCACCAACTGAGACACTTATAATTCTAGTCTTTATTCATGATTATGTAAGGACTATTTTAGTGTATTTGTATGTTGGCAAATGTGCTCTGACACTATAAAAATATTCACTAAAGTGAGATGTAGCTATGTTGCTCTCCCAACCGACATCCCGCGCTTTCCTCTGTCACCCACCCAAGACACCAACCATGTAAGTTGTCGAAAGCTGTTCTTTGGTCGAATTCCATAACAAAATATCTAAAATCCCACCAAATTACCTTCATACTATAAATAATTATTACCTAAAAATGTCTCAGTCCATATAAAATCCATATATTTTGTTATAAAATGTTATTTTCATTAGTAAAATAAATTTTTGAATATACTTACCCGATAATCATGTAGCTGTCAACTCCGTTGCCCGACAGAATTCTACGGGAGGGATACGCCAGCTATCACTATACTAGAAGGGGGTGTACTCACAAGCGCCACCTGTGGCCAGGTACTACAGTACTTGTTGTTGACGCCACCTCACTTTTTCCTCGGTCCACTGGTTCTCTATGGGGAGGAAGGGTGGGTCAATTAAATCATGATTATCGGGTAAGTATATTCAAAAATTTATTTTACTAATGAAAATAACATTTTTCAATATTAAACTTACCCGATAATCATGTAGCTGATTCACACCCAGGGGGGTGGGTGAAAAACCAGTGTACAAGACTAAAGGATAGCTAAGTATCCCGTATTTCATATAATCAGTTATCCACAATAACAATGAAATAATAAGTACCTGGTAAGGAAGTCGACTTGAACCGTTACTCTGCCTTTAATAAGATCGTCTTCCTTACTGAGCGCAGCGTTCCTCTTGGAAGGCTGAATCAACTCAAAGGTGCTAAAGTATACAGGGCTGCAACCCATACTAAAGGACCTCATCACAACCTTTAACCTCGGCGCTTCTCAAGAAAGAATTGACCACCCGCCAAATCAACAAGGATGTGGAAGGCTTCTTAGCCGACCGTACAACCCATAAAAAGTATTCAAGAAAAAGGTTAAAAGGTTATGGGATTATGGGAATGTAGTGGCTGAGCCCTTGCCTACTACTGCATTCGTTGCTACGAATGGTCCCAGGGTGTAGCAGTACTCGTAAAGAGACTGGACATCTTTGAGATAGAATGATGCGAACACTGACTTGCTTCTCCAATAGGTTGCATCCATAACACTCTGCAGAGAATGGCTCTGTTTGAAGGCCACTGAAGTAGCCACAGCTCCCACTTCATGTGTCCTTACCTTCAGCAAAGCAAGGTCTTCTTCCTTCAGATGAGAATGTGTTTCTCTAATCAGAAGCCTGAATAGTAAGAAACTGAGTTCTTAGAACTTGGAAAAGAAGGTTTCTTGATAACACACTATAAGGCTTCTGATTGTCCTCGTAAAGGTTAAGACCTTTTTAGATAGTACCTAAGAGCTCTAACTGGGCAAAGTACTCTCTCCCGTTCATTCCCCACCAAGTTGGACAGGCTTGGGATCTCGAACGACTTAGGCCAAGGACGTGAAGGAAGCTCGTTTAGCAAAAACCGAGCTGCAAGGAACATGTAGCCGTTTCAGATGTGAAAACAATGATCCTGCTGAAGGCGTGGATCTCACTTACTCTTTTAGCTGTTGTCAAGCACACGAGGAAAAGAGTTTTTAATGTGAGGTCCTAAAAAGAGGCTGATTGGAGAGGTTCAAATCTTGATGACATAAGGAACCTTAGGACCACGTCTAGATTCCAGCCTGGAGTGGACAACCGACGTTCCTTTGAGGTCTCAAAAGACCTAGGGAGGTCCTGTAGATCTTTGTTGGTGGAAAGATCCAAGCCTCTGTGGCGGAAAACCGCTGCCAACATACTTCTGTAACCCTTGATCGTAGGAGCTGAAAGGGATCTTACTTTCCTTAGATATAACAGGAAGTCAGCAATCTGGGTTACAGTGGTACTGGTTGAGGAAACTGCATTGGTCTTGTACCAGCTACGGAAGACTTCCCCTTGAGACTGATAGATTCTGAAAGTGGATGTTCTCCTTGCTTTGGCAATCGCTCTGGCTGCCTCCTTCGAAAAGCCCCTAGCTCTTGAGAGTCTTTCGAAAGTCTGAAGGCAGTCAGACGAAGAGCGTGGGGGATTGGGTGTACCTTCTTTACGTGAGGTAGACGTAGAAGGTTCACTCCTAGAGGAAGAGTCCTGGGAATGTCGACCAGCCATTGCAGTACCTCTAAGAACCATTCTCTCGCGGGCCAGAGCGGCGCCAACCAACGTCAGCCGTGTCCCTTTGCGAGAGGAGAACTTCTGAAGTACCCTGTTGACAATCTTGAACGGCGGGAATGCATACAGGTCGAGATGGAACCAATCCAGCAGAAAAGCATCCACGTGAACTGCTGCTGGGTCTGGAATCGGAGAACAATACAACAGGAGTCTCTAGGTTATCGAGGTAGCGAACAGATCTATGGTTGGCTGACCCCACAGGGCCCAAAGTCTGCTGCAAACATTCTTGAGAAGGGTCCACTCTGTGGGGATGACCTGACCCTTCCGGCTGAGGTGATCTGCCATGACATTCATACCGCCCTGAATGAACCTCGTTACCAGCGTGAGCTTTCGATCTTTAGACCAGATGAGGAGGTCCCTTGCGATCTAGAACAACTTCACGAAAGAGTCCCTCCCTGCTTGAAGATGTAAGCCAGGGCTGTGGTGTTGTCAGAGTCCACCTCCACCACTTTGTTAAGCTGGAGGGACTTGAAGTTTATCAAGGCCAGGAGAACCGCCAACAACTCCTGCAATTGATGTGAAGTGTCCTTTGCTCCTGATTCCATGTTCTCGATCATTCCTGTCCGTCCAAAGTCGCACCCCAGCCCGTGTCTGATGTGTCCGAGAGGAGACGGCGGTCGGGTTTCTGAACAGCCAAAGGTAGACTTCCTTGAGAAGAAAGCTGTTCTTACACCACGCGAGAGAAGACCTCCTCTCTTCGGAAACAGGAACTGAGACCGTCTCTAGCGTCATGTCCTTTATCCAGTGAGCAGCTAGATGATACTGAAGGGGGGGAGGTGGATTCTCCCTAACACGATGAACAGGGCCAGCGATGAAAGTGTCCCTGTTAGACTCATCCACTACCTGACTGAGCATCGGTTCCTTCTCAGCATGCTCTGGATGCATTCTAGGGCTTGGAAGATCCTTGGGGCCGACGGAAAAGCCTGAAAAGCTCGACTCTGAAGATCCATACCCAGGGAGACAATGGTCTGGGATGGGACAAGCTGAGACTCCTCAAAATTGACCAGGAGGCCCAGTTCCTTGGTCAGATCCATAGTCCATCTGAGAATCTCCAGACAGCGACGACTTGTGGGAGCTCTTAAAAGCCAGTCGTCTGACGGAGCCGGACACAAGATCATGGTACTGCTGCACAGTCTGTGAACTGTCAACCATGGGGAAGCGAGGAAGTACAGTGACAACCCGAAGCTGTCTAGACTGTCTGGGTCGTACAGACAACTCCTTATCGGGTTGCTGAGGTTGCCGCACTGCGTCACAACAAGTCACTTCTGCTGGTTGTTGAACGTCTTCCCAGTGACACACTGACTCCGTAAACAAAAAATCCTTTAACAAGGACTAAGCTTGGACTGCATGTCTTGCAACACAGCTCAAGGTCTATGGGAGCAGGTGTGGTAACAGACGGGGTTAGTGACTGAAGTGGAACCATTACCTTCCCTGGAAGCATGTTATGCTTAAATAAAAGTCCATAGGAGGCTACGCAGCTAAAGGCTCCTCTCCAAATGACAGAGTCCTCAAGGGAATATCAGAAGGAGGGAGAAAAGCACTTTCTCATCTACAGGGACCATATCCGAGAAAAGTTAAGTTCTCTCAGTGAGGGTTTCAATGGTGCAAAAGCAGCAGACTAGAAGGCAACGTTATGAAACTGCTTGACAGTCTAGTGAGTTGGCAACAACCAAAGGTGTATGACTGAGAAGCATGCGGTAAGGTATGCAGAGCATGTTGTATGCAGAGCATGCTGTATGCAGAGCATGCTGTATGTAGAGCATGTTGTATGCAGAGCATGCTGAATGCAGAGCATGCTGTATGCAGAGCATGTTGTATGCAGAGCATGCTGAATGCAGAGCATGCTGTATGCAGAGCATGTTGTATGCAGAGCATGCTGTATGCAGAGCATGCTGTATGTAGAGCATGTTGTATGCAGAGCATGCTGAATGCAGAGCATGCTGTATGTAGAGCATGTTGTATGCAGAGCATGCTGAATGCAGAGTATGCTGTATGCAGAGCATGTTGTATGCAGAGCATGCTGTATGCAGAGCATGCTGTATGCAGAGCATGCTGTATGCAGAGCATGCTGTATGTAGAGCATGCTGTAAGGTAAGCAGAGCGTGTTGCATGGCGTTTAACATTTCTCAGAAATTCCATGACCAGTGCTAGAGTGCTTCATGCATGCTTGCATGGGGTTTTAATATCAACATAATATTTACCTTACATTCATAACTCATGATTCATTTTTGTTTTGAAGATATTTTTGCCATATTTTGCGATATTGTTAAAAATATATTGCAAGGAATACATATATATTTTTATATAAGTAAGACAAATAACCTCCATTATCATAATGTTTGTGTAGGCATACATGTATATGATTACAAATGCAAGTTATGAAAGTAATGAGGTGTTATTATTGTCATTTGTAATTTCTCAAGTTGAGGAGAAAGTGGCAGATGCATGCGTTGAGGTGGCTGACTCATAGCATGAGTGACTGAACTCAAGGGTTGCGCTTGCTGAGTGGTTGGCGGAAGCGGAGTAGCAAGCGGAGAGCGATGAGGTAGAGGCTGCGCAGAACGTAGTAAATGTCTCGCGAGTTGAGGCTCCTGAGGCGCAAGGCTAAGGTGTTGTGGAGCTTGCCTTGAGGAGGGTTGAGCTCGCTGCAGCGAGAGCTGAAGAGACTGACTCATGGATGGGAGAGGTTGTTGTACCTCAACCGAGTGTTGCATCAATGGTGGAGCAGCAAGTGGAAGCGGAGGAAGAGAGGTATAAGCCTCCTGATCCCATTGCTGAGGTTGCCTTAAGGAAGGCGGAGGGAGCTGTACACCACTGGGAACAGTAAACTCAGAACGTGGCTCAACATCGTACGCCTGGCAGGCGGTACTGCGGTCAGGCGGAGCGAGCGCAGGCGGAGGCGGAGGCGCAACCTTCTCAGCCCGACACTCACGCATCAATACTGAAAGTTGTGACTGCATGGACTGCAGTAGAGCCAACTTGGGGTCGGCAGACACTAAGGTCTGCTGAGGCAAAGCCTTAACAGCAGAGATCTGTTGCGGCAGAACCTTACTCCTCTTGGGCGGAGTGCAGTCGACAGATGACTGCGGCGAGTCAGAGCTGAGCCAATGACTGCAGCCCGGTTGAGCACTCGCGGACTGGACTCTGCGTTAGAGTGGTCTAGAGACCTGAGTCCAGCGTTTCTTCCCTGACAATTGATCAGCGGACGAGTAAAAGACGGGCTCAATCGTCTGCAGGTGGGAGTGACGGTCTCTGGAAGACACGCCCGCAACCACCGAGGATACTTCTGTGCGCCGATCAAGGCCTGCCGAACCCTTTTGCCCTTCGACATTGCTTCTCCCCTGGGCTTGGGAGCTTGCAAGAGGTCCCGGACTGGGAGGACGACTGACACGCACAGAAGTACCCTCACGCACAACACTGACACTTTGCGCTAATCACTTATCACTTTTGATTTTCTGTTTGCACTTATTTCACTGAACTCGAAACTTTAAGTGGTTTGTACCTGAAACACGCAATTCTATCCTTTCTCAAAAGTTAGTAATTGCGAAAACAGAATTACAATGTAACAGAAAAATCTAATGAAAGATAAATAATTCAGTGGCTGGAAAGAGACTAAACACTAGATCAAATAAACTACGTTTAAATTCTCTCACCGCATAAAGCTTGAGAACAAGAAAAAACTCTAGAAACGTTTACCTTCTTCCCCTAAAGAGACTAGGGAGAAGAGTAAAAACGATAACAACGTTACTCGCTTGAACGAAACGTTTATCCTCCTCTTTCTCCCTCCGTCTCTATCTCTCTCTCTCTCTCTCTCTCTCTACTTAGAACCTGAGAGAAGAGCCCAATCATATATATCGTTAAAACATATTCTTGTTAAAGGAAAATATTTCCCAAAATGAAAAGTTCCTTTGTAGAATTAAAACCATTAAGTTAAGAAAGAATGAACAAAACGCTAGACACGGTTACTCTTACTGCAACGTGACACCGTGAAAATTCTCTCTCTATCGTAACGATAGAGCGCAAGTTGAACGTTCTGAAACGTCAACAACTGCAGAGACAAAACAAAACGTTAGTTCAACTTTGAAAACAGTACGAGACTATCAAAGAAATTCTTTCAAAAACATTAAAATAGCATAATATGTTAACAGGTAAAACCGAAATGACGGGCTCAATGTTAATTAACTTCGGTACAAGAAAAGACCGCCTACTATTAGGAAAGGTCGAATATAAACAAATATAAAAATTAATTTTAATAATTTTATAATAAAAGGAAGTTAATCGAAGAGGCCTATAAAAGGCGGAGAGATATAAAATAAATCTATAACTTTTGTTAAGCAAAATTAAGAAAGAGAGTCTATACTCTCTTAGACACCAACACTTCCGTCTAAGGGAAGGGTCGGCCATTAAAAGGTGAAAGAGAGTTCATACTCTCTTCGTCACCATAATTAATCAATTTAATTCCAAAAGCTAACTAAGCTAATATAGAAGTTTCCAGTATAGCGAATAGCTGCAAATTTTAGAGAAATACTTCACCAAACCGTGAACAATACTCCAAAATCATAAGCGTATCCAAGAACGTCTTGCCGGAAGCACGACAGAGGAAAAAGTGAGGTGGCGTCAACAACAAGTACTGTAGTACCTGGCCACAGGTGGCGCTTGTGAGTACACCCCCTTCTAGTATAGTGATAGCTGGCGTATCCCTCCCGTAGAATTCTGTCGGGCAACGGAGTTGACAGCTACATGATTATCGGGTAAGTTTAATATTGAAAATTTCTGAATTCCATCATCATTTACTTGCATTTCCCAGATGTTGGAAAATTCCCTCAATATCAGTACACCGATTATATTTATAACCCTAATAGCTGTAGACAGGATGACAGACGAAAAGATTTATTTTTTTCTTGCTTCCTTATTTTTTCACATATCATCTTTACAAATTAATATTATTTTCATGTCATAGATATATATTTCATATTAGTAATTGTTACTTGTTTTTGCAAGTCCAAGTTAGCCTAGTGTAATTATTTACATTTGACATTTTACGCAGTATATGTAAGTGTGAACGGTGCATTTCCTATCCAAGCCCTGGAAATACCAAAAAATTGACAACTTAATGAGAGAATGTCTTGCTGAAGTCATTGGACTTCAGCACAGCATATCATTCCTGTGCTGAAACCTGGTGACAGGAAAGCGGGCTCACGATCTGGGGAATTTTTTTCCCCTAAGTTTGACACTATTTCTATTAAATATAATTGCTTCATTCTCTTTATTCATCAACTGACTACAACCTTGTTGCCAAAACTGTTACCCATTTCACTGTCCACATTTCTTTAGGGGACATCATATCCGGGATTGGAATTTCTTTATCAAAATCAATTGTGGGATCTGTGGTGGTCTTGCCAACTACCCGATAATGTTTGGACACCAAGGAGTGTCAGTTTTCCCATACTGGCATTCGGAACTATTCTCGAACAAAAAACTTGGCCTTCGGTTACCAGAGGTTGGCTGGTTTCATAGAGATAGGACTCTCGACATTCTGTACGGTTTGCCTGCCACTATGATGATGATTATTATTATTATTACTTGCTAAGCTACAACCCTAGTTGGAAAAGCAGTATGCTATAAGCATACTGAGGAAAGGAAACAAAGAAAAATAAAACATTTTAAGAAAAGCAGCAAGATTAAAATAAATATCTCCTATATAATCTATAAAAACTTTAACAAACCAAGAGGAAGAGAAATGAGATAGAATAGTGTGCCAAAGTGTACCCTCAAGTAAGAGAAATCTAACCAAAAAGACAGTGGAAGACCATGGTACAGAGGCTATGGTACTACCCAAGATTAGAGAACAATGGTTTGATTTTGGAGTGTCCTTCTCCTAGAAGAATTGCTTACCATAGCTAAAGAATCTCTTCTACCCTTACAAAGAGAAAAGTTGCCACTGAACAATTACAGTGATGTAAGAATTGTTTGGTAATCTCAGTGTTGTCAGGTGTATGAGGACAGAGGAGAATGTGTAAAGAATAGGCCAGACTATTCGGTGTGTGTGTGTAGGCAAAGGGAAAATGAACGCAACAAGAGAGAAAGATCCACTTGGGGATGATTGTATTCTTGAAATGCTCTCAGTCCCATCAAGCAGGTTTGGCATACAATTGAGCCATTCTAATCATAGTGGTACCATCCCTTTTTTGTAGGGTAAGGAGTGGATATTAGGGAAACAGCTCTGCTCAAGCGTTGTTATCAAAGCTACTTCAATTGTCATAACTACGGCGGGAGTTTGATGAGAGATCCTGTGCGATTCTGCAACAGGAACTGGGCGAGTCAAACTGGTTGGGTGAGACCTGTCGGTTGGACAAGTCAAGCTGGTCGGACGAGTGAAGATCGAAGATTGCCGAGTATGTCAAACTCGCAGGAGAGGTATTGCAGCTGTACCCAGCCTAGCGCTACCTCGTCGTCTCGTTCCCACAAACCGCAATCCGAGTGGAGACCACTCAAGAGAAGACCTAACCTGCGAGCATGAAAGGTGTCCCCTGAGTGACAACTCAGAAGACTTAGCCTGCGAGTGGGAAAGGTGTCCCCTAAGTAAAGCAGAAAGATGCTTTAGACTTCCACTGTCTCAGAATGAGGGAGTGCGGCGTTGTCA
Organism: Palaemon carinicauda; assembly: GCF_036898095.1. NCBI lineage: Eukaryota > Metazoa > Arthropoda > Malacostraca > Decapoda > Palaemonidae > Palaemon > Palaemon carinicauda. Next base: position 34,799,519 of record NC_090732.1, on the reverse strand, counting down.
GCGTGCTGAGAAGCAAGATTAAGGTCGAGCTCTGAGTTGGCTGCAAGTGGTCTTCTCAAAGACGTTGATGAACCATTCCTTAGCGAGGAGACCTGAAAGCCTCAAAGAAGGTAGGAGGGATACTCTCCCGGTGGTAGACGCTACCGCTTCCAAAGGAAAGCGAAGATGACCGCACCTGCGGGTTGCCTGGGGGTCTAGCGCTCTATCGGCGTATTACCTTTAGAGCGGCCATCACTCTTACTCAACTGTCCTCCGGAGGAAAACAAGTGAGCAGAGTAAAAAAGGAGGGATCGTCGACGGCGAAGAAAAGTCGAGGTTTCTACACCTTTAAGGAAAACCCCAAAGGAAAAGAATAACTTAAGACCTCCTTTATGCCACATACCAATCTCCCCCACTGGGAGCATGGTTACTCCTAACACTTGATATTTGGAGAGTCCTACAAGAAGATAGACTGCATGCAGGACGACTCCCAAACAAGAAAAGTCATAAGGCCAGATGGTAACGGGGAGAGAGAACGGAATGTCTTCACTTCTCCACGCCAAAAGCGTAAGTGATGATAGAACACAGGTTTGTGTGTGAGCGGGGTAGCCGGTACTATCCCCTATCCCTTGCTAACTAGTGGTGGGGTAGTTAATACCTCGCTACAAGCCTTACAGCTAGTCTTCCAGCTTTTTCGCAAGTATATTCCCTAGTAAAGAGCGAAAAGGTTTGTATTAGTGACGAAACAACTAACGATCTGATTGCTTATATGATCATGCTCCAATCTCCATTTCGACTGGAGTACTAAAGACTGGCCCCGAGCTTCCACACACCTCAACATGAAGTCAAGTACAAAAGCATGGGAAACCATCGCAGACACTTGCACAGCAGTCCTCACTATCATGGTCAGTACCTCTGCCCGAAGAGTTATGACCTTCACCGATCCCCCCTGTAGCATAAGGGCCTTGCAAGACACTGCTGTTGGCTTTTGAGTGGAATGTGAGCCTTTTGCTACCCCTGTTGGTGAGACAGGCTCAGCTAATCGTGGGAGAGTGTGAGCCAAGGGTGGTTGTGCTGGTCATGCGACCACAGGACGCGTCTGTATGAAAGATCATGGTAATTGGGAGAGGGACCAATGGGATCGAAATGCATCTGATGTTGTCCATAGCCGGAAAATTCTTTTGCAACGACCTGGAAACTGAGACAGATGGTATCGAAAACCCTTCCATACTGCCCTTTTTTCCACACCCAACTAAGATCTTTCAACTTCTTTAATAATGGGTCAGCTATCAAGGCAAACTGAAAAGCCCCCAAAATCTTCTCTAGTTTCTACCTAGTACCTTTTTACTGTAGTTGGTTGGAGCAGTCAGGGTGTAAAATTTCAAAAGTTATGACTGAAAAATCCCATTTTAAAATGGACCCAAACACAAGATCACCACCTAACATAACTTATGGTTCCTCACCTAACCTAACCCAGCAGCCGTATCCTTACCTACTTACCTACCAGGACTGCCCTTAGACTGCAGTATCCCTTTCGTAAATTGTAAAAATAACCTCATATCGTATTTCACAGAAAGATGAACAAAATTTTCTACAAGTACTACGAAAGTCTAGGTAGTATTATTGACTGGTGCAATGCATGGTTTATAGAAAATAAGACTAGTTTATAATGTATCTTTTGGTGTTTCAAAATTTTTTGACAATGATTCCTGGCAGAAATCGATAGTTATGGAGTAATGGTGGGTCAACAACCATAATTGAAAAGCTATGGCTTTGTGGTAGGTATCGTCATCAACTGTTCGAAACACCTTAAAATACGGTGTACAATACATGCCTAATTGTGTTGATATTTAAACTAACTTTTTTAAACTTTGTTTCCGTCAGTCCTCATAAAAGTCATCGCAATAAAAAATGTCAGTTACCGTAATCAGCCCAAAAGTAACAGTAATAAAAAAAGTAAAGCTTCTGTTTGCCAGGACTTCCTGATGCATAGAAAACGTGATTTTCCCATCCGAATTTCTATAGTCATTCGCAAATGTTCAATCATTGCATTATAAATACCGATACCTCATTTTTTAATTGAACCAATGATTTACTGCTTTTTGCTTTGCCGTATGCTCGCTACGCTCACGACTACTGTAAATATCATCTCACTGCTCTTATATTCTCCCAAGCAGACATTTTGCTACACTCGTTACCCCCGTAGGCTAGAATTTTGCCGTTAATTTTCAATTATACAAACTTAATAATGTATAGGATGACTCCACACTGAACAAAGGAGTGGGATGTAGCTTCGTTCTTCAGCATCTGTTCAAACATGGACTTGGCTTCCATTTACAATGATCAGACTAAATAGATCAAACACGCGTTTCTATCATAACCTTTTACTATTAACATGATCAATAAAATAAGAGCTGATTATATTGCATATTCCAATACTGAAAATAAATAACCAAGAGGTTTAATATATCAAATGTTGGTCCCTTTCTTCTGTTCGAACTAGTAACTTATGACAGAAGCACCACCGAGCAGTGTTTTTCTGAACTACTGGGTGCTTTGGTGACAAAAGGAACAACACAGGTATTGGTGTGTATGTATGATAGCAGCTACCTGTTTGTATGATGACGGCTGACTAAGAAAATGGCAGTGTAAGGGGGGTCGCAGGGGGGTATTAGCCCCCGTTAGGTAAGGTTGGGGTTGGGGGGGGGGTTTATGTTAGTTGGTGTCCATTTTTAATGCACAGACGAACTGGCTGCTAATATACAAAGGCTCCCAGGTATTTTTCATTAATATCTGTAACTTCATTATTGGAGGTTTCCGCCATTAATTTGTGGTATTTAAAATAGTGTATTTACAAAGATTTATTCAGTTATAGGGAGCTTCCAAGTCTTAGCTAATATTGCACCATTCTATGAAATGGTAAAGTACAATAATACCGAAATATCAAACATTAGTTCTACTCACGTGTAACTTATATTATTCTCTTCAGTTGTCTGCAAGTATAAGGTTGGGGCTTAACTTTCTCTCGTCCCCTCCTCAATTAAGCTTCTTGGTGTACTCTCATGGAACATTACTTTGTAGTCTCAACTCTCAAGTAGTCCCTAAGAGATCTGGTACCCGAGACTCCTGGTTCCGTAACGCTCATTCTGCAAAATAAGTTTGCAGCCACCCAGTCAGTTAATAGATAAGTGAAAAGCATCTAAGCTTATACTCAGTATTGAAATTGGGCTTTTTCCTGTTACCATAAACAAAGGTTTTAATGGAATCGAATTTTAATTTTATACAGCTTTACCTGGCTGGAAATGAACGTCTGGAAAATCTACCTGGGTCCAAACTTCCACGTTCCTCGTTGATCTCTCAAAAACACAAACACAGCCCAGGGTAATTGTGGGCATACTACTAGAAGAGGCTCAGAAGTAAAGCGCTGCAATCTGCAGGAATTTCATTATCCTGCTTACCTGGGTCCTAAATGTTCACACAGAAAAATATTTTGCGGACTTTCTTTTGTATAACAGATAGGTGCAAAGCTTCCAAGTTTGTACTTATTATTGTAATTAAGCTTTTTACCTGTACTATAAACAACATTATTAGTAAAATTCTTAATCTTTACTTGTATCCCATTCTACCTTGCTATCAACAGTTTTGGCAACCTATTATGGTCGGTTTGGACTTAAAATCTTCTTTCATATGCATTGTTCTAATCATGTATACCAAGAACTGCTTATTCTGCAAAATAAGTTTGCGAGCACTCTATTACATTATAGATGGGTGCAAAGCTTATGAGTATATACTTACTGCAATTGATTTTAATTTACCTGCACCATAACTAAATTAATGATATTCTTAATACAACCATATCCCTACTAGAATTTTGCAACATCTCTACGCTTATGTCTTGTTTCATTAACTATCCTAATCTTGGGCAAGAAAGTAAATTTTCTGTTTTATTATCTTCTTTGCATAGGTCACACACATCATCTGTGCATTTCCCCCTGAAATTTGCATTTAGCTTGAACATATTTAACCTTGCCCTCATTACAAGGATTCCCTCATCCATATTAATTTCTCTGAAATATGGCTTTAGAGTGGGCCATTCCCTTCTAGAATCTCACTTTCTTTTCATCCATTTCTTCGTTTCTTTACTATAGTCTCCACTGGTTTCTTTTTTCAGTTCCCCTTTCCCCCAACTTCTTATTTCTTCTATTTCCATTTTATATTTGCAAATTTCTTCCATACTCCTACTCCGGCACTTTCCTCGGTGGTTATCCTCAGTTATCTCAGATTAGTTTCTTTTCATCAGAGTTTATGGTGTTATGGAAAATCATATATTTTTTTTTATCTAAATTTCTCACATTCTGCCTTGAAATCAGGCTTGAGGCATAAGCCTTTGCAACGGCGCCTCAAAGAAACTAGCAATTTAAGTTTATCTTTCTCTTTCTCCACATCAGATATAAAATATCCTTCGTCTTTTTCACATTTTTCACTATAAAATTATCCTATTTCTTTGTTAGTCTTCCTCGTATGGTTGCTGAAGCTCAAGTAATTTGTTTCTTTGTTTTCTATAATCTTGGCAAAACAAAAAAAATATGTATAATCTTCCACATTTCATATATATATATATATATATATATATATATATATATATATATATATATATATATATATATATATATATATATATATATATGTATGTATATAGTTTACACTCCCTTTTGTGTCAATTTATAATGTTTGATTTAGCTTATTAGTTCTTGCTCATAAGTATATTACTGATGCAAATGCATTGTCACACATTTCTTCTTTTTTAATTTCTTTCTTTCACTTTCTGTATATTTCTAAACTCACTTCACTAATTCTTCTTCCATTTTTTTTTCAGTAAGCTTTCTGGTTACAGATTTTATTTTTCCTGGCCATTCTTCTTATTTGCTTTATATCCAAATTTAATTCTTGAAGGTACTTTACTGGTTGTTTTCACCATCTTCACCCTTTTTCTTAAATGCTCAGGATCATTGTTTTCAATGTCTTTTTTTCCATTCAGAGTATAGTTTATGTACTGCAGATTCCCATCCATCGCCCTTGTTTCCATAGATGTCTATCTCTCCTCTTAATGTAGTATTGGCTGTACTTTTTAGTTGCACATAATATTTTCCTATATACAGTGCACCGATTCTTTATCCTTTTTAGTTTCTTTATTTCAGTTTCTGTCAAGTTTATAATTGTTGGTCCACATGGAATACATGGTAATACAGTACAATACTTTACAAATTTTTTTCCTGAAAACCTTAGGTTAGCTATTTTTTGTGTTTCTTCTATCATTATCTTTTTCTGAGTTTTAAATATGTTCCTATTAGTGTCTAAGTTTCATTCCCAAATATGTTAAATTTTCTACTAGTTTGCTTCTCTGGGTGATCTGGCTTTTCTTCCATGTTGTATATCGTAATATTATTTTTTTTTTTTTACTTACAGTATTTCTAACGCCCATTTTTACCAGTTTCTACTTAAAATTCGATGTTGCGCTTTCCACTATCTATATCTTCTGCAGAGAATAATGATAAAATGTTTCATAGTTTATGTTTCCAGGATGAGTTTTTCTCAAATCCTAAGTGTAAATTGTACATTATAACTTATGTCTATTTTATTTATGTCTCTGCTTAATTTTGAGTCTGTGTCAGTTTAAGAACTCTAAGATCCGCTATGACCAGTCTCTTAAGTTTCCGTTTTACGTAATTATTATATACGCTAGACAGTTTGGTTTTATTTGCAGGGATATTCTCCCTGACTTGTTTTTACAATAAGATTAATTTTGATTTTTGGATCCTTCATTGTAAAAGAAGTTTTGCGTAGATGTTTGATGCATCTCCACTTTCACCTGTCTGAATTATGCCGACTAGGTGAAAAGACGCCCCACTTCAAAACGACCTGTTAATCTCCAGCCACCACCATGAAAGGAAGAGACTTCCCTCTATTGCCCCTTTAAGATTTTTGGTGGACTCAAGATTCCCCTCTATTTTAGTATCACCTTGCAACTATGAGGTGCAATGACCATTGATTACACTAGTACCCTGTCTTGAGTGACCTTTGGACAGCCTCTCAGAATCATGGGACTTTAAGATTGGAATGGCAACAAATGGGCCTTCCAATTGACATCTTTGCTGAGAAGTACAGTCAAAGGTGTCACTAAAACAGGCTTGTAGACACTACAACTGAACGCTCATAGGAACTTCAAAAGACTCTAGCATCAACCAGGCCCATAGAACATCTCTCTCAACTTGTGAAGTCTGCAAAGGTGTCTATATGGTCACACTTCCCTCTTATCTATATGAATGACTAGGTACCTTTTATTTAGGTTTATTCATGCTCTACCTGGCTTTGAGCATTCGGGCATGCATGTGGATGGTTATTCCCGTCTATTTTTCATTATTAGTTTTGGATTAACCCAATCCTTATAGTATAACAACATGTTTTATTTGTATCAAAATAGTTATTCCCATTTATTGTTAGTATTATTACTAGCTAGGCTACAACCCTAGTTGGAAAAGCAGGCTGCTATAAGCACAAGGGCTCCAAGAGGGAAAAATATTTCCTTTTCACTGTTTTGGACTAAACGTCTGCTTACAGAATAACCACATATTTTATGTGTATTTAAATGATTATATGCATTTATATTTAATTTTTACAGTATTTGACTAACCCCTTGCTTATTGAAATACAGTAATCTACAATATAAACTGGTTACAATTTTCCATTAGTGTAGTTAGTTTTGCATCATTTGTTGACTTAGTTTTATGAAGCTGGGTAAATTTTGAAAATAAATTCATAGTTTAGGTCAAAGAAACTATTGATTTTGACTAAACTCCTACCTCCATTTTTAATCTTATTTTAAAAATGCTATTACAAGTCTTAATTGAATCATAAAGAAAAAAAGATGAAATTGATTATATAAACTATGTTGTTCTATAACTAATTTTGGATTCAAGCCTCAGAGAAAATAACAAAACCCATTCAAGAATGAATGAATGATTGGTAATTAATTCTCTGGCATAATAACATCAATGGTCATTGATGCCCACTGGAGTATATTTAAAAAATATTTAATAACTCAAGATTAACAGAAAAAACCAAAATGAATAAATAACTTAACATTTAAACATTTAAAATGTTATTTTCATTAGTAAAATAAATTTTTGAATATACTTACCCGATGATCATGTAGCTGTCAACTCTGTTGCCCGACAGAAATCTACGGTCGGGATACGCCAGCGATCGCTATACAGGTGGGGGTGTACACAACAGCGCCATCTGTGAGTAGGTACTCAAGTACTTCTTGTCAACAAGAACTCAATTTTCTCCTCGGTCCACTGGTTCTCTATGGGGAGGAAGGGCGGGTCCTTAAATTCATGATCATCGGGTAAGTATATTCAAAAATTTATTTAACTAATGAAAATAAAATTTTTCAATATTAATCTTACCCGATGATCATGTAGCTGATTCACACCCAGGGTGGTGGGTGGAGACCAGCATACATGTTAACAAAGAAGCTAAGTATCCCGTATCTTATTTTAGCCGTTATTCAAAAATAACAAACATAAAATAAATAAGTACCTGGTAAGGAAGTCGACTTGAACCATTACTCTGCCTTTTTAAGTACGTCTTCCTTACTGAGCCTAGCGATCCTCTTAGGATGCTGAGCGACTCCTAGGTGCTGAAGTATGAAGGGCTGCAACCCATACTAAAGGACCTCATCACAACCTCTAATCCAGGCGCTTCTCAAGAAAGAATTTGACCACCCGCCAAATCAACCAGGATGCGGAAGGCTTCTTAGCCTTCCGGGCAACCCAGAAATATTTCAAGAGAAAGATTAAAAAGGTTCTGGAATTAGGGAATTGTAGTGGTGGAGCCCCCACCACTACTGCACTCGTTGCTACGAATGGTCCCAGAGTGTAGCAGTTCTCGTAAAGAGACTGGACATTCTTAAGATAAAAGACGCGAACACTGATTAGCTTTTCCAAAAGGTTGCGTCGAAAATATTTTGCAGAGATCTATTTATTAAAAGGTCACGGAAGTTGTGACAGCTCTAACTTCGTGTGTCCTTACCTTCAGCCAAGCTTGGTCTTCCTCATTCAGAAGGGAATGAGCTTCTCGTATTAACAGTCTGAAAATAATAGGATAAAGAATTCTCTGACATAGGCAAAGATGAATTCTTAACTGAACACCATAAAGCTTCAGACGGGCCCCGTAAAGGTTTTTAAAATAGAACTTAAGAGCTCTTACAGGACATAATACTCTTTCTAGTTCATTTCAAACCATACGATAAGTTTGGAATAACGAACGATATTGGTCAAGGCCGAGAAGGCAGCTCGTGTTTGGCTAGAAAACCAAGATGTAGAACATGTAGCCGTTTCGGATGAAAATCCGATGTTCTTGCTGAAGGCATGAATCTCACTGACTCTTTTAGCTGTGGTTAAGCATATCAGGAAAAGAGTCTTAAAGGTGAGATCTTTCAGGGAGGCTGATTGAAGTAGTTCGAACCTGTCTAACATAAGGAATCTTAGAACCACGTCTAAATTCCAACCAGGTGTAACCAAACGACGCTCCTTCGTGGTCTCAAAAGACTTAAGGAGGTCCTGTAGATCTTTATTGTTGGAAAGATCTAAGCCTCTGTGACGGAAGACTGATGCCAACATGCTTCTGTAACCCTTGAAAGTGGGAGCTGAAAGAGATCGCTCTTTCCTCAGATATAAGAGGAAGTCAGCTATATGAGTTACAGAGGTACTGGTCGAGGATACGGATACTGACTTGCACCAGTTTAGGAAGATTTCCCACTTCGATTGGTAGACTCTAAGGGTGGATGATCTCCTTGCTCTAACAATCGCTCTGGTTGCCTCCTTCGAAAAACCTCTAGTTCTCGAGAGTCTTTCGATACTCTGAAGGCAGTGAGACGAAGAGCGTGGAGGCCTTGGAGTACCTTCTTACGCGTGGCAGACGTAGCAGGTCCACCCTTAGGGGAAGAGTTCTGGGAACGTCTACTAGCCATCGAAGTACCTCGGTAAGTTATTCTCTCGCGGGCCAGAGGGAAGCAACAAGTGTCAACTTTGTCCCATCGTGAGAGGCGAACTTCTGCAGTACCTTGTTGACAATCTAGAACGGAGGGAATGCATAAAGATCTAGATGAGACTAATCTAGTAGAAAGGCATCTAAAAGAACCACTGCTGGGTCTGGGATAGGTGAGCAAAGTATTGAGAGCCTCTAGGACATCGAGGTTGCGAAGAGATCTATGGTTGGCTGGCCCCAGGTGATCCAAAGTCTCTTGCATACATCTCTGTGGAGGGTCCAATATGTTGGAATTATTGTCCCTTCCTACTGAGACAAACTGCTAAGACATTCAAGTAGCCTTGGAAGAAATTTGTTACTAGTGAAAAGTCTAGACCTGTTGAACAGGAGAGGAGGTCACTAGCGAACTCGCACCATGTCAGAGAGTAGGTCCCTCCTTCCTAGGAGATGAACATCAAAGCAGGGAGTTGTCCGTGTTGACCTCCATTACTTTGTCTTGAAGGAGAGACCTGAAGCTTTTCCAGGTCAGACGTACTGCCAGAAGCTTCTTGCAGTTAAAATGCATAGTCCTTTGACTCGAGTTCCATAATCCCGAGCATTCCCTACCGCCTAAGGTCGCACCCCAGCCTACGTCCGATGCGTCTGAGAAGAGAACGTGGTTGGGGGTCTGAACAGTCAGGGGAAGACCCTATAAAAGGTTGATAAAGTCCTTTCCTCAGGTTAGACCAGACTTATCTTCCGGAAACCGGGATCGAGACCGCTTCTAGCGTCTCGTCCTTTTCCAGTGAAGAGCTAGATGAAACCGAAGAGGACGGAGGTGAAGTCTTCCAAGTGACACCAATTGAACCACGGATGACAGTGTCCTAACCAGACTCATCCACAGCCTGACAGGGCCGTATTCCTTCTTCAGCATCTTCTGGATGGATAGCAGGGCTGGGGATTGATCTTCTTGTTCAGCCATGTCCTCATCAGAGGGTTCCTCATCCGAAACTGATGAGGAAACGGCAACGGAGTGGGCAACGTCTGACTCGCTGAATCCGGTCGCACTGGTGGATGCGTGATGGAGCCGGACACAAGATCAAGGTACTGCTGCACAGTCTGTGAACTGTCAACCATGGGGATGCGAGGAAGTACAGCGACAACCCGAAACTGTCTAGACTGTCTGGGTAGTACAGACAACCCCTTATCGGGTTGCTGAGGTTGCCGCACTGCGTCACAACAAGTCACCTCTGCTGGTTGTTGAACGTCTTCCCAGTGAAACACTGAACGTCCACAACCACCTCCGAGAGTAGCTTAACGTCAACGTGCGACTGGCAACCCACACTGGGTCGCACCGGTGGAGGAACCATCTCAACTGGCGGACGTGAGTAGGATACCTCAGCGTCAACAGGGCGTACAACCAACCGGTAGGAAGGTCGTTGGCAAGAAGGTTCTTCTCCGTAAAAAATCCTCTATCAAGGACTAAGCTTGGACTGCATGTCTTGCAACAAAGCCCAAGGTCTAAGGGAGCAGGTGTGGCAACAGACGGGGTTAGCGACTGAAGCGGAACCATTTACCCTCCCTGGAAGCATGTTATGCTTAAATTAAAGTCCATAGGAGGCTAAGCAGCTTAAGGCTCCTCTCCAAATGACAGAGTCCTCAAGGGAATATCAGAAGGAGGGAGAACAGCACTTTCTCATCTACAGGAACCATATCCGAGAAAAGCTAGGTTCTCTTAGTGAGGGTTTCACTGGTGCAAAAGCAGCAGACCAGAAGGCAACGTTATGAAACTGCTTGACAGTCTGTGAACTGTCAAAAACTGAACTGTCAACCACAACAGGAGCGTGAGGACATACAGCACTGGTGTATAAGTAGCAGACCAGAAGGCAATGTCATGTAACTGTTTGACAGTCTGTGAGATGGCAACAACCAAAGTTGTGTGGGGAAGCCTCAACTTCTGACTGACTAGTTTGTTGCGGGCGAGTGGCGGTAACCACAGTGTGTTGCGGAGGCTGACACACCGTGTCAAAACACGGCAGCTTGTGGTAGCTCACGCACGGCAACGGAGTGCTCTGTGTGTGGGAGTCATCATACATCTGGTAGGGTTGACTGTGCATGGGTGGAGGAGCTCTCACAACAAGAGTGTGAGAGCAGGAAGCCATGCCGGGCGCACAACCGTGGGAGGTGTAGACCCACGGGTGCATCGTCAACCTTCTCCGCAGTCGGAGTGTGGGAGCTGGCAACAACAAAAGCAGAGTGCTGGAGCGTGGGAGGGGCTGCGGTGGGTTGCGGAGCATGCTGTATGGTATGCGGAGCATGCTGCATGGGTTGCGGAGAAAGCCGCATAGTGCTGGAACCCGGCAGCTCTACAGCACCTTCCCACTGCTGATGCGGAAGCTCACGCATGTCAACGGATGGAGCAGCAAGAACATGCGTCTGGCAGGGAGGACTGCGCATCGGTGGTGGAGCTCTCACAGGTGGAGTGTGGGAGCAGGCAGCCGCAGTATCTGCTGAGCGCACAACCTCGGCGGGTTGTAGGTTAACAGGTGCAGTGTTAACCTTCTCAGCATGATACTCCTGCATGAATGCCGCAAGCTGAGACTGCATAGTCTGCAGCATGGACCACTAGGGTCTATGAAAGACAACAACAAACGGAGCTACTGTCCGTTGTGACTGAGGGTCTAAAACAGCTGGTGCGGCAACAGACGGAGTTACTGCCTGTTGCGGTACCACCTTGCCTCTCTTGGGAGGTGTGCAGTCGTCGGATGACTGGAGCGAGTCCGAACTGACCCAGTGGCTACACCTAGGCCGTTGGACTTGCGCGGAAGGGACCGACTTGCACTTAAAAGCTGCAAGATTTGGTCCATGGTTTCTGCGAGAAACCTCTTCCGCAGACGAGGAATAAATGGGCTCTCTCGTCTTTGTGTGGGTGGGGTGATCACGTCGGCAACGTGTGTAGATACACCCGAAACCACGGAGGGAAACGTCTGTTCGTATATCAAGCCTGTGGAACCCATAAGTCCTTCGACATTACTTCTCCCCTGGGCTTGGGAGCTTGTAAGAGGTATCGGACAAGGTGAACAACTGGCACGAACAAACGAACCCTCGAACGCAACACTGTAACACTTTGCGCATATCACTTTATCACTTTTGATTTTCTGTTTGCACTTATTTCACTGAACTCGAAACTTTAAGTGATTTGTACCTGAAACACGCAATCCTATCCTTCATTAAAAGGTAGTAATTGCGAAAACAGTTTTACAATGTAACAGAAAAACATAATGAAAGATAAAGAATTCAGTGGCTGGAAAAGAGACTAAACACTAGATCAAATAAACTACGTTTAAAATCTCTCACCGCATAAAGCCTGGGAACAAGAATAAAACTCTAGAAACGTTTTACCTTCTTCCCATATAGCGACTAAGGAGAAGAGTAAAAAACGAGAACAACGTTACCCGCTTGAACGAAACGTTTATCCTCCTCTCTCTCCCTCCGTCTCTATCTCTCTCTCTCTCTCTCCTGACTTAGAACCTGAGAGATGAGCCCAATTATATATCGTTAAAACATATTATTTGTTAAAGGAAAAAAAAAAAACTGAAAGGTTTCCCAAATAAAAAGTTCCTTATTAGAATTAAAACCATTTAAGCTAAGAAAGAATGAACGAAACGCTAGAATCGGTTTATTCTTACTGCAACGTGAAACCGTGAAATACTCTCTCTCTATCGTAACGATAGAGCGCAAGTTGAACGTTCTGAACGTCAACAACTGCGGAGACTAAACTAAACGTTAGTTCATCTTTGAAAACAGTACGAGACTATCAAAGAAATTCTTTCAAAAACATTAAAATTAAAATAGCATAAATTTTTAACAGGAAATACGATATGACGGGCTCAATGTTAATAAACTTCGGTTCCAAGTAAGGACCGCCTACTATTAGGAAAGGTCGCATATAAACAAACATAAAAATTAATTTTTATAAGTTTATAATAAATGGAAAGTTAATCGAAGAGGCCTATAAATGGCGGAGAGATAAAAAATAAATCTATAACTTAGTTAAGCAAAATTACCAAAAACCTAAACACACTTCCGTCTAAGGGAAGGGTCGGTCATTAAAAGTGAAAGAGAGTCTATACTCTCTTCGACACCAACACTTCCGTCTAAGGGAAGGGTCGGCCATTTAAAAGTGAAAGAGAGTCCATACTCTCTTCGTCACCATAATTAAATCTATCCAAAACGAGTTCAAGTTTTGAAATGAAGATAAAACCCCTGCATAGCGAAAGCTCAAAACTGGAATAGTGTACTTCACCAAAAAGTTGTGAAAACAAATCCAGTTAGGGACGGCGTATTAGTAGGTCTTGCCGGTGGCACGACAGAGGAAAAATTGAGTTCTTGTTGACAAGAAGTACTTGAGTACCTACTCACAGATGGCGCTGTTGTGTACACCCCCACCTGTATAGCGATCGCTGGCGTATCCCGACCGTAGATTTCTGTCGGGCAACAGAGTTGACAGCTACATGATCATCGGGTAAGATTAATATTGAAAAATCTAAATTATCATCTAAAGACGAATAAGAAAGCCAGCTTCCAATAAGAATTTTAAAATGTCACTGGCATCATAAACGTCTCCTCCAAGAATCTCGTGAGGATGTGCCTGCCATCCTCATTATAAACTTTAGAAGGAATTGTTCTCTATCCACATGACTGAAACATTCAACAAGTAAATTGCTAACAATCAGAGAAACCAAACGATGGTTGGCACCTGGCAGTGACCAGGAACTTGTGTTAAAAGTGTGTGCCTAATTCTAAGGAGATAGAGGGCAGTTTCCCATCTTCTAGGCATATTTCCATATTTCGATGGAGTTATAGCATATGTGATCTCCTTTATCTTATTCTGATCGACAAAATTCCAGTAATGTTGCCAAATATCATCAAGAGACTTTCCAGAAAATAATGTCTCTACCTCTTCCTTTCTTGGAACACCCACATGAGCTGGAACCCAGCAAAACTTAACTTCTTTACCAGCAGTGCTAAACATATAGAGCCGATCTAGGATTTTTACAATAAATTTGGTTGGATTAAAAACAGTCGGTACTTACAACACACTTTTTGCATCACTAAAAATGGTGAAATTACCCTTTTTCATTATTGCTATTTTTCAGTAGAAGTCTTAATACCATACCATTTCAAGAATGAAACTGAAATTATGTATTTCAGCAAATCACAGGAATTATAAAAGGAACTAAAATATTTACATAATGTATACTTATGTCTCAAATTATTTTATCCTAAAGATATTTGAGTTAAAGGAAATTTAAACATGGTTTTGTCATTTCTATCTGTGCTGTTGAAGTGAACAATAGTTCTTATCCTGTCCTAAAGTAAGACCTCCACAATAGCTTTAGTACACCTCAACCCATACGGTAATTTTACTTTTAACTTTATACAGCGTTCCCAGTTAGGGTGTAGGTTGATTGATTGATTGATTGAAAGTTTTCTGGTATCCTGACTTCTAAGGTAATTGATGAAAAATAAAAGAGAATTCAATTAAAACCATAAAAGTTAAGATGTCATTATAATAGTTAAATAGTTTTCAGAGGCCTGCTTCTGAAATAAATCTAAAAATGCCGCTCGCATAGTAGGACACCTCATGTCCAAGAATCTTGGCAAGGATGAACCTGTCATCCTCACCACGAGCGTCAAACAGATGTTTATTTCTCAAGTTATTATAATTAGGGCATTCGGTCAACAAATGCTTCACTGTTAAAGGCACTAAAGAGTCGTCGCAATACGGATGGTGTTGGCCCTTCAGCAGAAACTCGTGCTACTATCCCATGCTAGGTATAGCGCTTCTACACTAAGGTGATACTGGTAATGATAAAGTCAAAATTGAGTAATCTCTGAAAAATCTGGTTGATGAACTGTATTACTGTAATTTTCTGATCTGTTGGCATGGGTGTGATGGCTCTCCTATCACCCAGAATTATTTTCCACAAAATTTTCTTCAGTGACATGGTTTTGCATGCCAATATGTAAATATTGATACTCCTTTGATCCATGTATCATTTGGTAGTTGGCAAGACCATCACAGCTCCCACATTTGGTTTTAGCAAAAATCAAAATATCTAATCCAAGCAATGGTATTCCCTTCCAAAACTCTAGACAGTGAAATATGAGAGTAAGATTAGAAAGTAAGATGGGAGACAGTTGATAAAATATTAAGGTGGTTTATAATAAATGGAAAAATATGAAAATTTTGAGTTAAAATGAGTAGAAATTTATTCCCTAGTTTGAGAGCCCTCTTGCTTGTCACAAGGCTTCAACAAGGACATGCTATTCTGTGTTGACCCCGAGAGACTACGTCATGGTATTCTATTGTTAAGAGGGTGAATACTGGAAAGGGCTGTTTAGAATTTACCAGGGTAAAAATGTAGGATATTTATATTTTTATCTAAAATAACTTAGCAATGGGGGTTTGTCATAATTGAATTAAAATTTTGGACCATTAGCTTTCTATAACTGCTTCTGTAGTCAACATTACTTTTATAGCTGTACATTACTTTCATTTCGGTTACACCTAATGCCATCCTATATAGTCAATTCCTGAAGCTACTGCCATATTTCAGATTAAAAAGTAGGTTCATATTTAACTCTTTTGTCTCTATTTTACTTTGACATTACCTAAACTTTATTTGGTGTTCTATCCTTTTCTTGGTCTGACTGGTATGAAAAAACTTACAATTATAAAATGTTTTATTTCAGCATATTTGATACAAAGGATGATAGAAGTCTTTATATCAATTTAAAATATATATGGTTTGTTTGCCTTTGTATTAATTGCACAATTCAGGTATACATTAACTACATCAAAATGTAAGCTAACCTTTTTTTTAAAATACAGAAAGTTTGGCTTGACCTACAAATATAAGGATACAGTATAAAATATGTGAGGCTTTGCAGGATATAAAAATTTTCTTACACATTTATCAAACTATAGTACAGAGAATAAGTAATGCATTATGAAACATAACCAAATGACATATAACAAAAAAAAAAACTGCCAAATAAGAAATGATCAAGATATCTGTTAAGCATTATTTTTCCGATTGTATCATGCAGGAAACAAATATGATTAAATACAGTACCATATTCCATAACTTTCTACATAAAAAACTGGGGTCGAACTTCAGAATGCATTATTTTCAAATGCTGTATACTTGATAATATAAAAGAATATAACAAGGGTAGAATAACACTGTGAGCCATTGTCTTTTACATAAAAATATGACTATACATTCAATAACTAATCTATTCATTAGAATAATGAAAATGTGTGGCATTTTATAAATTTCTAATGGTTAGAAAATAAAAACACTATACAATTATCATCTTGCACAAATACTGAACTTTATCCTTAGACTAATCAGGTAACTTATTCACTATTTTACTTCATTTTCTTTTGTTGGCGAGCCCTATAAATATCACTGGTAAGAAGAGGTTTATTCCCATCCTCATCATCTGAATCATCACCAGGGATTAACTTTCTCTTGCGGTCTCCACTGGGATCAACAACCCAATGAACTGATTTTGAAAGTTCAAATAGTCTCACATCATGACCACCACTAGTTGACCACTGGCCACCTGAAATAAATTGTATTAATTAACGCAATGATACATAAACTCTTACGTCTGGCACATTCATTCTCTAACCAATAAATCAATGGTGAATGTTCTTTGCAAAAAGCTTCTACAGCATTAGTAGCTTCATAAACATTATTTCTATGAATGCTTGATTTTGAGTTGTTTGGACTCCTGACATCAAAGGTCATTGATGACAATGTTATTTGTTATAAATACTGTACTGTGAAGAATAAACTGAAATTTGATTAAAAGTCATAAAAGCACAGATGTCTAAAGTTAAATAGCTTTCAGAAGTCCTACTCCTCAAATAGATCTAAAAACACCACAGGCATAGTACAACACATCCTGCCCAAGAATCGTGGTCAGGATAAATCTGCCATCCTTGCTCCAAGAAGATATTAAAAGTGGGGCATTCAGTCAATAAATGTCTCAGTGTCAAGGGTACCACACAGTCGTCACAATAAGGCTGGTGTTGGCCAGTCATCAAACACTTGTGTATCAACTGAGTATGACCGATATAAAGACAACAGAGTAGTCTTCCACTTTCAGGGCACCATGTTTTACCTCTAAGGAGATATAACATTCGTTATTTCTTATATCCATCTAACATATCCCAATTTTCTTGCCAATTATTATAAAACAAACTCTTACTGTTTGGTAAAAAATAATTGCAGAGGATGGGATATCATCTTGGTAGCAATTCAGCTGCTGCAGTCTTTTCCAGTAAAGCTACCTTCTTATTTCCAGGCCAGTAAAGCTACCTCCTTATTTCCAGGCACACCTACATCTGCTGGAACCCAGCAAAATTGAACTGTTAAATCTCTCAGCCCAATAATAAAGCCAATCTAAAATCTTTAAAATTAAAGGGTTGCTGGAATTAAAAACTAATAAAGATTGTGGGACACTTCTTGCATCACTTAAAATGGTAAAATTGCCTTCCTCATTTAACACTATTTCTTCAACAGCAGTTAGTATGCCATATAGTTTGGTAGAAAATACAGAAGATACAAGGGGAAGTGTATCTGTACAATTAAATGCACTACTATATACTCCAAATCCAGCACTAGCATCAGATTTGGAGCCATCGGTAAATATAAAAGTCAATTCCCTATGTTCTTCAACATGTTCCATAAAAAGACCTGGCTTCTAAGTGAGTCATGTTCTTTTATAAACCAATATAATATTTACAGAAAGATATCTCTGGTAATTTCCATGGAGGGGTTGATAATATTCTAAATGGAAGAACTTTATTTATAGCTATATCAAGACTGTTTATTAATTGTTTTACTAAAAAAAAAACATAAGGTTGAGATTTTGGGTGCAACTCAAAATGTCTCCAATGCCCTACAAGGGTTGCAGTCTGAAAGGCTAAAAAAATCAGGAAATCTTTGCAACCTAAACCAACACCAAGCAATAGAGGACCTTTGATAAAGGTCTAAAGGTAATTCTCTTGAGTCAACAAGGAATCTTGGGATAGGTGAAGTTCTAAAAGCTCCTGAGGCCAATTTGATATCAGTATGGTGTATAAAATCTAAAATTATTAATTGGCTTGGGGTTGCTGAGTAGTATATTTCACACCTGTACCTAATTTTTAACAATATTAAGGCCCCACACAACTTTAAAATAGTTTTACAGTTTGTCCGCCATGATATATGGGACAAAACCTTTAAAAGATTCAGAGCCTCAAGACATTTTACTTTTAAGGCTTTCATGTGAGGAGCCCATGATAGTCTACAGTCAAATATCAACCCTAAAAGTCTAGCTTCACTTACATATGGGATCCATTGGCCTTTGATGTACATATCCAAGTCTGGATGTACTACCGAAATATGACAGAAATTAACAGCAAGTTTTGCTTTTTGTATACTTAAATCATCGGCACCTTATTAATGCAATTCCAGTAGATCTGTGAAGTACATGAATTTCTGGTGACCACCAAGGAACTAGTCGTCGACGGAACAGACCTGTTATTTTTGGAATGGAATGCACTAAAGCTGTGTGAAAAGTTCCATTTAGTAAACCAATAACACCACTAATATTTTTGAATTTGTCTGCATATCCTTCTACTTTGTTTATAGTAGTTCTTTGAATTTTTTGCCCGTTGATTCTATCCAAGCACCATCAAGGTGATCTGTATTCATATGGACCATTGTTAGTTGTAATTATTATTGGCATATGATCACTTGTATACCAGTCATCCAACGTTCTCTATTGAAAGTCAGCCAGACAATTAGAGCTTACTATTGAAAGATCAATGCATGACAAACTACCAGTCTAGATATGGAAGTGAGTGGGATACCTGTGGTTAGAATCCCATTATCTTCAGTTTCTATTAATGATGCTAACAGATTTCCCTGCTAAAAAAAATCTCCCAATAATGGATGTCTGCTGTTCATATCACCCAGAAAATAAAAAGGTTGAGGGAGTTGGTTTAACACCTCAGCCTCAGCATCATATGAATTAGTCATTAGGGGGTAAATATAATGAACATATGGTATAATTTCTATTTAGATCTATTCTTACTGCTACTGCTTGTAGAGTAGGTTGTACATTTAAATGTTTTTCGGGAACATGAGCCATCCGTCATGACTTCTTCCCTGAGGATTACATGGTGTTCTATAATTAATGTACAGAATTCTCTAGGGCATGGAGTATAAATATCAAGAATTGTTTCTTGTAGACATACAACTACAGATGAGTGGTGGTCATGAAATAGGAGCTTCAGCTCTTCATATTTAGTCCTCAGACTTTGATAGTTCCACTGTAATATTGAAAAGAAAATAAAAGGTTTACTTTTTGGAAGATTCCTAAAAATAAGTCTTCCTATCAGAATTTTTTGAATCGATGGGAGTCTCTGATACTCTCTTTGAAAAAGTAGGTTTTGCAAAGCTTAGTTTGATATTTTTCTTAGCAGGATTAGGATATATTCAAATCTTTTTAATGTTCATCATCTTTTTCAGATAGAATATCGTACCTATTTGCAATATGACAAATTCGAAGATAATTTGTATTTTTCCTAACCATACAAACCTTAGCTATTTACAAAGGGTATTACTTTTAGCGCAGCTGAAATGACGAGCCAATAGTTTTTAACGAGGGTTAATTACCCCCGCGCTAGTTAGCGGGGGGTGGGGAAGGGTAGCTTGCTACCCCTCCCCCCTCCACTCCTTCACCCCCCAGACTTTTTCTCCTTCCCTGTCGGACGAGTACTTCCCGTCCTCAGGGGAATCACGTGACTTGCTTCACTTCACTTAGAGGTAGGACTTGACTTGGGGGTCAGGGATGGCAGGCACATATGTGTAAATAGCTAAGGTTTGTATGGTTAGGAAAAATACAAATTATCTTCAAATTTGTCATTTGTTCCGTAACCGAAATACAAACCACGCTATTTACAAAGGGTGACTTACCCCTTAGGAAGGGTGGAAAGTCCCCAGCCTTACTGACTTCGGCTTGCCCGGGGGCTCGATCCCTAAGTGAGCAGCACTAGAGAGAGGGAGCCCCTGTACCTCACAGGTTCCTAGCATCGCTAGGAACGAGTGGCCTACATAAGCAGTGTGAGGAGGAGAGTGTGACTCGTCCTATGAAGTTGACCTTGAGACCTTCAGATAGGAATTCTAGGATAGGACGTTCCCCATACCACCTCGTCAGGGTATGGGAGACGCAACAGTATTAAGCTTAATACTAGGAGCACAAAGAAGCATGGGTTACCTGCAGAGGTCGAGGTCAGCTATGCGAGGACCAGGATGCTGCTTCCCCAAGAGAGGAGAGAATGAAGAAAGAAGTAAGGGTCAGACATACTCTTTCATTCACACAGACTAAGACCGGGTAACAACGCCCTCAACCTACTGCTACTTGTCCAAAAAGGAGCCTGAGGTTAGACCAGCTGTTGTGCAGCCACCACAGGGCCGATAGAGAACGTATCGAGGCTCCTGTGGGTCACGTCTTGCAGGTAGTGGGCTGTGAAGGTCGTTTGACGCTTCCAGACCCCAGCTCGAAGTACCTGCGTCACAGAGAAGTTTCTCTTGAAGGCCAGGGATGTAGCAATACCCCTGACATCGTGGGCCCGAGGGCGACGTGATGGAGGAGGGTCAGGATTCAGGGCATGGTGGATAACTCTTTGAATCCAAGCTGAGATGGTGTTCCTGGTGACCCTCCTCTTTGTCCTGCCTGTGCTCACAAACAAAGCTCGCACATGAGGACGGACTGCAGCCGTTCTCTTCAAGTAGTACCTCAGACACCTCACTGGGCATAGTAGCAGCTGGTCTGGGTCGTTTGTTACAGAACGGAGACTCGCGATCCTGAAAGAGTCGAACCGAGTATCCGGCACTCCAGGATTCTGAGTCTTGGCCACAAACTCAGGGACGAACCTGAACGTTACCTCCCCCCATCCCCTTGAATGGGCGATGTCGTACGAGAGACCATGAAGTTCACTAACTCACTTGGCCGAGGCCAAGGCGAGTAGGAAAGCCGTCTTCCAAGACAGGTGGCGATCAGAGGCCTGGCGTAATGGCTCGAAGGGAGGTCTCTTGAGCGACCTGAGGACTCGAACCACGTTCCAAGGAGGGGGTCTCACTTCCAACTGGGGGCAGGTAAGCTCATAGCTACGTATGAGTAAAGAGAGTTCCAGCGACGAAGAAATATCCACGCCCTTCAATCTGAAGGCCAAGCTTAAGGCTGAGCGATAGCCTTTCACCGCCGAGACAGAAAGGCGCATTTCTTCTCGCAGATACACGAGGAAGTCCGCTATTGCTGGAATAGTGGCATCG
This sequence comes from Palaemon carinicauda, assembly GCF_036898095.1. Taxonomy (NCBI): domain Eukaryota; kingdom Metazoa; phylum Arthropoda; class Malacostraca; order Decapoda; family Palaemonidae; genus Palaemon; species Palaemon carinicauda. The sequence continues at coordinate 34,778,106 of NC_090732.1, read as the reverse complement.
AGTGGAGAGATACCCCTTCCACGACACCAACCACAAAAGACTCTCCACTTCGCTTGGTAGACTCCCTCAGAGGACCTTCGCAGGTGCCGAGACATTCTCTCCGCAACCTGTTGCGAAAAGCCTCTCTCCGCGAGGAGACGCTGGATAGTCTCCAGGCGTGAAGCCGAAGCGAGGCTACGGCCCTGTGAGGGACACCGGAGTGGGGTTGTCTGAGAAGCTCGTGTCGTGGAGGAAGCTCCCTTGGGAGTTCCGTCAGGAGTTGCAGAAGGTCCGGAAACCATTCCGCGTGATGCCATAGCGGAGCTACTAGAGTCATGGAACAGTTGACCGATAGTCTGGTCCTGTTGAGCACCCTTCTCATCAGACAGAATGGTGGGAAGGCGTACACGTCGATGTTGTCCCACCGTTGCTGGAAAGCATCTTGCCAGAGTGCCTTGGGGTCCGGGACTGGTGAGCAGTACAGGGGCAGCTTGAAGTTCAAGGCTGTCGCGAACAAGTCCACTGTCGGGGAACCCCACAAAGTCAGGACTTTGTTGGCTATCTGAGGATCCAAAGACCACTCGGTACTCACTATCTGCGAAGCCCTGCTCAGACTGTCGGCGAGCACATTCCTCTTGCCAGGAATGAAGCAAGCTGATAGTGTTATCGAGTGGGTTTCGGTCCACCTCAGAGTCTCTACTGCAAGATGGGATAGCTGTTGCGAAAAAGTGCCTCCCTGCTTGTTGATATAAGCCACTACCGTGGTGTTGTCGCTCATCACCACAACGGAGTGACCCGCCAGGGACCGTTGGAACTGCTGAAGAGCCAGAAAGACGGCCTTCAATTCTAGCAGGTTGATGTGTAGGCACTTCTCTGATTCTGACCAAAGGCCTGAGGCCCTCTGGTTCAGAACGTGCGCCCCCCACCCTTCTTTTGACGCGTCCGAAAACAGAGTCAATTCCGGGGGGAGGACGAGAAGACTCACTCCCTTCCGCAGGTTCTCGTCGGCCAGCCACCACCGCAAGTCCGTCTGTTCCAGAGACCCCATTGGGATCAGAATGTCCGGGGAATCGGATCCTTGATTCCACCGGGACTTGAGCCGCCATTGAAGGGATCTCATCCTAAGGCGGCTGTTTGGAACCAGACGGGCCAGGGAGGATAGGTGGCCTAAGAGACGCAACCACGATTGGGCGGGGAGTTCTTTTCGCCTGAGGAAAGGCTCCGCCACCCTCCTCAGCCTTGCTATCCGGTCGTCTGATGGAAAGGCTTTGTGGAGATTGGTGTCTATTAGCATGCCTAGATAAACCAGTCGTTGGGATGGCTGCAGAGAGGACTTCTCGAGGTTTACCACGATCCCCAGATCCTGGCAAAGATCCAGAAGCCTGTCTCGGTGCCGAAGAAGGGTCGACTCCGAGTCTGCTAGGATCAGCCAATCGTCTAGGTATCAAAGGAGACGAATGCCGTTCCTGTGCGCCCAAGATGAAATCAGGGTGAACACTCTGGTGAACACCTGAGGAGCTGTGGAGAGACCGAAACACAGCACCTTGAACTGGTAGATCTTGTTGTCTAGGCAGAATCTCAGGTACTTCCTGGAAGACGGATGGATTGGGATCTGGAAGTACGCGTCCTTTAGATCCAGTGTACACATGAAGTCTTGTGGTCTCACCGCAAGTCTGACCGTGTCTGCTGTCTCCATGCTGAACCGGGTTTGTTTGACAAACCTGTTCAGAGCTGAGAGATCGATGACGGGTCTCCAGCCTCCAGTAGCCTTCTTTACAAGAAAGAGTCGACTGAAGAAGCCTGGGGAGCCGTCCACGACCTCCTGGAGAGCACCCTTCTCGAACATGGTCTCGACTTCAGCCTGAAGGGCCAGCCCCTTTGCCGATCCCATGGCATAGGAGCTCAACGACACTGGATTCGCTGTCAGGGGAGGTTGAGATGACGTGAACGGGACGCGATAACCTTGGCCGATCACTGAGACCGTCCAAGCATCGGCCCCGTGTTGCTGCCACCTGCGGACGCAACGCTGAAGGCATCCCCCCACAGGTGGACACGCAGGGGGACTGCCACCCCTAGGGCTTGCGGCCGCGGCCGCCACCCCTGGAGGACTTACCGCCCCTCTTGACCTTGGCTGGAAAGGGCTGGGGCTTAGACACCACTTTCTTAGCTGCCGGTGCCTGTTTGGGAGCCTTACGAGGCTGTTGCTGCTGTTGTGGCGGGGCTGGAGGCTTATAGGGCCGAGTTGTAAGGGCCCTGTGGAGGAGGGAGTCCGTGCTGGATTTCCTCCACCTCTCAGCCGTTCGCTCCAAGTCTTGAGGCTCAAACAGGCTCTCCCCCAGAAGGGAAGCATGTCGGAGCCTACACACATCTACGGCGGGGACCTTCGGATGGAATCTCTCGGACACAGCATCGCGACGCTTCAACACCGAGTTGGCCCACAGGGTGGTAACCTGGTGCGCCAAAAACTCGATGGAGCGGGTGCCCGAGAGCAAGAAGGTCTCTAGGGCCTTCCTATTGGTCTCCTTGGACAAGTCCTCCGATCGCAATAGGATGCCCAGAGATCCTAGCCAGAAGTCCAGCCACGAAGTGGCCTGCATGGCACACTTAGCGACCTTCTCGTGGTTAAGGATCTCTGCCGCCGAGAACGACACCTGCCGGGCAGAGAGTTTCTCCAGGGGAACTCCCTTTGCCAGCTCCTCCACAGAGTGATGGAGAGGAAGAGCGAGGTTGTGCTCACCCAGGATCTCGAAATACCTCCTCTGCTGAAGGCGAGGAGGAGGGATAAGCTTGTTCCCGGCAGTGGAACGACTGGAGGAGGCAAGAAGTGCGAGCTGAGCGTTGGCCCTAGCTCTGGCACTCTTCAGCCCCCGAGACCAGGGCAGAGCTGCACTGGTCTTAGGGGCCTTACGAACGTCAAACACTTCATCCAGAATCGTGTCTTTGCCTTCACGGGGGGCGATGACTGGATCCGTAAGTCTGTTAAGTGTCCTTATCAGCCTTAGGACCTGCCAGAAGGCATGTTCGGACTCTTGCTGTTCTCCTCCCTGCGGGCTGGCAGCTAAGTCTCCTGCCCCAGGAATCTCTTCCTGGGGTGATACGTGGACATTCCCCTGGGTAGTCGTGGGTTCCTGACGAATCCTTGCAGAGGATTTAGGGACGGTCTTGGAATCCTTGGGTTCCCTCCTGGGAGGGATACAGGATCCCAACAACGAGGTTCGAGGGACCCCTTCCTCACGAGACGATTCTCCTGCCTGAAGCGAAGTCTCCCCCCCTGGTGCCGAGGGGAAGACTACCGCCCCACTGGACTCACCTGAGGACGGAAAGGCCTCGTCCACGGGAGAAGGAGAGAGTACTCATGCAGGAGAAGGGACCTTCGAGACCGACCTCTTGGGAACCAACTTCGCCCTAGGGGAAGTCACCACGAAGTCCACTCCTCTCTTTCTCTTCAGCGTAGGAGAGACAGCCGCTGGTTTGTTACCCTGGCCGGCGAGTGCTGGTTTCATAACCCTCACTAACGCCCGTGCCAGCGGACCAAACCAAGTCTGCTGCTCCAAGGACACAGAGTCCGAAATCCTCGCTAAAGAGAAAGGGATCGGGCGATCCTTTGGAGTGGACACGACGGTACCTGCCTGAAAAGAAGGTGGGGAAGAATGCTGTACTGACCTGTCTTCGTCCTGCACTACCAACCTGTGCTTGGATGGAGGTGATCCCGAGTGCCGTCTAGGAGCACGCGTCCCTGCTGCTACCACCGGCTGTGGAATTCGCCACGAACGATGGTCGCGCGAGGGCGAATGGTCGCGCGGGCGAGCGATCGCGCGGGCGCACAGGCGAGCGGTCGCGCGGGCGCGCAGGCGAGCGGTCGCGCGGGCGCGCAGGCGAGTGGTCGCGCGGGCGCGCAGGCGAGTGGGCGCGAGGGTGGGCAGGTAAATGAACACGTGTCCGAGGCGACGAACGCAAGCGTTGGCGCGACGGCGAGGGATCGTGCTGCCGCGTAGGTGAGGAAGATCGCTGGCGATGTAGATCCACAGGCGATCGATGACGAGCTGGTGAGTGCAGTCGCTCAATTTGGCGATGGCGCGATGTGGTATGTCGACGCACTGGTGTGCGATGGTGAGCAGCATCCGCAGGAGGGCGATCGTTCAGGGTTGTGCGATGAGGAGCAGCATGCGTAAGCGGGCGATCGTGCAGGGTTGTGCGATGGCGAGCAGCATGCGCAGGTGAATGATCGCGTGATAGGGTGCGATGGTGATCAGCATCCGCAGGAGGGCGATCGTTCAGGGTTGTGCGATGAGGAGCAGCATGCGTAAGCGGGCGATCGTTCAGGGTCGTGCGATGGCGAGCAGCATGCGCAGGTGAATGATCGCGTGATGGGGTGCGATGGTGATCAGCATCCGCAGGAGGGCGATCGTTCAGGGTTGTGCGATGAGGAGCAGCATGCGTAAGCGGGCGATTGTGCAGGGTCGTGCGATGGCGAGCAGCATGCGCAGGAGGGCGATCGTGCAATGGCGAGCGATGGCGAGCGGCATGTGCAGGCGGGCGATCGCGCGATGGCGAGCTAGAAGCTGGCGAACCATGTTCCTTCAGGAGCGTTGACGAACGTCGGCGCGCTAGTTGTCGCTGTTGAATAGGCGATACTAAGATCGCCTGTGCGCGCTGGCAAGCAGGTGAACGCTGGCGAGGAGGTAATCGCTGGCGCGTAGGTGATCGCTGGCGAGCTGGTGATCGCTGGCGAGCAGAAGGTCGACGCGTGTCCTGTGAGAGGACAGGTGGTGCGGCGCGTTCACGAGCAGGAACGGGAAGATCTCTGGCGCGTTGGCGAACATGTGCTTCTGACACACGCGCAGCACGATGTTGCGTAGCCACAGGACCAGGCAGATGGTGAGCAGGGAGTTCAGCAGGAACTAAAGGGTGGTCAGAGACTGCAGGGCGATGGTCCTCAAATGAGCGCTGACGCTCGGAAGAGAGCTGACGAGCAGGAGAGCGCTGGCGAGGGGGGCGAACATCAGGAGAGAGCCGACGAGCAGGTGAGCGTCGGCGAGCAGGAGAGTCTTGGCGAGCAGGAGAGCGCTGGCGAGCAGGAGATCGCTGACGAACAGGTGATCGCTGGCGAGCAGGAGAGCGCTGGCGAGCAGGAGAGCGCTTGTGCGCTAGCACTGCTCGCGTAAGGGAAGATTCCCTTAGCCCCGAAGGGACCGTTGCCCGTCGGGTGACGAGTTCTCCAGAAGGCGAAGATCTGGCAGGAGAAGGTGAGTGGTCTGCAGAGGTTCAAGGAGGGCGGAGCAGTAGGTTGAGGCTGACGAGGAGAGTCCCCCCCGGAGGACGAAGACTCAAAAAGGCGTCTCTTAGTCCCCCTGTAAGGGGAAGGGAGGCCCTTGTGGCGTAGAGGGCGGTGAGCCTTACGGCGGAGGCGGCCTCGGGGGAGATCGTCGGGACCATCGGTCCTCCGAAGGGGAGTCTCCGTCAAAACACTTCCCTCAGAAGGAAGCTGAGCAGCAGTCGAGACCGAAGGACTCACTTCCCCCTTCGAAGGATGTACGGAAGGAGGAGGAGAGCCTTGAGCACCATCACCAGAAACAGCACCTGCGGCGGAAGGCCCAGCCACGTCGGAGGTCTCTGTCACCACGACGTCGACAATAGGCAGAGGGTCTACCTCTGCTACCACCGGCGACTGCATAACAGCGGCCCCCAATGAGACAAGGTCGATAAGAGCGACCCTGGAGGGCAAGCCCTTAAGCCCCAGGGACGACCAAATCTGTAAAAGATCATCACTGGATAAGGCATTATCATTATCAATAACCTCCCCCGGAGGAGGAGGGGGAACCGCCTCGCTATGGGAGGCGACGCCCTCTCCCCCCACCGAAGGTAGGGAAACAGAACAAGGGCCTGCGCTCCCACTCGGACGACTCTCCTTAGGAGGCGGCCGAGGGGGAGCTTCGGAGGAGGTTTAGGCGGCGGAAGAAGAGTCCCGAGAACATTCCTCCTTCAAGGCTAAACCCGGAGGAGAACGGTCTCTCTTGGACTTCTTCTTACGCCGACGGCCAAACCTCTCCCACTGGGAGGCAGACCACTCCCTGCACTCACGGCACATGTTATCCTGGTCACACCGTCGGCCCCGACATTGAGGGCAGAGGGTGTGTGGATCCGTATTAACGTCCGACATGAACGTCCCACAAGGACGGCCGGCAACTCCAGGGCATGTACGCATAGTAAAGAAAAAAAAAAAAAAAAAAAAAAAAAAAAAAAAACTGAAGGTCAACTTCCAACCAACACACACGCTGAAAAGAAAAAGCAGAAAATTAAAGGCTGTCACGAAGGCGATGAGCAGACACGTCTGATCACCGCCGAGCCAAAAGTGAAGTGAAGCAAGTCACCGGTGTGTGGAGGGGGGAGAGGTAGCAAGCTACCCTTCCCCACCCCCCGCTAACTAGCGCGGGGGTAATTAACCCTCGTTAAAAACTATTGGCTCGTCATTTCAGCTGCGCTAAAAGTAATACCCTTTGTAAATAGCGTGGTTTGTATTTCAGTTACGGAACAAAGGTATTTTTGAATTTCTTGTTGGATGGGAGAAGTATGATAGTCTCCCTCTTTTTAGATTAAAAGATGGAGAGCTATTAGGAATATGCATTCAATAACTCTCTAGCATAAGATTCTTCCTTTAAATCTAAAAATGAGGCTACCCAAGATGAAAGCCTTGGGCTGCTCATCCGAGGTGTGGTAGATTTATAGGAAGGAGGCAATGCCTTTTTTATGAGAAGCACTGAATCTAAATTATGAGGCACTGTAATAGTCTTAAAAAAAGTGAATTAGCAAAAGGATGCTTTACATTACCTGGTCTGGTTGGTGTTGTAATTTTCTCTGGATGTTCTGCCTCCTTTTAGATTTTAAGGCATTGGCATAACTTTTGGTTTGGCTTAGAAGTTGCCTAGCATATCCCACGATGATATGCTCTGCATCTGGTTTTTGAACAGCTGCTTCTATTTCATACTGAGGACATTTCTTATTAGTTGCTTTGTGATTCTGGTTACAATCAGTGCACTTTGCATAAGAAATGCAGGGTACATTTTCAGGATCTGAACAATTGTTGCAGTGTTTTTGTTTTTGGGTACTTTAAATTGATTTTCAAATTTAAAGCAATTGCCTCACTGTAAAGGTTTGTGTTTATAAAAGAAAACTGGAATTCTATCATTTTTAATGTATACATGAGAAGGTACACCATGGTCTTCAAATATTAAAATAATTATAGTGGTTCTGGTAATCTTATGAACCTTCCAAATTTCTATAGGGCACATATCTAAGATTTCTTCCTCACTAAATTCATATAGTTCTTTGTTACAAATCACCCACCCTCCATGACTAAAACTGATATACAATTTGATATACTTTACTTACTTTACTTTACTTTGATGGCTGCTTTTCCAGTCCCATACAACAGGGGAACCCCACTCTCTACAGGACCTCCACTGTCGTTTTACCTTGTTCGTTCAGAGTATTTAACGTTTCATATCACGTATTGTTCATTTACTATTAAATCGTTACTGTCAAACAACTACTAGTGTTTGTTCTAGGAGGTTTGTAGATTGTTATAAAGGATATTCTTCTATTTTTTGGCGTAAATTTTATTTCTATATATTCAAAGCTTGTTACACTAATTCTTTTCAACATTTTGAGATTTGAGTAACTTTTATGAATAAAGAGTCCGACAACCCCCACCAGACCTACCTTCTCATTTAATTTTCTTCCAACTTTATGTTGCTTAGAATAAAGGACTGTGTTTTAGATTTGGCTTGAATGAAAATGGACTTTTTGTCAAATCTGGAAATGTCTTCACATTATATAGTACATACTTTCTTTTGTATTAGTTTGCTAAATTTACAATAATTGTATTCTTCACCTTTTGAGACTGCAATCATCCAGGTTGATGACTTAAACTTTCTTTATGTTATTAAGTTTATTTTGGAACCCATAGATTCATTTTTATAACAATCACTAAGCCAATATATATGTCAAGGTTTCTAGGAGCAGTATAACATAGTGCTCACTATTATCAATTTTTATTTTCGAAATTTCACAGATTGCTTTAAAAGCCTCCTCATGATTATTAAAGCAGACCCATGCTTCTAATTTTCCATTTTCTTCCCTGAAATTCATCTCCATTTCAGTAATCTTAGCATAAGGCTTAAAAGTCATGAACAATGCTTCATAATGAAAAGTTACTGGTAAATCACATATATGAACGACTTCAATTTACTCTCATTTCCATCACTTTTGTGTACATTTGAAGAGCATTCCTTTTCAATTAGCAGGTTGTCAACAGATTTTTTTCATATTCAAACAGGCAGCATCAATGGTATCTGAGGTTTGCTATTTGATCCAAGAGTATGAGGAACATTAGGTTTACTCATTACTTTTTTTAGGGGGAGGGAAGAGGGAATAATAATGAAAAAAAAATATAAGGAAAAAATAACTTTAAAAGGGAAGAAAATATTAAGATTTCCTGAAATTCCTTGCATGGAATTAACTTCTCAACAAATGACACCTACGAGTGCTGACTCCTAAACGTCCACTCACTACCCTACCTCAAAGGGATGGTACCGCTGTGATTAGAGTAGCATTTCAAAAATACAACCATCCCCATTTTAATAATAGTGGCAGGCAGACCGGACAGAATTCCACGAGCCTTGGAATCAGAGGGCCAAATTTCAGCATGAGAATAGTTCTGAGTACCAGTATGGGAGTACTGATACTCCTATGGTCGAAACGCTATCAGGTATTTGGCTAGACTACCACTGCTCCCCCAATTTCTTAAAAAAAAAAAAAAAAACTCCAATCCCAGCAATGGTATCCCTTCCCCGTAATCTAGGCAGTGAAAAGGGGAAGAGAAGTTGGACAGCAAGGTGGTAGACAGATGATAAAATAAGAGAAGGGTACAAGTAGTAATAAGCCATAAAAAAGTATGAGAGATACTTTAAAGAGTTAGATGTGGGATAAAGCTTTCCTCAATTTGAGAGCCCTCTTGCCCATCACAAGGCTTCATCAAGGAAAGGAGACTCCATGTTAAAAGGCATTCAATCATTAAGAGGGATTTTCAGTTAAAACATTTTGCAGGTTGTATAGCTTTACATAAGTTCAAAGGCCATGGACTTCTTAATTTATAACTTTAATGAAGGCAATTTTAGATTTCAAAGTATTCAAAATTCTCTTTGACATTTGAAAGTTTCAATTTTATCCTTCCAACTTTTAAAAAAGGTTCAAAAAGGTTGTATAATATTTCACAATTTGTATTGCAGAAAATACCTACAAAATATAGAACTCTCATTTCTTCATTTTTACAACCAATGGTTTTAGTTCCTTGGGTTCCTGTAGAAGAGGATACAAAAGGTTCCAAAGTAATCACAGTGGACCACGAAGTATTGTTGGAGGAATCCTTTTTATTGCCGATGCAGTCAATTGAATTTTCCTTATCTAAACAAGCAGAGGTCGTCAACAGCGTCTGGGGTTCCCCATTTAATCTAGGAGTATGGAAAACATAAAGCTTACCCATTATCTTTTATGGGGGGGAGAGGGAATAATAATAAAAATTAAAAAAAAAATGGAAAAATAAGATTAATGGAAAGAAAATATGAACTGTCTAAAATCATACAGAAGGCACCACTAACCTTTCATGGAATTAATTCCTCCCTGCAAGAGCTAACTCCCAAATATCCACTCCCTGCACAGCCCTGAAGGGATGGTACCACTATGATTAGTGTGGCTAAAGTGTATGCCCAACCCACTTGATGGGACTAAGAGAATTTCAAGAATACAATAATCTCCACTTTAATCATAGTGGCTGGGAAATCAGGCAAAATGCTGAGGCCTATCTCTAAGAAACTGGCGCACATTTGGAATCCGAGGGCCAAATATCAGCATGAGAATAGTTCTGCGTGCCAGTATGGTCCAAACATTAATGGGTAGTTGACAATACCACCACAGCTCCCACAATTGGTTTCAAGAAAAAAAAAAACTCCATTTCCAGCAATGGTATCCCTTCTCAGAAATCTAGACAGTGAAATTGGGAAAAAAGGTTGGACAGCAAGGTGGTAGGCAGACAGTAAAATATGAAAGAATTAGTAGTCATAAGCCATAGAAAAAGAATTAGAAACTCAAGAGTGTAACTTGAGAAAAAAGTATTCACCAGTTTGAGAGCCCTCTTGCCCATCATGAGGCTTCAACAGGGACATGAGATTCCTTATTGAAACTGAGCGACTCCATTTAGGCATTCTCCTATTAGGAGGGCAAAGATCTCATTGTTAGAGAGTAGTAAACAGATCCTAAATACAGTAATACCTTGGTATTCGACCATAATTTGTTCTGAAAAGGTGGTTGAATACCAATTCGTTTGAATACTGAATTATTATTTCCCATTAAAAATAATGTAGAAGTGAATCATTCGCTACAGTAGTAGCATGATCTATTAGTATAAAAAAGTGATGCAGTTATGTACTTTTAACACAAACATTAATTACAATAACACATAAAACTCTCAGAAAAATGACAACATTAGAAGTCATTCTAACATGAGAAAACTTACATCTTTGGTTGTGATATGATGGCGCAAGTGGATGGCGGTGTGGGAAGGAAGGGAGGAGTAATTTCTGGGAGGGGGGATACCCTTACATAGAAACCACAGGTAATTGATGTAATTAAGAAAAATATTTTAAGAGCATTGAAATAAATATTTCCTATATAAACTATAAAAACTTTAACAAAACAAGAGGAAGATAAATAAAATAGAATAGTGGGCCCGAGTGTACCCTCTAGCATGGTAACTCTAACTCAAGACAGTAGAAGACCATAGTACACAGGCTATGGCACTACCCAAGACTAGAGAACAATGATTTGATTTTGGAGTGTCCTTCTCCTAGAAGAGCTCCTTACCATAGCTAAAGTCTCTTCTACCCTTACCTAGAGGGAAGTGGCCACTGAACAATGACAGTGCAGTAACTCCCTGGGATATTCAAATAATCACAGTAAACAACCATGCCTAGAACAATAAGCACATAGGGACAAGAATGCCATTGTTCTTTTAAACACAATTGGGTTATCAGCATGATAAACTAACAATGGCTTAACCTTGAAATCTCCACTTGCATTACTGCACAGTAGAAGAACAAGCCTATCTTTCCTTGGCTTCTGGCCTGGTAATGTTTTTTCTTCTTTTGTAATAAAGGTTCTCACAGCCTTTTTTTTCCAAAACAATCCAGTTCTGTCGGCATTGAACACCTGTTGAGGTGCATAACCTTCTTCAGTTATAAGATAAACAAACTCGGTGGCAAATTTATCAACTGCTTCCTTATCTGAACTCGCTGCCTCTCCATGCCTTATTAAGCTGTGTATTCCACTTCTGTTCTTAAATTTTTCAAACCCCCCTACTAGCCTTGAATACAAAATCACTGGTAGTTTTCTTCACCAAAACATAGATTTCTAGCATGTTTTCTCAAAACAAATGCCTCGCTAATGCTATCACCTCGAAATATCCGAAACACACATTCCATTTTCATACATACATACATATACCAAGGCACTTCCCCCAATTTTGGGGGGTAGCTGACATCAACAAATGAAACAAAAACAAAAAGGGGACCTCTACTCTCTACGTTCCACCCAGCCTGACAAGGGACTCAACCGAGTTCCGCTGGTACTGCTAGGGTACCACAGCCCACCCTCCCCCATTATCCACCACAGATGAAGCTTCATAATGCTGAATCCCCTACTGCTGCTACCTCCACGGTCATCTAAGGCACCGGAGGAAGCGCAGGGCCTACCGGAATTGCGTCACAATCGCTCGCCATTCATTCCTATTTCTAGCGATCTCTTGCCTCTCTCACATCTATCCTCCTATCACCCAGAGCTTTCTTCACTCCATCCATCCAACCAAACCTTGGCCTTCCTCTTGTTTCTCCCATCAACTCTTGCATTCATCACCTTCTTTAGCAGACAGCCATTTTCCATTCTCTCAACATGGCCAAACCACCTTAACACATTCATATCCACTCTAGCTGCTAACTCATTTCTTACACCCGTTCTCACCCTCAACATTTCGTTCCTAACCATATCTACTCGAGATACACTAGCCATACTCCTTAGACACTTCATCTCAAACACATTCAATTTGTCTTTCCATCACTTTCATTCCCCACAACTACGATCCATACATCACAGTTGGTACAATCACTTTCTCATATAGAACTCTTTAAACATTCATGCCCAGCCCTCTATTTTTTACTACTCCCTTAACTGCCCCCAACACTTTGCAACCTTCATTCACTTCCTGACGTACATCTGCTTCCATTCTACCATTTGCTGCAACAACAGACCCCAAGTACTTCAACTGATCCACCTCCTCAAGTAACTCGCCATTCAACATGACATTCAACCTTGCACCACCTTCCCTTCTCCTACATCTCATAACCTTACTCTTACCTACATTAACTCTCAACTTCCTTCTCTCACACACCCTTCCAAATTCTGTCACTAATCGGCCAAGCTTCTCTTCTGTGTCTGCAACCAGTAGAGTATCATCCGCAAACAACAACTGATTTACCTCCCATTCATGGGCATTCTTGTCTACCAGTTTTAATCCTCGTCCAAGCGCTCGAGCATTCACCTCTCTCACCACTCCAACATACAAGTTAAACAACCACGGCGACATCACACATCCCTGTCTCAGCCCCACTCTCACCGGAAACCAATCACTCACTTCATTTCTTATCCTAACACATGTTTTAATACCTTTGTAGAAACTTTTCACTGCTTGCAACAACCTTCCACCAACTCCATATAACATCATCACATTCCACATTGCTTCCCTATCAACTCTATCATACGCTTTCTCCAGATCCATAAACGCAACATACACCACCTTACCTTTTGCTAAATATTTTTCGCATATCTGCCTAACTGTAAAAATCTGATTCATACAACCCCTACCTCTTCTAAAACCACCCTGTACTTCTAAGATTGCATTCTCTGTTTTATCTTTGATCCTATTAATCATTACTTTACCATACACTTTTCCAACCACACTCAACAAACTAATACCTCTTGAATTACAACACGCATGCACATCTCCCTTACCCTTATATAGTGGTACAATACATGCACAAACCCAATCTACTGGTACCATTGATAACACAAAACACATATTAAACAATCTCACCAACCATTCAAGTACAGTCACACCCCCTTCCTTCAACATCTCAGCTCTCACACCATCCATACCAGATGCTTTTCTTACTCTCGTTTCATCTAGTGCTCTCCTCACTTCCTCTCTTGTAATCTCTCTCTCATTCTCATCTCCCATCACCGGCACCTCAACACCTGCAACAGCAATTATCTGCCTCCCTATTATCCTCAACATTCAGTAAACTTTCAAAATATTCCGCCCACCTTTTCCTTGCCTCCTCTCCTTTTAACAACCTTCCATTTCCATCTTTCACTGTCTCTTCAATTCTTGAGCCAGCCTTCCTTACTCTCTTCACTTCTTTCCAAAACCTCTTCTTATTCTCTTCATATGAATGAGCCAATCCCTGACCCCACCTCAGGTAAGCTGCCCTCTTTGCCTCACGTATCTTACAATTTACTTCCACATTTTTCTCTCTATATTTTTCATACTTCTCTATACTATTACTCTGCAGCAATTCTTCAAAAGCCCTCTTTTTCTCTTCCACTTTTACCTTCACTCCTTCATTCCACCATTCACTGCCCTTCCTCATGCTGCCTCCAACAATCTTCTTGCCACACACATCACTTGCAATCCCAACAAATTTTTTTTTTTACTAACTCCCACTCCTCCTCTAAATTACCAGTTTCTCTTACTTTCACTTCGTCATATGCCATTTTCAACCTTTCCTGATATTTACTTTTTATCCCCGGTTTTATTAGCTCTTCAACCCTCACTAGCTCCCATTTACATCCACCTACTCTATTCCCCCACTCTTTTGCTACAACTAATTTTCCTTCCACCAAAAAATGATCAGACATACCGTTAGCCATACCCCTAAACACGTGCACGTCTTTCAATCTTCCAAACATTCTTTTCGTTATCAACACATAATCCATTAATGCCCTTTCTACTACTCTTCCATTTGCCACTCTTACCCATGTATACTTGTTTTTATCTTCCATTTTCATGCTTGGCAATAATTTCCTTTTTCAGTTGGATAGTTATTTGCACTGTTTTCCTTTTTACTTGTCCACTTTCACTCTTATTCTTCTTTGGACCCATGTGTAAATACTAATGAATTAAAATAGATATAAAAAGGATTAAAAACAAAGATATAGCACAGTGTAACACGAAAAATGAGGCAGAAGGTACAAAGCGTATGTTTATGTTCATCTAAAACAACGGCCTACGTGTAAATGATGGCGTTCGCTTTGGCGGGCCTTGTCTTTCACTAGTCAAGTACCAATATTTGTTCAAGAACGGGCATTTTTCACTCGAACTTTTTGGGTTAAAACCGATTTGTTACAGCTTGAGATGTTTTAATACTGAGGTTCTACTGTAAATTCAACTGCCTGACTTGTGTTGACTATAAAATAAAACATTTAAAAATAATTCTGTGGTCTACTTATACAACAAGAGAAAACCAAAATTTCTGAGACCATTGAATTATTAAAGTATTTGAATATTGTACCTACGAACTGAACAGGAGGGAAGCTAATAGCCAGCCAGGAAAAATGATAAAAACATATATACCTGAGGAATAATGGCATCAAAGTACTGTAATAAAAATTAACAAACCAAATACCATAATTAACTCTCTGAAAATAATGAATTTAATAAGAACAGAATATCAAAATGAGTCTATTGCTTGCCATCAATGAAGATATTTTGAGAACCAAGAGTTGGGGAGTTCCTGGTCCACCAGTCATGGAATCCACCCATGGAACAGGCAGCCATTGATTCCATGGGGAAGAAATGGATATAGAGAGAATCATTTTTAGATACCGAAAAGATTACGCTTCACAAACATAAGCAATGTGATCTAAAGGTAAGTCATATCTAAAAAATTACAAATTCTCAATTCTCTTATTTCCTTTCTGAAGGTAGCTAATAACTCATTCCAGACATATTTTCAAATACTTCTATAAGACTTATGAATATATAAAATCATCATTTTGCAAAGTATAGTACTGCACCATCAAAGTTATAGCAGTATCTTACCTATTTAACTAAATGAAATGCTATTTAATTTCCCCTCTGATGAACCATTCTTAAATGATTATTACTATATCCAAAATAGGACCAAAATAGAAAGGTTCACTTGATAAACGGGCAATATAAGAACTAACCTTGCTCAGGTAAGTTTAATCTCATGAAGAGGTCGACTAATGCCTCCAACTTGACAAAAGGACCACGAAAACAGTTAGGCGGTGGCAACAAAGACAGAAGATTGGCAACAGCTGGTGGAGGGGGGAAGGCACCTCCTGTAAAATTAAACATTGAAAAATAAATATTAATTTAATTACAGTACAGGCAATTCCCAAACATCACTGCCATCATTATAAAATAATAATACTTACTTATGGTAATTCATCTATTTCTTGCCAATCTTTACCTGCAGGAGGGGATAATGACATCAGTTTTATTATTATTAAAACAAGGAGCGAAAACTCTATTCGGGGTGAAGATTGCTATGTGTCGTATCAAGAAATACGTTCCCTGATATTATGCAATATCCTTAAGAATTTTCTTAAGGATACTCGTCCCAGAAGTTAGAATTCTGGAGACCTATGGTCAATTCTTTGGGAGTATCACTGTAGCTAAATGTCCCTCAGAAAGCTGCCTAAAGGAACCTTCCATCAGGACGACATGGCCATCTCACCAAAAAATATATTTTTTGCTTTGCTCAAAATCCATTTTATCAGCCCAATGAGTCAAGTTCAACTCTTACAGAGCTGGGCCTGTTAAATTTGGGAATAGAAATATCTATATACTATAAATGCTAAAAAATTATTAAAATAAAATTATTTCAATATAAAGACTGAAAAATTAATAAATCATGAGGTAGAAATCTATGATAAATATAAATTAAAATCTTATCTATAAAATCTATTTTTTCTTCTTTTTAAAGTTGAAATCTTGGAAACAAAAATTGCCACAGTCCGATATCGGCCCAATAAAACTCTTCTCACCATAACATAAGACTCTCTCTATTAAAAACTTTACAATGGCTAAGAATATGTTTTTAGTTAAACTACAGTCACTCATTGCACCTGGGTGCTGCTTCACAAGGTGTGCTCATCAAATACTCATGTAAGTATTGTGTGACCTATGCATAATCTGGCTAGAATTACTTCAGTATCCCTTTCTTTTTGCACCGAAGATTCCCATAGAGAAACAATGGACTTTATTTCTTTCAACTTATTACCATCAGATTCTTTTTTCCACTGGTCTTGCCATTTTGTTGATATGAATTGCTTCAAGTGGGTTACATACTCTTTCACAGTTATTTCAAAACTTTGTTTTACTAAATTAATTGAGGATTTAGCTGCAGCATCCACTTTTTCATTACCCAAAACCACAACAGAGGCAGGAAAGTTTTTAATTTCCAATACCAATGAGTGTAATCCTTTACAGTTTTCATAACACTTCTCGAATCAGTATAAGTCACAAACTTTTGTTTCATCCTATCTTCAACTGTTTTAATAATCTCAATTGCTAATATAATGGTTGATAGTTCTGATGTAAATACTGATGCTTCACTGGGTAATGAGAGCTAACTAATTTTGTCTGGGGGACACTGAAGCATAGCCAGCACCCATTGGAGATTTTGAGCCATCAGCATAAATAGCATTATGAGGTGCTTTCCTTTGGATATGTTCCAAGGCATGATGTTCATGGTGACTCGGAATATAGCTATATTTCTTTGACAAATAAAAAAGATGAGAGCATATTTTTGTTTTCTTTATAGTACAAGGTGGAGGAAAGTGGGATGGTTTAGTAAGGTTCATTCTGGTGTTTGAAGATTGTAATACTCTACTTGGTCTTATTGAATAATTGGTGAATAAGATCTGGACAAGGATGGTTCCCCACTTTCACAAATCACTGGGATATTTGGGGAAGATTTAAAGGCCCCGCTACAAAGTCTAATGCCTTGAGTGTATATTGCATCTAAAGACTTCAAAGTAGCTTTAGATCCTGAGCCATTTATAGAGCCATTTATAGGGCTACAGTACTCTATTCTTGATAACATTCGTTTTGCACTCCATATAGTATTAGACAACATTTCATTAGGCTTAAAGCATAATTACATTTAGATTTGATGTAAGATACATGAGCTTTCCAATAGAAGTGAGTATCGAATATTAGCCCTAAAACTTTTACCCTATCTTGGATTTGGATTTCAGTGTTGCCTAATGTGAGGTTTATTTCTTCGTTTTGTTTCCATCTCATATTCTTATACTGTAAAACATTATTGCCTGAGTTTTTTCTATAGAAAGTCTGAAACCAACAGATGCAGTCCAAAGTTCTATTTTTCTAATGGAGTTGTTTAAAATTCTTTGTAGGTAACAAAGACTGTTTAACTAGCAGTATATTGCAAAGTTGTCCACATATAGGCTACTTTACACTCCTTGAGGTATTTGAACAACTATGTCATTAATTGCTAATGCAAAGAAAGTACCACTTAAAACATTACCATGGGCTACACCGCAGTCTAGGTTGTAAGTTTCAGAACAAACATTCTCTACACGAGTTTGAAATGTTCTTCCACCAATAAAATTTTCAACAGAAATAGGGAGGTGCCCTCAAAAATCATTATCATGTAAGGATTTTAGTATTGAATGCCTCCAAATAGTATCATATGCCTTCTGAATGTCAAAAAATATGGCACAGTGATTTTCTTTTGTTCAAAACCTCTGCATATATAAATTTATAAGTGAGAAAGTGAGTCCAAGATAGATTGTTCTGATTGTGAGCCAAATTGTGAGACTAATAAAATGCTGTACAGCATAAACATCAATTCAGTCTATAGTTTACCTTTTTTCAGTAATCTTCAGGTCAGTGAAATTGGTCTATAATTGTTTGGGTTACCAGGATCTTTTCTTGGCTTGGCTACTGGAATTACTATTACATGTTCACCTGTCTTTGGAAATAGATGTTTGATCCAAATATGACTATAACATTTCAATAAATAGGCCTTTGCCAAAGGGGCTAGATTTCTCATCACATTAAAATTTATTTCCTTTTTACTTCCTCAATAAATCTTTTATCATAATAAACCTCTTCCATAGTATCAAAATTCAGGGTAATTGCTTCTATTCATTTAATAGATTGAGGAAAGTGGTGATCCAGATTATTAATACTGCTTATGCTTTCAATATCTCGCCCAATAATATTTGAGATAACCTGTGTATTATGAATTGGTGACCCGTTATAAATTAAAGCATGATATCCAGCTCCATATTAGCTAGAACTAGAGTGGGAACTTGAGGCAGAGACTGAGGCTGTGGAGAGGATACAGGAATGGGAAGCAGGGTGAGGTTGTGTGAAAGGGGAAGGAGGAGGAGGAGCCATGATCAATGTGCAATCGTGAAAAAAACAAAACAAGAATCAACTCTTTCCAATCTTTTTTCTAAAGGTATTATCCTTTCCTTTCCTATCTTTATTCTTGAAAGATAGTATCTCATTCTCTGATAATACCCGATGCTCATCACATCTACAGTACTTTCCAAATTGTGTACAGTATCTTCATAATTTAGTAAAAACATACAATAACTAATCAAGAACAACCATCATCCAGTGTCAGCAGGATATACAATAATCTTGTTCTTACTAAACTGATAACAAGAAAGAAAGAGAGATGGATTTTTAAATAAATGGTAATTGCACACACATAACAATTAAGTGCAAACAATCTAGCCCAGACAAAATGAAATCCAGCACATTTCTTGCTATCACGTTTTTCTTGTCACAAAGCTAGTGCTTCAAGCATATATCATTTGAATTTTGTGGAAGATTCATAAAAAATAATTACCTTTAACTGGGTGTTCTCCAGGTATATACTTGGCTTTTGGCTTGAATGGAATCATCTGCGAAAAATCTGGTCGGGCATAAGAGGGTTCTTGAGAGTCATGAATTGATAAACCTCTTGGAATATTTGGGTTTATTATCATAGCATGTGTGGAGATGTCTCGATAACCAATGGCTCTGTAATAATAAAAAAAAATAATGTTTTAAGGAAAATTTACAGTGCAAAAATTTCATACAATACTCTATATGCACACAGATTACATAACCTATCTTTTGATGAAACTTCCTCAATACACCTCAAGTTGCCAGCTACATTGATTACTCCTCCCACCTCTTTTTTCAAGAAGTCTTTATTTCCGCATCTGTGCAGCTATTTGTGACTATAAGGTTATCTTGGGTGTAATGTGGGCTTATTCTAATTTTATGCTATGTGCTAACCTTAAGAATTAGAGTATTGTCATCAAATCATGGGTGCCACAAACCTTTCTGTCATAACTTTTCAGTTTCCCTGCTTGAGGGAACAATTAAACACTTATTCTTTTCAGTTATTCAATAATTACAAAAATTCTATTCTATTTATAGTTAATTTCTACACATCATATGAATTCAGATCTTTCAATTATCATCATCATCTCCTCCTAAGCCTATTGACGCAAAGGCCTTCAGTTACATTTCGCCAGCCGTCTCTATCTTGAGCTTTAAAATCAATACTTCTCCATTCACCATCTCCTACTTCACACTTCATAGTCCTAAGCCATGTAGGTCTGGGTCTTCCAACTCTTCTAGTGCCTTGTGGAGCCTAGTTAAAAGTTTGAACTAATCTCTCTTGGGGAGTGCAAAAAGCATGCCCATACCATCTCTATTTACTCCTTGTCATGATCTCATCCAATATGGCACTTGAGTAATCTCTCTTATAGTTTCATTTCTAATCCTGTCCTACGATTTAAATCTTCTAAGGGCTTTGTTCTCAAATCTACAAAATCTGTTGGATATTGTTTCATTGTCATACCCCTGACTCGTCCATTCAGTAACACCGATCTCACTAAATTGATACATAGCCTGATTTTTATATTCAATTTTAGGTGATTTGATTTCCAAATTTTACTTAACTTAGCCATTATCTGATTTGCTTTTTTTCAGTCTTTCATTAAACTCAAATTCTA
This sequence comes from Palaemon carinicauda, assembly GCF_036898095.1. Lineage (NCBI taxonomy): Eukaryota > Metazoa > Arthropoda > Malacostraca > Decapoda > Palaemonidae > Palaemon > Palaemon carinicauda. Next base: position 34,757,949 of record NC_090732.1, on the reverse strand, counting down.
CAGACCCAGTATTAGCAATCATAGTTACTAAATATTTACATGACTTCACCTCATTAATCCTTTCTCCTTCCCAATGATACATAATCTTCCATTGCATATTACGTTCTCATCATCTCAGTCTTTCTTTTATTTATCTTGAGCCCATCCTCCTGTGATATTTCATGCATTTTGATAAGCAAGCTTTGCAAATACTGTGGCATTTAGCTAATAAAGGCAGCATCATCAGCATACTCTAGGTCCGTTAATTTCCTGTTACTAATCTGGTCTAATCCTTCTCTGCCATCCCCAACTCCAAAAAATATGTGCAAAAATTAAATTTCCAATATACAGAAAGTTTCTGAAACTGATAAAAAATTTCTGAGAAAATATAAAACTCACTTAAGTTCTGGTGCTGTACATGGATAAAGGTCCATAAACTTGTAACGATCTACAAGCTGAGCCGTATCTTTGCCTTCAAATTCTTTTAGCTGCAAAAAATAAGGAACATTAATAGAAAGAATTTCTTCATAAACATCCTGCCTAAAAACTAATTTGGCAAGCGTTAAACTTCTAAAATGTTTATTACATGTAACTGCCTTTATGAATGGAATGTCACCTTTCAAATTATTTTTCAACTAATCACCAAATAAGGATAGATGCATTTGAGAAACATAATAAAAGACTTATTTTCACATCATTGCATGGTTCTATGGTACAGTATTTATATTCACCATCATCATCTAAGGTAAAGAATGCAAATCTGAATACACAATTCTCTTCTCAAATCAACTTAGGATGTGAAAAAAGAAAAAGTTCTGCAACCTATTGCTTGATAATCAGCAAATTTTCCTTTTGATAAGTTGTAATCAGTCATTCTGATGACAACAGCATTTAATCAGTGCTAATATAGTATGAAGTAGGAGAAACCAATTCACATGTAGATATCTCTAAAGTAAATGTAAAATCTAGTCTAGATTTACTTCATAACTATGCATTTTTTCTATTTCACTCATGTGCATCAGTGAGTGATGGTTTGTCAAAAGGTGCAACTGTTCACGTAAGAAGTAACTTCTTTTTCATCAATTATTACTAGCAAGCATCAAAGAGCTGAAGCTACTAAAAGGCCACAATTGCATGGCTGAGAAGGTGACAATTCCACCTAAATATGGGGCATGTCATGTATTTATGAAATAACTATGGTTTCATATTTCCAAATAGTTCATAAAAATAACAAACCTTTTATAATTTCTATGAATTTACCCTGATGTTCATTATTTAGCCAACCTTTAAAGGTTTTGTGGGTTGAACTTGATCTGCAGTAATGAAAATTGCTTTGGAATTCTTGTTGTATATCTAAAGTTATTCTGTCTATAGAAAAAAATGCTACTAACAATACCCAAAAACTACTAAGTAAATAAAATCAATCAGCAAAATAGCTATTTATTGCAAATAGGAGGGTCTAACTTAATGAGCAGTACACAAAGTGAATGAAACAGAGGAATATTCTTTGCAAAGTTCATGTATCCAACAATTCCTCTTCTGGCAGGATTGGCCTGAGGGGATTTTAAATCTTCTTTCTTAACCTCCTGACACATAGGCAAAATTTACTCCAATCAGTGTCCCATAATTTTCCAATAAAACTACCGTCCATGGTCAGTATGATGTTCAGGGATGAGGGATTATTCTTGTATCAATACTTTCCTGCATTGGATGCAACTAGGTTCTTGCATGGTGCTCTACACCAAGACCAATTGTTCATCCAGTGTCATAAGTCCCATGAGATATGTATACCATCCAGACAAATAAAATTCTGTTATCTTTGCCTAACTGATTTGAAGTTAGTTAGCCAGCATTTGGGATAGTAGTAGGTAGTTGTAGTATAATGTCAACACACATTTCCTAGTTATCTAACACTGAACCCCATGCTGTGTATCACAGCAATGATGTCACCAGTGTGACTTAGTAGTGCCTGGCAATCACTCCTTCAAAAACTTCATCAGCTTCACTCACTTGAAATTTTTGAGGAAGACATACTATGTCACACACAGAAACCTAAGTGCTTCCCTCATCTAGTTTAGTCCATTAGCCAATGTGGTTTACCACAGATTTGCAATGAGAAAATTAGTGAGAAAAACCTGCTTGTGTTCTTTACAAACAGTAAGATCTTGAAACATATGTATCAGCTTACTTTATAAGCTGTAAAATTTTTGGGGGAATGTGTCAGCATGGTTTATAGACATTAAAATCTACTTCAGTAGCCTTGAAAACATAGGAATACATATCAAGAGCTAAGAACTCAGACAATTACAAACACGTCTAAGCAAAATATCAACTTCAGGAAGCTAATTTGCATCCATCCTGGATTTTCAATTGGCTAATCAGCCAGATTTGATTAGTATGACTTGGAGAACAAGTGTGTCAAATATGATGCTTTTATCATTATTTGAATTATTTTTCTGTTATCCCCTACACTATTAGGGACACATTGACAGAATGTTTATGTATTTTAGTAATCTACTCACAGGGGTAGGGCTATCAAAATGATTTTAAAGTTGAGGCCTAAAGAGATGTCTAAAATCAAGGTTTACAGGATTTCCACAAGGTGAAGTTTCTTTTCAATGGTCTAACCAATAGTCTAGGGTTCTCCCTCTAGTTCAACTGATTTGATTTCTCACGAGATTGATAAGTAAATGGTTTTTGTTTTCATCACTTAGCATTGTCCAATTACACTTTCATAGAAAATTACAAGATTTTTATCACCTTCAGAAATATTCTATAAATAATCATACGGAAGCATAGGAAAGCATTTCCCCTTCTCCACAAAGACAAAGAAAGTTGCCTACTTTACTGAATTAAATTTGAATGTAGACTGTGTGGTCTAGCAAAACATTATCCACATGGTGTAAACTTATCTGTTGGAGGGGTCACTGGATAATTTCCAGGACTGCAACCCTGAAATAGTAGTAAGCATAGCATGACAAAAGATGAAGTAAGACTTCAGGATAACAGCACCTTTTTAAGGAGAGTTGTCATGAACTAGATTGTAGGAAAAGCACAAGGGTCTATTCACACTATACCTGCACGTAAATGGACATACAATGGAACTGGACCTGACCATATCTTGCATATACATTCACAATGAATGTATAAGGCACTACTTTTTGAAGAGGAAGAGAAAAACAGAAGTGAGAAAAAGCAAATAATGGCATTACCCTTTTCACATTGCTACTACAATCCTTATCAGCCATTTGTACAAGAACTCTCCCCTCTGATGGTCCAGCACTTTGCTGCAGTAGAGGGGCTTGAGTGTCTCAATGATGGGCTGGGCAATGGCGGTGGGGTAGTGTATCCACCCTGGCAGGCTCAACCATACCGCTAAGGCCAGTTCTGAGAGACCAGACCAAGACTGGACCCCTATAGGCCTTCTCCTTTATTTAATATAGGCAAAGGCTAGGAGAAGGAAAACTCCAAAATCAAACCAAACAAGACCCCAACGGCGGAGCTTCCCAGCGCCGGCGGAAGAGGGCAATGCCTGTCGGGCAGGCAACAAGGCGGGCCTTGACATAACAAGAACCCGGCAGCCCGATGCAACCAACATCGGAGAAGCCGCCTGTCCCATATGTCTTGAGCCGCGGTGAAAACGGTGTGGGCCAAGTGTGTGCGCGTGGCCGTTGCAAAGCCACGACCACCCAAAACAATATACCCAGCTACTGGCATTATGTCGTTTCCTCCACCCTTCTTCATCTCTTTAGGAGGCTGATGGCTAACGACAGAACCCAATACTTGGACACGAGTGGGCGCCGACGACGACAAGAACTCAAAGTTCTGTACTAATGTAATTAACTTTTCCTTGTCTATTCGGTGGAAAACAGATTCCTACCTCTACTTCTGAAGCATACTGACTGTTGGTATGGTAAGTATCCATGCAGGTGCCACGTTCACACTAACCAGCAGTGACAGGATCAGTACTTACACCGAACCTGACCGACCTGCAAAATATTGCCACTGAGAAACCCCCTCCAGCAACTGGAGGTGACAGTCCATGCTAGTACTGTATGGTTTACTGTTGCGTGAATGCTACAGTGTAAACACTATTGAAGAATAGTTTGCCGGTCCATTACAGTACAGTTATGTGCAGGTAAATTTATGCATTGTGTGAATTGTTGAAACTCTGTACTGTACTGAGTTTGATTCCTATTGCCAAGAAAACTGGCAATGTATATTTCTCTTTCAGGCTATATTGCAAAAAGAGAAAAAGTTCAAAATTCCCTGATTGAAGGGCAACATCAATTCTACCAACTGATTAACCACAACATACTCCTTGATTCACTGCTTTTTTGAGGAAAATAAATCTTTGTGAATATATGTGGTATCAATAAATTTCACACAACTAATAGCTATTGAGATTTCATCTAAAAGCTCAACCTGGAACAAGTGATTTGTAAACTTAGCATCCTCCTTCCTTATTTCATGGTCAAGGACATTTAATAATTGTCATAAAAATTATGTTATACAGATTTCTGTGGATGCATATTTTTTAATAATTCATTTGATATTGAAGGTACTGAATCATTTAATAATTGATTTCTTATTGCAGGCACTGATCAAAATTCCACAAGTATGAAGAATTACAAGCAAAACTGCAGAAAACAAGTACAAATATACAGATAAATTTTCCATTTTGCCAAATAAATTACTGGTAATCCAATTTTCCTCTGGTTCTACCTTATTGGTTTCCTTTTACATAAAGAATAAATCATTTTACTGATTTATAGGACTTGACAGATAATAAAGTAGCAATCAGATAACAAAATCCTCTTTGTTCCAATGAATTCAGTTCATTTACCTTTTGTAGCACTTGCGCTCTTCTTTTCTCAACCTTCACTATGGATGCCAAGTCTCCTACATTGCATTCAAATTCGAGAAAACGATTCCATAAACCTACAGTGTCTTCGTTTTTTAGCTGTCCTGATGTAAGTACACGTTCAAACAACACTCTTGTGTTGTTATCCTCTGAAATGCAAGGATGTGTTAAAATCATAAGGTCACCATACATATAAATAGGTAAATAAATAGATAATAAAAATGTGCATGAGAAACAAATAGCATATTATACAAAACTGCCAAACATCTGCAATTCTTAAACGGTTACGGTCCTTAAATTCTTGATCCCTTAAGGTTGGTTAATTAATGGTTTATCAATAGTTCTGTAACTATAACTAATAAAAAAACAATAAATGTTGATTAAAAGCAATACCAAGAATAGAACTCTCCTATCACTTCTCTTGCCTACCTCACCTATGCATTTCCCAAAGTTACCAATTCATAGTACTGTACTAAGAATCAGGTACTTCATGGTTAGTTTGTCTTTCATGAAACATGAAAAGTATCTTTATAGTAATCATTTTTAAATATCTAAGTTTTCTCATACTACATAGAGAAAGACACAGCACACCAGTAAAGTGTTTAATTCAGAGAAAAAACATCTCTGACTGCGAATCCTCAGAATGAAAATGTCAAATTAAGAGTTACATAATTTGATTTTGTACCATAACCATAAATGGATAAAGATGAGAAGGTCAGGGTTACATGATCCTTAGTAATTTTTATGAAGTACTTGGGATCATGGCATATTGTGAACCTGGTCACATGTGTTAATAGCAAAGGTCATTAGGTAACTAAGGTTTTTACTCAAATCCATGATTATCCTCTTTATGTTTAATCTATATTGTCTTAAAAATCTATAACTTTGTTAATTATAATAAATTTATAGATCCATTCCATATCTCTATTATCACAAAAGGGGGTTAGTATTTTTCAGTATGCTTCACACAGTGCATTGTTGGCATTACGAGATTTTGCAAATACCACTTTGGCCACCATGTTTTTAGCATTCTATTTTACCTCTATTCCCTCTTTCATTCTTTCATCTTGCTGTTTAACCTTTTTCAAATTTTACCATTCCTGGGTTTAAGGGTTTGATATTCACAAATTTGATTATTTAAAGGAAGATCATGGAATTCCATAAAGCATTATTTATGGGTATTTATTTACAATTATATAACATCAAATGCAGATCAGGTGTTGCTATAAAAGAAAAAAAAAAGGTTACAAAATTTGTTATATAAGAAAATACATTACATCATACTGTAGTCATATAAGTGAATTTTCAAGCCTTGTGTACTAATGGCTTTGTCTTTTCTATTTTTTGTAATATAACTATGAAGGCTTTCCTTTATTTTGTGTTTCTTAACAATGAATATTATTACTTTTATTTTTTTCTCTCAAGGCTGAGATAATATTTTTTCTTGTTATAATATAAGGAAATAAGGGGTCTGGGAGTATCAATAAGGTTGCAGCAATTATTCATCGTTTGTCAGTATTTGTTGGTGTGTCTGGTGAGGTCTGAATACTGCAACTGCAGCTTTCTCCAGTTGAACTTAAACATTGAATGATCTCCCTTGTCTTAACAATGTTCCATAAAGTATCATCTGCATAACAATATTCTCATTTTCTGGAATGTCAATTATGTCACTAGTAAAGATACAACAATCAAGGTCCAGAACATCCTATAAAGCAAAAGAAAGGATAGGTCTAAACTCAGCACAAATTAAGGGATTTTGACGAAGGAAAAATCTATTTCTGGGCTAGGTACCTGTGTCGCTCCGTGAAATGCTCCTATAGCACCATTTCTAAGGCATACATATTGCTAAATATACCAGAGAAAAAAAGGATGCATGGAATGCCAGGAATAAACCCAGCTCGCTCACTCTATGAGTGTCGGTATAGTAAACTGGGGCGTGATAGAACCACGACCATAGGTCCCTCACCAGTTAGACCTCTCCTTCATCAACATCCCCCGGAACAACGAGGTGCCATCCTACACCCGTCTGCTGCCTCCTACTACGACTATCCTTCCCCACCCCTACACCTCCCCACCCCCTTACTGCATTCCTCCATAGCAGCAGCGTTGGTCAGACGTGTTCTGCTTTGCTCTGTGTTGTTTTGTGCTTTTGAAGATGTCCGACGTTGCTTATTAAAACTATAAAGATTAAGTATGTAAACCTTTAAATCTATACTATTAAAGTTAGATATGTTAATGAAAGCATAAAAATCAATTTGAATAAGTTCAAACTTATACACTAGGTCAAGATTATCTTGAATGTAACTGCTTAAATCTGTTTCTTGTCAGTTGTTGTTAGGCATATCAGTGATTAAACAAATGTAATATCAGATGCTACTTTGCGTAGTGTTCTCGGCGCATTACTTTTCATACTAGAAAAAAGCTTATTGTACATGTAGATAATGTTACTCTCTACATAAATTCAATCTCCTGAATTTAAACCTGTGGTTACTGAATTCCTTCATAGAGATCTAGCTAGAACTAGTGCATGGTGAAAATCATGGGGGATGAACATGAATGGTGACAAAAACCCAAAGTATGATTGTAAGCAGGTCAAGGATAGTGGCTCCTCAACATCCAGATCTCTGCTTTGATAATGTTATTTTAACTGTATATGACTTCTTTAAAATTTCAAGTGGGATTCTTCATTGCAAAATTACTTTTAATAAACACATTTGGTCTTTCTTCTTCCATTGCACAAAACATTCGCTTATTGAGAAAGTCTTTTAAGATATTGGTAATCAATCTATTCTGCAGAAGTGTATTGTTCTCCAGTCTGGTCTTCAGCTTCTGGATCTCATCCTAATTTGTTGGACAAGAACTTGCAGGCTACTGAATCTTTTAATTGCTGATCTAGATATTAATTTTTGGTATTGTTGTTTAGTTAATTCTTTATGCATATTGCATAAGATATTTCATAATTCTGACCATTCTTTGCATTCAAGATCTTCTCAGACTGTACCATCTTTTAAGTAGAACTAGGTATGTAATTAATTCTAACAGTTTCGTCTTCTCCATCATAAGGCATAACACTACAAATTATTCTAGAAGTTTTATTCCAGCTGTGACTAGATTGTAGAATGATCTTTATCAGGCAGTTGAATCTATGGAACTTCAGAAGTTCAAACTTGCAGCAATTCTTTTTTATATTGAAGAGGCTGACATAAGTCTCTCTTTACAGTTTATATATGACAAATCTAGTTTAACATTGTTACTGATGGTAAAATGTTCTATATCAAGTATTCATTACTTTTCATATACTGTAGTTTATTTATTCCCTTATTTCTTTTCTTCACTGGGGCTACTTTTCCCTGCTGGAGCCCTTCCTTGGGCTTGTAGCACCATGATTTTTCAATTAGGGTTGCAGCTTAGCCAGTAATGATAATAATAATAACAATATACTGTATAGTTTATTCATTATTTCTCTACTTCCTTTCTGCACTGGGCTGCTTTCCCTGTTGGAGCCCTTCGTTAATAATACTCTGATAGGCAGAAAATGTTGAATATCAATTTGGCAACCTTGAGAGAACAATCAAGATGGACACTGTGCACTTATTCTTACAATCAGAACTCAAACTACCATTTGTAATAGACACTAAATGTCATCTTTTTTACTAATTGAAAAAAAAAATATATGAAAACAAAACTAATAAAATGTCATTTAGAAAAAAAGGCCCCTAAATCTTATGAAGTAAAATTCATGTGAACACCCTTTTGGTCAAGGTAATATATTACCTTTATCATATGCCAATTAACAATGCTACAATTTATAAAAATCTCACATAACTAAATAATGAGGAAACAGCTGTCCTTTACCATATGCAGGTTTAACATTTCAAGATTTGCTTATTTGCGGCAAGGCCAAGAAGGCACAAAAACTTTTGTTTTAACTTTTTTTTTGTTTTTTTAAGTTTTTATGGCAATCATATTGGAAAAGTACCAATTTAATGTGCTAGAATTAACATTTTTATAGCTTTTATGGCAAAATATTTATAATAGTCAAAGAATTTTCTTTGGTTAAGTTAGAAAATAAAGGGTTTTGGAGTGCTATCAAGGTAGGCAGCATATATTTATGGATTCTATATTTTTGTGGTTATCTTATATTTCGTAATGCCAACAAATGTTAGGAGCAGACTGTTAGTCAGGCTCACTATGTAATTTTACTAGATTTTTGTGAAGTATCAAAAGTATACATTTAAGAAACTTTATTGTAAACCAATAAAAAAAACAATGTTTCCATTTGCCCTGATACTTATATGGCTGCCATCTTGGATTTTACAAAATGGCTGCCATAAAAAAAAGGTTTTCACCAATATTTCAAGTTTATAAATAACAGAAATATGATTTTGGCCAATAAAACACCATTTCCTAGGCCAAGGAATCTAATGGAAGCAAAATAAATAATGCTAGATTCAAATACAAACATATTTGTCTGAAATATTCCATTTTATTGAAAGTTTTAGCAAGATGCTCATGATAAAAATTGGTTTGATCTTTTAGGCAACCAAGGAAACTATTATATCATTACCATCATCAGTTTCATGCTTGTTTGGTGTCCTCATCATTCTGACACTCACTACAGCACTGGCCAAGCTTTAAGTAAGATAAGTTCTTTGTTCTGCAAGATCATCTAGCAGAAGAACAGTCTTTTTTTACATTGGCAGCTAACCATCTCAATGATGGTCTTTGGAGCTAAAAGGGCATCTGTCATGGTTGATCTCAGCTGGCTATTGGACTTCTTGTGGTAGCTATTATGCAAAACATCCCACTGAAAATCATGCAGAGAGCAATGCTAGCCTTTCCCCACGCTGGCTTTGATGTGGAATCTCAGGGTAGGAGGTAGCTTGTCACTTTCTGAAATATACTTGCAGGAGAGATACCATTGCAGTTTGAAGATGGTCTTGTTGTAGATACCTTTGGGGGAGTATGCTGCACAGATGAAGCTAGCAAGTGGCTAAAATAGTTTCTGTCACTTCTGTAGAGATTTGATTACATCTATATCTGCCTTGAAGTAGACTGCAGCCAAAGTGATTTTGCCTATACAAGAGAATCGTCATGTGTTGTCAGTCCCATGAACACATGGAACGGTGCAAAGCATTGTCCTGTCTGCCCCTATGGCTCTCCATATTGGCTTTATTCCCCTAACCTTAGAGGCCATGGAAATGAACGTGTTTAACCCTAAAGGCCATGAAAATGGATGTGTTCTTCAGCATGAGGTTATATTTTAACCTCATTACATGTACCTTATGAGTTTTGCTATGATCCCATAAGTCTGTTGGTATATCAATAATGTGTCTGCTTCTTCATGATTGTTTTCCTGGAATAGGAAGTCTTCGTTACTCTTGGTATGCCACGGAGACGAGGCGATGACCTCTTTGCGGGATATACTGTTGTACTCTAGTCTTTGCAGCAAGACCATTGGTCAGGACAGTTTATGAAAGGAGCCTGCTCATTGGGATGTGTTTTTATGTTTGTGTCATCTCTGACCTGATACTGGATTGGTGCTCTTACTTGCTTTCTCTTTTTTCTGGTAGTACTCATCAGAGAATCCTCGTTGTATGTATCAAAAGCATAGATGACTTTATCATAAAATCATATGTGGGACATCACCCTGTTGTTGAAGCATTAAATGAGATCTTTGACTGTCATTATGGTTGCTTATTTCTTGGCCATCTTCTATATATCAAACATTTCATCTATAAGGGGTATTTGTAACATCTAAAGTGATGTCCCTCCCAGACTGGCAGAGCATACACTGCTTCCAATTGATAGATTCTCAATCTTAACAAGTAGCTTTTCTGCAATTTTTGTGCTTTGTCCCTCATGTTTTAGAGCTAGCCAAAAATAAAAAAAAAAAGCAAACATTATAATACAACCACCACCAAGCAACTTGCATGTAGAGACCAGTTAACTGTTCAACATACATAATATATGCCTACTACAATAATCAGATCAATAGATAACCAAGCTCAAGTGGTTCGTGTTTACTATGGTCTAATGGCCAATTTGTCTTAAGAAATTAGTATTTGCAAGAAATACTATAAAAAAATGTCTCGACACATCTGCAGCTATGAGCATTGGATTCCGCAGCATTGAAAGTGATTGTCTAGCTGTCAAAATAAAAACTCTTGCTTATTTATATGCTCATGGTAGCCATATAGTAAAATTAAATGGTGGCCATATGGGACTCGGGGCAAATGAAAACATTGTAATCCTGATTGCTTATACTTAAAGGTTTCTAAAAAAGGGATTTTGACGTAGGAAAAATCTATTTCTGGGCGAGAGACACGTGCCGCCCAGTGAAATGCTCCTTTTACATCATTTCTAAGGTAAAAACTGCTATGAATTTACCAGAGAAAAATTTGTATAGGAATGCTAGGTTGAACCCAGCTCGCTCACCTTAATAAGGTGTCGGTATAATACTGGGGCGCTGAATAAATCACAACCAGAGGCCTCGCACCATTTAGATATCGCCTGTCAATATCCCCGAACAGCGAGGTGCCGTTCAACATCCTACTACTACTAGCAATCCCACGCCAGTGACATCACTCCCTATAGCACCCCAGATTGGGGCCCAATTAGGGAGGGACGGGTGGGTTCACTGGGCGGCACGGGTCTCTCGCCCAGAAATAGATTTTTCCTACGTCAAAATCCCTTTTCTGGGCTCCGACCCGTGCCGCCCAGTGAAATCGTACCAGAGAATGGGGACCCAATATGGCTAACTACCTGAAGAGGGAATAACACAAAAATAACAGAGCTGATGAGTTTAATATAAGAAAAGAGGGATGTGAAAACCCGTAAAAATAGATCAACATGTATATGACAGTGATAAATAGACATGGTAAACAATCAATAATGAAACCCGTAGGTAAAATTCAACAGATATGAATAGTGGGAATCCAGCTTGGTAATCAAAAATGCAAAATAAAATCAGCTCGGGGATTTCAAGAACAAGTGAAATCAAAATAATTCGTGAAATTGAACAATTGAATAATAAAATAATACACCATAAGGGTGTATAGTAACAAAACAGGTAGGAACAACAGGTAAGTCAGGCAGGAGGGAAAGAGGACAGAGCAAGACGTTGTGATTAGGACTCAGTACCTTCAGGAGGAACTATATTCCCTGCAGCCACTGTGGCAAATCTAAGAGCTTCTAAAGGTTTTAGGTAGTGGCGCTTGAAAACTTTAGGGGACTTCCAACCCGTATATTTTGAGAGCTCATCAAATTTCATATGGTGGAAAAAATTAATTGAGGTAGCCACAGCTCGAATATCATGGACATGTGGGAATGATTCAGGATTAGCGTGTTTAATAAAATAAAGAATTTGTTGTCTGATTCCCGTAAGGGTAATAGTTCCTCCGTGTTCTCTAATAAATAAGGGCCCTGTGGTTGTAGTGGAAGTTCTACTTAAGTAGGATTTCAGGGTGGTAACTGGAGACAGGGATGGATCTCGAGGAAGTGGAACAATCTTCCAGCGAGACCACCTGTTTTGGGGGTCTTCATTTTTAGCCAGGAAAACTTTGTTAGGAGAGAGAAGGACCTCACCCGAAGAGAGAAACTCTATATGACCAGGGTCTCTAGATAAGGCTGACAATTCTGAGATTCTGGAGCCAGAGTCGAGGCTCAAAAGAAACAGTGACTTTCTTAATAATGCCATATAGTTACAGGATTCATTCAAAGTGTCAGAGGCTAGCTTAAGAACATCGTTCAAAAACCAGGAAACTGCGCTAGGGCGAGTTGAAGGCTTTAGTCTGGCACAAGCTCTCGGAATGGATGAGAAATAGGAATCCGTTAGATCAATGTCAAAACCAATATGGAAGATCTTTTTCAAGGCTGACTTGATTGTAGTAATGGTATTGGCTGCCAGGCCAGATTCGAAGAGACTTCTGAAGAATGTCACCGTTAGGTTCATCGTCATTTTCTCAACTTGGGAATCTTTCAAGAACTTAGCTAATTTCTTGACAGCTGAGTCATATTGACAGAGAGTAGATTCCCTTTTGTCAGATTCCAGGAAAATAGTATTCAAAGGATCGATGTTTGCACCTCGTTGGGCTGCGAACTTCATGAAGTCCATAAAGTTAGGGCATTCAGAATCCTTGAGGAAGCGAACACATTGCGAGTTTGCACTGTCTGTGTTAGCACCGGATTGGGAATCCGCCGGGGGCGGAGACCTAGTTCTAGCAACAAGGGGAACCAATTGCTCTTGGGCCAGTTGGGGGCTACGAGAGCCACTTGACCTTTGAAGGATCTGAGTTTGTGCAGAACTTTCAGCAGGAGATTCACCGGAGGAAACAGATAAATCGTCTTCCAGGTATTCCAATCTAGAATCATAGAGTCCGTGGCATAAGCCTGAGGGTCCAGGTTGGGGGCTACGTAACAATCTATTTTGCGATTGGATTTCGTCGCAAACAGACCCACCTGGAGACCCGGGACTGGAGATAGTATCCACTGGAAAGATCGATTGTCTAGTGACCATTCCGACTCTAGCAGAGTCGTCCGGGAAAGTGAGTCCTCTACCACATTCCGGACTCCTGCTAGATGGACTGCTGACAGGTGCCACTTGTGCATTGCCGCCATGGAGAAAAATTTCAACATGATGTGGTTTATTTGGGCTGATCTGGAGCCTTCCCTGTTGAGGCAGTGTACTATGACTGCACTGTCGAGAACCAGTCTGATATGGAGATTCCTGGCTGGATTGAGACGTTTTAAAGTGAGGAAGACTGCCATGGCCTCTAGGACGTTGACGTGCATTTGTTGGAAGACTGGTGACCATAACACTTGGACTTTCTTGTGTTGTAAGGGAACCGACTTGGAAAGATTCTTGATCTTCGTCCAAGGCTGCAGACTTTTTCTCAGGGTTGGGGAAAGGCGAGCACGTCTGTCTCGGCGTATTGCGGTTGCTCTAGAGCGCCACACTCTGTTTATGTCCTTGAGTTTGGACCCCAGGACGATGTCTGTCACGGAGGCGAACTGTAAGGAACCTAGGATCCACTCTCGGCTCCTTCGGAAGGTCAACTTTTCCCTGAGAAATTGTTTTGTATTCCTCGCTAACTCCTTTCTTTTGGCTTTGGGGAGGCACAGCGTATGGGAGCACAGGTCCCCTTGTAGTCCCAGCCATTGAAACTTGGTCTCCGGGACCAGGCGGGATTTCTCGAGGTTGACTTGGAATCCCAGTTGTCGAAGGAAGGTGAGGACTTTGTTCGTTGCTATGCGGGAAATCTGGGCATTGTCTGACCAGATTAGCTAATCGTCTAGATAGGCCACTACCTGTATCCCCCGAGTCCGAAGCTCTTGAATTACTGTCTCTGCTAGTTTGGTGAAGATTCTGGGTGTTATGCTGAGCCCCAATAGCATCACTTTGAATGCATAGGCTTGTTTGCCTAGCTTGAAGCCCAGAAAAGGACGTAAATGTCTCGCTATTGGAACGTGATAGTAGGCATCTGTAAGATCGATGGAGGTGGTGACCGCCCCACGGGGAAGTAAGGTCCGCACCTGCGAGACGGTAAGCATATGGAATTTGTCGCAACGAATGAAGGAATTTAAACGAGACAGGTCCAGGATTACTCTCCGTTCGTCTGAGCCTTTCTTTGGCACGCTGAACAAGCGTCCTTGAAATCTTAAGCGACGTATGCTTTGGATTGCATTCTTTAGTAACAGATCTTTTGTGAAGGAACGTAGTTCTTCCGTGGACTGAGACCGGTTGAACCACTTGCAGAGGCTGCCTGAATTGGGAAGATTGGAAGGGCCTCAATCTCTTCCTACCTCGAATTGGGGTACTAGTAGGCTCATATTTCATCTTTGAAACGAGGCCCCATCTAACCGTGAGGTTTTGGTTGGCTCTAGCTGCCTCGCTAAGGACCGAGTTAACTAAGTCCCCTGGGAAAAGATCCGGGCCCCAGACTGGAGCTTTGATAAGCCTATTAGGTTCGTGCCTAATCGTGGCTTCGGATAGAACGTGTCGTCGACAATGTGTCCTGGCATTTGCAAAATCATAGGCGTCAGCCATAAAGTTTTGCAAAAGTGACTTAGTGAGGACCTTAAGGAGGTCCTCCTCGTTGTAAGTGGCGACGGTCAATTCAGAAAGGGCAACTAAATTAAGGGATCTGCTGAATCTACACCTCGACTCATATTCCAATTTAATGAGCCTCCGGGAGTTTGGGAAGCCGTTCGCTGAACTGCGTCGAGGCACAGTCCTGGCTCAACTTACCTACCGAGAAGGTAGCTGGGACATTCCGCCAACATTCACTGTCTCCCGGAAAGAGAAGGGAGGGTAAGTCGGTCTCCCTGAAGTGAGGTAAAGGCTTCTCTTCCTTGATAGCCTGAAAGACAGTCTCTATGATCTTGGTCGCACATGGGGTAGGGGTCTGGTCGTCGGCCACAAACATAGTATATGAACTTTTGTAGGCCGTAATCATTGTGTTCAAGCAGTCCCACTCATTGAACACTCGGACCAAGACAGACTGTGCCTGTTCTTTAGGAAAATTAACAGTTTCCTTTGGGACCTTATCCAATCGAATCAGAAACTCTTCCGTGAGGCGAGCGTAGCCGGGGAAGTGGAATTCAAGACCCGGCGGGTAGAATTCATAATCCGCAAGAGGCCGGGTACCGAAATCTTCGATTGACAACATACCCTCCGAGAAGGGGGCATGCAATGCCAACCTCCAAGGGTTATTCTTCTTGAAAGGAGGAAGCTTGGAGGCATCGGGGATGGGGTATTGCTGTTGTGGCGGTGGCAGCCCCGAGCGCATGAGTCCCTGAACTAGGCTCTCCATAGAAGCTATTGTCTCTTGTGATTGCTGCGTATGAGACGATAGTATTGACACAAAACGAGCAAACATCTTCTCGGAAAAATCCACCGGGTTAGATGATTCCGCCGGGGGGGGGGGGGACAGGTGCCGGAACGGAGGCTACTCCGTGAGAGGTTGAAGGCACAGCAATTGGGTCTTGAGAGACTCTGGTGGAGGAAGATTTAGCCTTCGAAGCTGATGATTTCGAAGACCTGTGGTCTTTGGAAGACTTGTGGGTCGTATATAAAGGCTTACGATAAGCCTTCACCTTGGGGATAACAGCCGGGGACTGAGACCAGTCCCGGTTGTCCCCGGAAAACCTCGAAAAGAAGAGTGTTCTTAAGTAGAAGAGAAAGCCGGGGTAGGGATAGGAATCTTAGCCCGGGAACCACCTGACTCACCTACGTCCCTACCTGCGTCGGGATCGTCCAGAGCCATGGGTTCCACATCGAGGTTGAGGGTAGCGACGTCCTCAGTTAGGGTGCCGCCCGTCTCTTCTTGGTCCGGGGCCAGAAGAAGGGATTCGAACCTCTCGATGATAGGATCCGCCAACTCTTTGGGGACCGCAGCTGAAGTTTTAGCATGGGGGTAGAGACGGGAACACCATTCCTCAGAGAGGATATAAGGCTGTTTGGCCTTCACGTTGCAGGCGAACCCGTCAATCCAGATCTTGAGGGTAGCCCGAGCTGTATCTTTCTCAAGTTGGGAGCACTGAAAGAGAACAGACTATTAGCGAGGGATATTTATGCCAAAGAAAAGTGAAGAAGGCCAAGGACTTCGTAGACACGAAGTGAAAGGCATGCGGGAAGTCCAGAGGACTAGTGGCCTTAAAATTAATAATCTTTGAAATTAATCGTAACTCCCTACAAGTCTGTATCAATGAAAATGCACTCACCGAGTCAGATGTTAGAGTGGAGGTCATTGTGTAGCAGACTACACAATTGTCTGGATGCCAAACAGCTAAGTCATCCACTTGGACAGAACAGTGGGCGTGTGAACGACACACGTCATGGCCGCAGGGTTGATAGAGGACAGCGGCACATGCCGTCATCGCACAGCGTACAGTCTGTAAGATAAAAGATACATGAGTATTTCAAAGGAAAGCAAATTAGGAGCCCGGAGGCCCTGGTGCTTAAAATATTTATATATATATATATATATATATATATATATATATATATATATATATATATATATATATATATATATATATCATGATAAAGATGTTTTATATATATTCATCAAGAATCTTGAATGAAAGCAAATAGGGGCTTGGGGGACCCGGGTGCGTAAATTATATCAATATCATGATAAAAATGTTTTATATATATACATCAGGAATCCTGAATGAAAGCAAATAGGGGCTCGGGGGCCCCGGGTGCTTAAATGATATCAATATCATGATAAAAGATTTATATATCAATATCATGATAAAAATGTTTTATATATATACATCAGGAATCCTGAATGAAAGCAAATAGGGGCTCGGGGGCCCCGGGTGCTTAAATTATATCAATATCATGATAAAGGATTTATATATATATATCAATATCATGATAAAAGATTTATTTTGATGTATAATAAAAATAAGTCAGACCGTAACCGTGATCATATCAAAAGAGGGAAGGGAAGGTCGAGAACTAGGATTGTATATATAATATATATATATGTGACTAATATAGAAAGTTAATCCAAGTAATAATGGGTAACGTTGGCTCCGGAGGTTCAACTAAACAACTCGACCAGATGGTAATGTATAAAAGCTACGTCCGGGGATCCCGTGATGAAAGTCTTATATATATATATCTATATGAGGTCCGTGAGGTGCGGGACACTATAGAGGGGGAAGGGATCTTTAATGGGTCTGTGAAGTGCGGGACCGAGAGGGAGTAGCACGTACAAAATAAATAAAATAAAATAATATAACATGACAAGGTACCACGGACCGAGCAGAAAACTTCCCGCCGATCGTTGGCCAAACGAGCGACGGAAAGAAAACGACAACGACCGGGTAGAGTAGTACAAAAGAGTAAGTAATGCACGTTAATGTATAATAATAGCAAGCCTCACAGAACAACGGGAACCGCCCGGGCAAAGAAAGCGAATGCCCCCGGGAGGGGAACATAACGCTACATAGTGACTCTAACTCGATCGGGAGAGAGAGAGGGAAGGTAACCCTGGGGTGGGGTATCGGGCAGGAGGGAGGCTAGGAGTGGGGCGATAGCAGGTATACCAACCTGCCAGACCCACGATTGATATAATCACGCGGAAAGACTAATAACACTATAATAAACATAGCACATGGTAAAATAAGATAGGAAGGCATGCTGGATGATAATAATAAAATTAACCATGCATCAATCGTAAAAGAAACGAAGGAACGAACATGAGACAGGAGAAGCAAGCCTGACGGCGCTGGGAGTAGGCAGGGCTACCAACATAACACAGAGTCAGTGAAGTGCTCACAAAATGAAAAACTAATAGCTGACTCATGAAAGACCCTCGAACTAATGCAAGAAAAACGAATGACGTTAAAATGAGAAGCAAGTCCGTGGCATGCGAACGTAAATAATCCAAGTAATAATATTAATGGAATAGAAACGCCCGAAGGCGACCAGGCATGCCAAATCAAAAGGATGCGGAAGGCTTCTTAGCCTACCGTAACAACCCATAAAAACAACAATAAAAGCATTCAAGAGAAAGGTTAAAAAGGTTATGGGATTAAGGGAATGTAGTGGCTGAGCCCTCACCTACTACTGCACTCGCTGCTACGAATGGTCCCAGGGTGTAGCAGTTCTCGTAAAGAGACTGGACATCTTTAAGATAAAATGATGCAAACACTGACTTGCTCCTCCAATAAGTTGCATCCATTATGCTCTGCAGAGAACGGTTCTTATTAAAGGCCATCGAAGTGGCTACGGCTCTCACTTCGTGGGTCCTTACCTTCAGCAAAGCAAGGTCTTCCTCCTTCATGTGAGAATGGGCTTCTCTAATCAGAAGCCTTATATAATACGAAACCCCGTTTTTGGACATGGGCATCGAAGGTTTCTTGATTGCACACCATAAGGCTTCTGACTGTCCTCGTATAGGTTTTGACCTATTAAGATAATATTTCAGAGCTCTGACAGGGCAAAGAACTCTTTCTAGCTCGTTACCTACCATGTTGGAAAGGCTAGGAATTTCAAACGATCTAGGCCAAGGACGTGAAGGAAGTTCATTCTTAGCTAAAAATCCGAGCTGTAAAGAACATGTTGCAGATTCGGATGTGAACCCAATGTTCTTGCTGAAGGCATGAACCTCACTGACTCTTTTAGCTGTTGCAAGGCAGACGAGGAAAAGAGTCTTGAGGGTAAGGTCCTTGAAGGAAGCTGACTGGAGAGGTTCGAACCTAGGCGACATAAGGAACCTTAAGACTACGTCTAGATTCCAGCCTGGAGTGGGTAAACGACGTTCTTTAGAAGTCTCAAAAGACTTAAGGATGTCTTGAAGGTCCTTGTTGGAAGAAAGGTCCAAACCTCTGTGGCGGAGAACTGAAGCCAACATACTCCTGTACCCTTTAATCGTAGGAGCCGAAAGGGATCTCTCATTCCTTAGATGTAAAAGGAAGTCAGCTATTTGGGTTACAGAGGTATTGGTAGATGAAACTGCATTGGCTCTACACCAGCTCCGGAAGACTTCCCACTTGGATTGGTAGACTCTACGAGTGGATACCCTCCTTGCTCTGGCAATCGCACTGGCTGCCTCCTTCGAAAAGCCTCTAGCTCTAGCGAATCTTTCGACAGTCTGAAGGCAGTCAGTCGAAGAGCGTGGAGGTTTGGGTGCAACTTGTCTACGTGAGGTTGACGTAGAAGGTCCACTCTTAGAGGGAGAGTCCTGGGGACGTCGACCAGCCATTGTAGTACCTCTGTGAACCATTCTCTTGCAGGCCAAAGGGGAGCAACCAGCGTCAGCCGTGTCCCTTCGTGCGAGATGAACTTTTGAATGACTCTGTTGATGATCTTGAACGGTGGGAATGCGTAAAGGTCGAGATGGGACCAATTCAGCAGAAAAGCATCCACATGAACTGCTGCTGGGTCTGGAACTGGGGAACAGTACAAAGGAAGCCTCTTGGTCATGGAGGTGGCAAACAGATCTATTGTAGGCTGACCCCACAAGGTCCAAATTCTGTTGCACACGCTCTTGTGAAGGGTCCATTCCGTGGGGATGACCTGATCTTTTCTGCTTAGGCGATCTGCTGAGACGTTCATGTTGCCCTGAATGAACCTCGTTACTAGGTTGAGGTTTAGACTTCTTGACCAAATGAGGAGGTCCCTTGCGATCTCGTACAGGTTCCTCGAATGGGTCCCTCCCTGCTTGGAGATGTAAGCCAAGGCTGTGGTGTTGTCGGAGTTCACCTCCACCACCTTGCCTAGCAGGAGGGACTTGAAGTTCAATAGGGCCAAATGAACTGCCAGGAGCTCCTTGCAGTTGATGTGGAGCGTTTCCTGTTCCTTGTTCCACGTTCCCGAGCATTCCTGTCCGTTCAAGGTCGCGCCCCAGCCCGAGTCTGATGCATCCGAGAAGAGATGAAGATTGGGGGTCTGAAGATTGGGGGTCTGAATCGCTAACGATAGGCCCTCCTTGAGAAGGAGGTTGGTCTTCCACCACAAGAGAGTGGTCTTCATCTCTTTGGTGACCGGGATAGAGACTGCTTCGAGCGTCAAATCCTTGTCCCAATGAGCTGCTAGATGGAATTGAAGAGGGCGGAGGTGGAGTCTCCCTAACTCGACGAACAGGGCTAACGATGACAGGGTCCCTGTGAGACTCATCCACTGTCTCACCGAGCAACTGCTCCTCTTCAGCATGCTCAGGATGCAATCTAGGGCTTGGCTTATCCTTGGGGCCGATGGAAAAGCCCGAAAATCCTGACTCCGAATCTCCATTCCCAGGTAAACAATGGATTGGGAGGGAATGAGCTGGGACTTTTCTAAGTTGACTAACAGACCCAGTTCCTTGATCAAGTCCAAAGTCCAGTTGAGACTCTCCAGACAGCGACGACTCGTGGAGGCTCTCAACAGCCAGTCGTCTAAATAAAGGGAGGCTCTGATGTCGGATAAGTGGAGGAATTTTGCAATATTCCTCATCAGATGCGTAAACACCATAGGAGCTGTGCTTAGGCCAAAACACAGGGCTTGGAATTGGTACACAACCTTTCCAAAAACGAATCTCAGGAAAGGTTGGGAGTCTGGATGAATAGGAACGTGAAAGTAAGCGTCTTTCAGATCCAACGAGACCATCCAGTCCTCCTGCCTGACCGCTGCTAGGACCGACTTCGTCGTCTCCATAGTGAACGTCTGCTTGGTGACATAAGCATTGAGCGCGCTGACGTCCAGCACCGGTCTCCAACCTCCTGTCTTCTTGGCCACCAGAAAGAGACGGTTGTAGAAGCCCGGGGATTGATGGTCCCGGACTATAACCACTGCCTTCTTCTGTAACAGGAGCGACACCTCCTGGTGCAACGCTAGCCTCTTGTCCTTTTCCTTGTAGTTGGGAGAGAGGTTGATGGGAGAAGTGGTCAGAGGGGGTTTGCGGCAGAATGGTATCCTGTAACCCTCCCTCAGCCACCTGACAGACTGGGCGTCTGCACCTCTCTTTTCCCAAGCTTGCCAGAAGATCTTGAGTCTGGCTCCTACTGCTGTCTGGAGAGGAGGAGAGTCAGTGTTTGCCTTTTGAAGTCTTGGGACCTTTCCTAGACTTGCTCCTGGAAGAGTCTGGACGGGAGCTTCCTCGGCTGGGGGCTCTACCACGAAAGGGCGGAATAAACCTTGTAGCAGGAGTATCAGCCACTGGGGTGCGGAAAGTCCTGGGAGCTGAGGGGGCAACCTTAGTCTTACGAGCTGAAGAGGCCACAAGATCATGAGTGTCCTTCTGAATCAGGGCCGCAGACAAGTCCTTGATAAGCTCTTCGGGAAACAAGAACTTAGAAAGCGGAGCGAAAAGGAGTTGAGACCTTTGACAAGGTGTGATGCTGGAAGAAAGAAAGGTGCAAAGTTGCTCCCTTTTCTTAAGAACTCCTGACACAAACATTGAAGCAAGCTCGCCAGAACCATCCCTAATTGCTTTATCCATGCAGGACATTAAAAGCATGGCCGAGTCCTTGTCCGCAGGGGAGGTCTTCTTGCTAAGGGCCCCCAGGCACCAGTCTAGAAAATTGAACATCTCAAAGGCACGAAATACACCCTTTAGGAAGTGGTCTAAATCGGAGAAGGTCCAGCAAACCTTAGAGCGCCTCATTGCTGTTCTACGAGGAGAGTCGACCAAACTTGAGAAGTCAGCCTGGGCAGAGGCAGGGACTCCCAAGCCTGGTTCCTCTCCTGTGGCATACCATACGCCCGCTTTAGAAGTGAGCTTAGTAGGTGGGAACATAAAGGAAGTCTTCCCTAGTTGCTGTTTAGACTGCAACCACTCCCCTAAAATTCTTAAAGCTCTCTTAGAGGACCTAGCAAAGACGAGCTTAGTATATGTTGACTTAACAGGCTGCATGCCCAGCGAAAACTCAGATGGAGGAGAGCGTGGGGTAGCAGAAACAAAATGGTCCGGGTATACCTCTCTGAAAAGAGCCAGGACCTTACAAAAGTCAATGGGTAGAGGAGAAGACTTGGTTTCTTCCACGTCTGATGAGGGATCCAGGTGTGCAGCTTCCTCCTCAGAAACCTCATCACCAGAGTGTAGCGAAGTGAGAGGTAATGCAACAGTGGTATGCTGAACAGCAGAATCAGAACAAGCGGGAGCATAAACGCTTGTGGTTTCATCCTCAAGTCTCTGTTGCTGAGATAAAACCTGAGGTTCAGGCTGCAAAGACTGGTCAAGAAGAGTAGAGGAAGGTAGGCGCATGGGTTGAGGTGGCTGACTCCTGGCATGAGTGTCTTGTCTCAAGAGTTGCGCTTGCTGTAAGGGTTGCGGATGCGCAGTAGCAGGTTCCTGAGGAACGAGTTGAGGTTCCTGAGGTGTGAGCTGCGAGAGTTGAGGTAGCGGCTGCGCAGAACGCAGTTCTTGTCTCGCGAGTTGAGGTTCCTGAGGTGCTAGCCTAAGGTGTTGAGGTTCTCGCCTTGAGGAGGGTTGAGGTCGCTGCAGCGAGTGCTGAGGTGGCTGCCTCATGGATGGAAGAGGTTGTCGTACCTCAAGAGATTGTTGCCTCGCTGGTGGAACTGCAGGCGGAAGCGGAGGAAGTAAGGCATAAGCTTCCTGCTCCCATTGCTGAGGTTGCCTTAAGGAAGGCGGAGGTTGCTGCACACCGCTGGAAACTGGCAACTCAGTACGCAGTAAGGTATCCTGAGGAGCCTCAACTTCGTACGCCTGGCAGACTGGACTGCGGTTAGGCGGAGCGATCGCAGGAGGAGGTGTAACCTTCTCAGCCTGACACTCACGCATTAAGACCGCAAGCTGTGACTGCATGGACTGCAGCAAAGTCAACTTGGGGTCGACAGACGCTAAGGTCTGCTGAGGCAAAGCCTTAACAGAAGATGAGGTCTGTTGCGGCATCACCTTACCCCTCTTAGGAGGAGTACAGTCACCTGATGACTGCGGAGAGTCAGAGCTAATCCAATGACTGCAACCAGGTTGTAGAGCTCTTGAGGTCTGGACTTTGCGTTTGAGAGGTCTTGAGCCCTGAGTCCAGCGTTTTCTCCCTGACATTTCTTCAGCAGACGAGTAAAAGACGGGCTCAATCGTCTGCGGGTGGGAGTGACGGTCTCTGTAAGACACGCCCGCAACCACCGAGGATACTTCTGTGCGCCGATCAAGGCCTGCCGAACCCTTTTGCCCTTCGACATTGCTTCTCCCCTGGGCTTGGGAGCTTGCAAGAGGTCCCGGACTGGGAGGACGACTGGCACGCACAGAAGTACCCTCACGCACCACACTGACACTGACACTAGCACTTAGCACCGCACTGACACTAGCACTTGTCACAGCACTGGCACTATCACCTCCCACTGCACTTTTGACCTTAAGTTCTTTGACTTCTGCCATAAGAGACTTATGGTCACTAACCACCGATTCCACTTTGTCACCTAAAGCCTGAATGGCACGCAAAACAACAGACATATCAGGTTGAGTACAAATAGTAGGTTCGGGGGTAGCCACTACAGGGGGAGGAAAAGGTTGAGGATCATGAGGTGAGGAAAAAAGTGAAGAGCGAGAAGAACTCCTCCTAACTCTCTCTCTCTCTAACTTGGTTGAATATTTCAGGAATCGAACAAATTCAAGTTCCGAAAGTCCGGCGCATTCCTCACATCGATCTTCCAACTGACAGGGCCTTTCCCTACAGTCAGAACAAGCGGTGTGAGGATCTACCGAGGCCTTCGGAATACGCCTATTACAAGACCTACATCGTCTATGGGGTGGGGCTTGTGAAAGGTCAGACATCTTGAATCAAAGAGTAAGTCAAGGGGGATTCCAAATCAAGCAAAAAGATCGTTAACCATTAATCAAAACTAAATGAAAGCTATCTAAGCTAATTAGAAAAGTTTCCAGAATAGCGACAGCTGAAATCTTAGAGAAATACTTCACCAAAAACCGTGAACAGAACTCCAAAATCATAAGCGTATCCCAGAATGTCTTGCCGGAAGCACGACAGAGGAAAAAGTGAGGTGGTGTCAACAAGAAGTACTGCAGTACCTGGCCACAGGTGGCGCTGGTGAGTACACCCCCTTCTAGTATAGTGATAGCTGGCATATCCCTCCCGTAGAATTCTGTCGGGCAACGGAGTTGACAGCTACATGATTATCGGGTAAGTTTAATATTGAAAAATAAAGCTGTTATAAGCAAAAAGGCAAGGCCCCCTCCAAAATCTCAAAACTCATAGATCTGGTACTTAACTTAGATGGAGTGACAGTAGAGTCCGACATCTTGAGGTAAATCCAGGAAAAACCAGCGAAATTCACACACCAAGGCAAAATAAGTGTTTGAAAGAACGTGCTATTAAAAGGAGTGACGTCACTGGCGTGGGATTGCAAGTAGTAGTAGGATGTTGAACGGCACCTCGCTGTTCGGGGATATTGACAGGAGATATCTAAATGGTGCGAGGCCTCTGGTTGTGATTTATTCAGCGCCCCAGTATCATACCGACACCTTATTAAGGTGAGCGAGCTGGGTTCAACCTAGCATTCCTATACAAATTTTTCTCTGGTAAATTCATAGCAGTTTTTACCTTAGAAATTATGTAAAAGGAGCATTTCACGGGGCGGCATGGGTCGGAGCCCAGAAATAGTTTTCACACTCTTCACAAAAATATAACAAAAGTTAAAATACAAACATATTAAACCTGACTATGTACTGAACTTACAAGTGACATGATGAAAATGCATGAAATTTTTTTAAGCCAAATTTAAAAAATTTACAATGATTCTCTCTGCAGGAAAATTCATTGAAGTTGAGAGCACTGAGGCACAAAGTGAGCAAGATATATGGAACTGTGGGGAGACATCTATTCCTATCTAATCCAACACTAGAATGTTCACTATGCTGGCAATGATAAAAATGTTGTTATGAAAACATTAAACATATAGAAAATAATCCAATGAATTACAATATGAAGTAGAGTTACATCACACAAGAGAGCATAAGTGAAAGACCCCTGAAGAAAAGCCATCTTTAGTCACTATATTGAATTGCTTTAATCTAAAGATCTTGAATTAGAAGTCTCTTAACTACACAAGATATTGTGCAGTATAATTTGAAGTATTACTGCATACAAAATTGCATCTACAACAGTAGTAATTCATATCTAAATATTGCCATAGAAATAAGTAAATGAAAATCATATCATATGAAGAGGGTACATTAAAATTGTAATTGTTAAAGAAATCAAGAAAAACCTTTCACAAAACTAAAATAAAACTTACCGTTTAAATGAGAAAGATAGTCAACGTATGCCATAATATAATCAGCATTGTCTGGGCATTTCTTAAGACCAAGCTCAAATATTCTAAATGCAATATCTTTGTTTTTTGTACAGTAATACTCTATTAGTGCAGCAGCTACGTAAACATGGAATTTTGTCCGCATATCTTCTCGGGCTTTTTTAAATACATCCCTCGTCGACTTGATACCTTCTGCTCGGCGGGCAAATTTCAGGTACTGGATATATGCCTGAAGTATAGATTAAATATTGGTCATCTTGCATTTTACAACATAAAATTATAAATAAAAATTTTCTCCATTGATAGACTTGATATTAAAGTAGTACAGTACTGTACAGTCAACCAAAAATATAATTTCATTATAGTAATGTAGTTTTCTTTCTCATAATGTGAGAAAAATAAAGGTATCTTACTTAAATTATAATCAGTAAAAGAAGAATTTACCAGAGTAGGATCCACATCATCCATTTCAATATATCTTTGGTATATTTTATGAACTTCTTGATAACGTAAACGAGATTCTTCAAAGTCAGCATATGCAAAATACAGCAACTGGTTCTTCCTCAGTGGTCCTGATATTGCCCGTTCATAAATCTGTGCTGCTTCTTCACTGAAAATCTTACTTGCATTTACATCCTGTAAAATAGTAACATATACCACTCAGCCTCAAAAGAAAATATATTAAGTATTAACACAAAAAAATTTTGACATGGAAACTACATTACAGACATTTGATAAAAATAGTCTTTCAACATATCAAAACTGATTATACAAAAACCTAGCATTTGAAATATAAATAAATGAATGAGAAATCATACAGGTTCTTATTTGAATTGAAGAATTGAAAAAATAACCCAACAGCAACAAGTTTAGAAAAATTAGGTTACTATTTATAAAAAAAATAAACAATAATCAAGGATAAGTAACATATTGTAATATAACCACTCAAAATTATTTATTAAAAGTTAGTATTCTGATAAAAGGAGTTATGATTAGCAATTTACATTTTTGGTATTCCATCAACAACATAAAACAATATAATCCACCAGTTTAGTTACTTACAGTAGTACCTCAGGTTATGAATAACTTGGAATATGTGCATTCAAATTTAAATTGGGTTACAAGTAGTGCATCGGCCAACGAGCATAGATTTTGCACGCATGAGTACTTTTCATGGATAAGTATGAACAAGACTATTACAAGAGGTATAAAAGCCAGTCACTCAGTGCCCATATGACACCCACACAGTGTTCACCCAGATTAGGCTTCGGCAGGGTGAGCAGCAAATTATTTACTGACAATGCAATAACTCAATCCCTTGGTATTATAACCCTAGATAGGTGCGGTGGGTTGAGCTCTATTCTGCGTATATACATGTTATCTTAAATCGGATAACTTGAAAATAAGAAAATTTTATATGTAATATATCATACAATAGTATTAAATTTGTATATTTTGTTATTGTAGGAGTGTGGGTGGATTGTATGCCTACCACGTGAATGTTAGTAGGTTTGGCTAAGATGTTGCATATTGCCATTTAGTCAATTTTTCTTTGAATGCTAATTTTCTATTTCTTTTTAATTTTTTGCATTTTTCTTCAATAATGGCCAGCAGGCTAGATTCTTTGGTGTTGGATGCGATCAACTCACTCCTAATGAAGTTGCCGACATCTTTGAGGATGGCGAGGAGGAACTTGCCATCACTCAGTTGGAAAAAGATCCTTGGGAGGAAGATGAAGAGACAGATGATCCTAAAATGTTTGGATATTACTACACATCAAGTAATCATAATTTGGGCTAGTGTGTCCAATGAGGAATCGGCATAGTGCTGTTTCCCATATTTTGGGCATATTTTCATACAGTACTTTCCAGGTGATATAACATATGTAATGTAATCTCTTTAATTTTGTTTTGATTGACCAAGTCCAACCATTTTGCCACAGATCATGAATTGAAGCCTTGACTTGAGGCTTAATGTCAGAATACAAAAATGGATATCTCCTTAGAGGTATTTCAGCTGCAGCTTGCTTTACTAGTTTATCTGCCTCTTCACACTCATATACTCCTACATGAGCTGGAATCCAACAAAGATTTACTTTCAATCCCTTATTCTCAAAGATATGGAGCCACTCTAATATCTTTAAAACTAAAGGGTTGGTTGAAATAAAAACACAAAGTACTTTCAAAACACTTTTTAAGTTACAAATAACAATGTAATTGCCATCTTTCTTTAATACTATTTTCTCAATGGCTGTTAAAATGCCATACAGTTCTGCTATAGAAATGGAAGCTAAAGGGTATAATGCGAGTCTACAATAAAATTCACTACTATATACTCTGAATCCAATGTTGCACTAGATTTGAACCCAACAGTAAAAATAAATGTAAAACTACTATGTTCACCAATATGTTCCATAATAAATGAGTATGCTTCCAACTCAGTCATATCATTTTTAAGACTATTGAAGTACTCACAAAAACCTACCTTTGATAAATTTCATGGAGGAGTTATTGTATTTGGTAGTTATTGGTAGTTCATTTCCTATTATATTGTACTGAAATCTTTCAACCACTGTCATCTTGAACTGATAAGGTTATGGTGATTCAGGATGAGCCTCATAATATCTAACGTGGTTTTCAATGTCAACAGTCATAAGACCAAAAGAGCTTTGAAGTCTCTATAGCCTATACCAATATTTGATGATGCAAGACTGCTGGGGAAGATCTAGAGGTATTTTACTAGCATCAACCAAGAGACTAAGAATTGGTGATAATTTGAATGATTCTGTGACTATCCTAATACACATGGAATACATTGGCCTTTGATAAATATATCAGGGTTTTAATGTACTTCTATTGAATAGCAAAAATGTATGAGGACTGTTTAGCTCCTAGAAAACTTGAAGCCAATTATATCAGCTCAATTTATAATTTTGTCAACTGCAAGTTTATTTTACTTTCACCCAAAGATATCTCTGTTACTGCAAAGGATATGAACAAATCATCTACAAATAGTGGGTGAAGTATATCTTGAAGGATGACAAGACATTCCATTCGCAGTTAGAGTAAACGGTCACACTCAGAACACTATCCTGAGAAGCTCCTTCCTAACATCATCTGTCCGACAAAGTATTCCCAACCTTAACTTGAAGTAAACGATTAAAAAAAAAATTGTATAATAAATGGCAACTCCCCTCTCAATACTGAATTATGGACTACTCTCAAGATTCCATAATTTCAAGTAGTGTTATAAGCATTCTTCTAAAGCCATATTGGGCTGGTGACAAAATACCCCTTTTCCAGATACTGTACATCAATCTTGGATATACTGTACCATCTTCATCATGACCTTATATAGACTAGATGTTAATGGAATTAGATAGTAACTTGCTTTTAAAAACTTGTTTTTACTTGGTTTTAAGAAAGGTAAAATAATAGTTAGTTCCCTCACTGTCGAGTAACTACTGTCTTGCCATATTCTGTTAATAAAGCTTAAAATTAATTTCTTTGTATTTGGAGGTACAAGTTATAACATTGCAAATAGAATCTCATCAGGGCCTAAGTTACTATCAATAAAACGGAAGTACTTGATATGCTAGAAAAAAGGGTCAGCCAAACCCTCACTTACATTTGATGCACTTGTAATGTACGTTTAATTTACTTTTAACACGGGTGGTTGACTGGGAGTGAATTTTCTTTTTATTTTCTTGAGTTTCCTCTTAACTGTTGATGGTGAAATTCTACTGTTTATTGAAGAGACAAATGATGACAAAAATAGATGTCAGGAGAGCTTCATTACATGGCAAAACTGCACTCTACATTTCTTGCGCATAAATATATTTTCATCCATTTGGTTCTTGGAGCATCTAATCAGTGATTTTCTTTATAATCTAAGAAGAGCCTGCAATTTCAACAACCAGCATAGAACTGGATGGGAATTCATCAATGTCTCCTTCAATATCACTCAACTGCTGTAATTTTTGCAAATCAGTCTTTTCAAGAATCCACCTTGGAGACTGCCACAGTGGTAAACCATTAAGGGTATAGATTATACAGTACTAGGTACATGATCACTTGTATGCCAACTGAAATCAATGAGGCATCTTGGACTAAGAAAAATTGTAAAATTGGCAAACAAAATACAGTATTATTATTATTATTATTATTATTATTATTATCATTATTATTATTATTATTACCTGCTAAGCTACAACCCTAATTGGAAAAGTAGGACGCTATACGCCCAGGGCCTCCAACAGGGAAAATACCCCAGTGTGGAAAGAAAACAAGGTAAAATAAAATATTCTAAGAACAGTAACAACATTAAAATAAATATTTCCTAAATAAACTATAAAAAAACTTAAACAAAATAAGAGGAAGAGGAATAGAAAACAGGATACAATCCAAAAGAGATGTACAGTACAGACCCATCTTCATTGCTATCCCCAAGAAATCCAATGCTGTAGAGTGCAGTTTACACCTGACCATCGGCTTAATGAGCATAATAACAAAAGTAATATTAAGAGTAGTATTAAATAGAATAAAAAGTAAAGTGACACCAGAAGTTGCAGAACATTATGGATTTACAAAAGGGAATGGTACCAGAAATGCAATGTTCAACATGCGTATGTAAACAGAGAGGGTAGTAGAGGTACAGAAAGATGTTTTTGTGTGTTTTATAGACTATGAAAAGGCATTGGATAAAGTTAGACACTCCCAACTTATGGAAATTTTAGAGCTTAAATATTGGCAGCAATGACATTCGATTAATTACCAACCTTTACTGGAGTCAGGAAGTTACAGTTAACATTGATAATAATTTAACACCATGAATCGAAATAAAACGAGGAGTAAGACAAGGATGTGTATTGTCACCAGACCTCTTTTCTATATATGGAGAAATAATAATGAGAAATATATCAGGAATGGAAGGAATAACAGTTGGAGGAAAATATATATAATATTAGCTTTGCAGATGATGCTGTGATAATAGCCAATTCAAAAGAGAAACTACAAACACTTCTTGGCACAGTACAATTTGAGAGTAAGAAAATTGGACTAAAAATCAACATAAAGAAAACAGAAGTGGTAGTAGCATAAAAATCCTGGAACATCCAAATTGCAACATCATAATGGACAAAGCAACAATAAAGCAAACAAATGGGATGATAACACATGATGCAAGTTGTAATCAAGAAATAAGAAAAAGAATACTAATAGCAATAAAATGCCTTCAACAATCTGTAAACCCTATTGGAAAATAACAGGATAGGGATTCAGACAAAAATTAGAGCTCTGAAAACCTATGCTTGGTTCTCACTTACTTCGTGGCTCAGAGACGTGGACATTAAACAAGAAGAACTTGGAAAATTAAATACATGCTGCTGAACTGTGGTTTTACAGAAGAATGTTGAAGATCCCATGGACTGAGAGAGTAACAAAAGAGAAGGCATTGAGAAGAGTGAATCAGGAGAGATCATTCCTGAAAGTGATAAGGAGGGGGCAGATGGAATTTCTGGGATATGTAATAAAAAAAGAAAAGATAAACTTTTTGTGCCCTACAGAAAAGATAGAAGGAAGAAGAGCAAGAAGCCAGTATAGGAAAAAGATCTTGGACAGCTTACTGGAGGCTATGGGAAGTAAATGAGGATGTAACAGCTGGACAATTTATATAGAGAGCTAGAGACAGGACCAGGTGGAAGCAATTGACAGCCCACATCAAGGAAATGGCATCTATATAGATATAAGGCATCTGCATTCAAATGTTCTATCAACTTTTGCAATTTCTCTCATGATTTACTAAATAGAACTATCTCATCTACAAATCTTAACATACTGATGTTAATTCCTACATATTCCCAACCAAAATTCCTAAAAACTACAACTAGACATGCTTTGAATAATACAGGAGAGATTGGGTCCCCCTGTCTAACTCCTTTCTCAAGCAGAATTTTCTCACTATCCTTATGTAGTTTTAGGATTGCTGGACTTCCTGTATAGATATCTTCAATTGTCCTAACATAAGATTCATCTATTCCTTGTCTTTGAAGGTTTTCATTACTGCCGAATTTTTGACACAATCAAAAGCCTTCTAATAGTCTTTAAATGCCATGAATATTGGTTTGTCATACTCTGTTTTATTTTTTCCATAGCTGGTTAATCACTTTACATGGATAATGGTAAGTTGTTGAATATCTACTTTTATCTAAAGGCTGCCTGCCTGCTCTCTTGTTTGATTAAAGTTGAGGTGTCTTTCTATTTGGCCTAATATGATCTTTGTGAATATTTTATATATTTTGGTGTAAACTTTTGTCTCTTATTGCAAACTGACATACCATGTATATAAATACATACATATACACACACACACACACACACAAACATATATATATATATATATATATATATATATATATATATATATATATATATATATATATGCACACACAAGTATCTGTGATATGTCAGTTTACAAGTTTAATTTGTTCTGGGAGCAAATTAGCAAACCAAAATGCTGGTAAACTAAAATAATTGTTCTTGTATGATATAATGGAAATAAACACTGTGCATTCCACACATTCATAACAACACATATACACTAATTTTTATATGTTTTGTAATGAAATTTAGTGAAGAAATAGAAATATTGATAAATTACCTGACACTTTACTTTTAAGGAGAGTTGTAGCTGTCTTGAGAGAGACAAAAGAGGAGGAGGAAGAGGAGGGTGTTACTGCTTGGAGGGAGAATCATCTTCTATAACTTCAATGGGAATTCTCTCTTTCTTGAACAATGTCCATTATCAATAACTGAATCACCTAATTTACACTTTCTTGATTCTTGGTCATCTTTCTTTACACTCTCACATTAAGTTTTGACAAGGAATCCATCTAGAGATGTCTGCTATTTACTTTTCTTTAAAATGTCATGTAAATGAAACATTGCTTTGTCAGTAAATAGATTTGCTACCAAAGCCTTATCTGAGTGATGTGTTTCTGAAAATGTTTGCAGGGTTCCCCAAAATCTTAACATCTCCCTAATTTAACATGAAGCCAAATGT
This sequence comes from Palaemon carinicauda, assembly GCF_036898095.1. NCBI lineage: Eukaryota > Metazoa > Arthropoda > Malacostraca > Decapoda > Palaemonidae > Palaemon > Palaemon carinicauda. Next base: position 34,725,319 of record NC_090732.1, on the reverse strand, counting down.
TTGTCACACTGTATCTCCTCCTCCTTAGTTTAAATCTCCTCCACATTCACTTGATGCTGCACCTTATACATCTCCAGTACCATTGCTTTTCCACAAATTGTGTTTTCAGTAATCATATTACCTGCTAATAGCTTCTCATCAATCCAGAGAAGCAAAAACCTTTTAAAGTTAAGAACGCATTGCCATTAATTCATCAATGTCTCCAATGGTTTTGCATCATCAAATACTTCGATATCATCTTTATTGTTCAGAATGTACAGTTTTTGCAGGTTAGCCACACACATACCTTATTAATGCTTTGCAGTAATTTCTTTTTTCACTTCTTCAGTACTATTTTCCTTTTTCACACAATCTTTTTTTATCATCTTCGGGGCATTTGTAACCATCCAGTTAACTTTACAATGCAGCACAAAATGTCTTTATGATGAACACTAACAATTTGTTCCTCAGCCTCAGGAAGAGTTAGGTTCTGAGCCAAGGGTGGTGAGTGCTAATACCCATGAACATTGCATGAGTAGCACATAGGAATTGCATGAGTATTTTCTGCCCATAGCGTCTTAGCCTCATTAGTACTTGTACACAAAATATGCGCATAAGGAGAAATTTGTTCCCAGACCAATACAACGCTCTTAAACTTATTTGAATTTGTATGCTCATATTCAAAGTTACTTGTAAACTGAAGTACTACTGGACAAACTGTATACCAATACATATAGGCACATTTTATATATATATATATATATATATATATATATATATATATATATATATATATATATATGCATGTGTGTGTGTATATAAATGTTATTTTCATTAGTAAAATAAATTTTTGAATATACTTACCCGATAATCATGTAGCTGTCAACTCCGTTGCCCGACAGAATTCTACGGAAGGGATACGCCAGCGATCGCTATACAAGAGGGGGGTGTACTCACAAGCGCCACCTGTGGCCAGGTACTGCAGTACTTCTTGTTGACACCACTTCAATTTTTCCTCGGTCCACTGGTTCTATGGGGAGGAAGGGTGGGTCAATTAAATCATGATTATCGGGTAAGTATATTCAAAAATTTATTTTACTAATGAAAATAACATTTTTCAATATTAAACTTACCCGATAATCATGTAGCTGATTCACACCCAGGGAGGTGGGTGAAAACCAGTGTACATGTATATCAAGAAGCTAAGTATCCCGTATTTCATATTATCAGTTATTCAAAATAACAATGAAATTACAAGTACCTGGTAAGGAAGTCGACTTGAGCCATTACTCTGCCTTAAATAAGTTCGTCTTCCTTACTGAGCGCAGCGTTCCTCTTAGGAGGCTGAACAACTCTAAGGTGCTGAAGTATCAAGGGCTGCAACCCATACTAAAGGACCTCATCACAACCTTTAACCTCGGCGCTTCTCAAGAAAGAATTGACCACCCGCCAAATCAACAAGGATGTGGAAGGCTTCTTAGCCGACCGTACAACCCATAAAAAGTATTCAAGAGAAAGGTTAAAAGGTTATGGGATTATGGGAATGTAGTGGCTGAGCCCTCGCCTACTACTGCATTCGTTGCTACGAATGGTCCCAGGGTGTAGCAGTACTCGTAAAGAGACTGGACATCTTTGAGATAGAATGATGCGAACACTGACTTGCTTCTCCAATAGGTTGCATCCATAACACTCTGCAGAGAATGGCTCTGTTTGAAGGCCACTGAAGTAGCCACAGCTCTCACTTCATGTGTCCTTACCTTCAGCAAAGCAAGGTCTTCTTCCTTCAGATGAGAATGTGCTTCTCTAATCAGAAGCCTGAATAGTAAGAAACTGAGTTCTTAGAACTTGGAAAAGAAGGTTTCTTGATAGCACACCATAAGGCTTCTGATTGTCCTCGTAAAGGTTAAGACCTTTTTAGATAGTACCTAAGAGCTCTAACTGGGCAAAGTACTCTCTCCAGTTCATTCCCCACCAAGTTGGACAGGCTTGGGATCTCGAACGACTTAGGCCAAGGACGTGAAGGAAGCTCGTTTAGCAAAAACCGAGCTGCAAGGAACATGTAGCCGTTTCAGATGTGAAAACAATGATCCTGCTGAAGGTGTGGATCTCACTTACTCTTTTAGCTGTTGTCAAGCACACGAGGAAAAGAGTTTTTAATGTGAGGTCCTAAAAAGAGGCTGATTGGAGAGGTTCAAATCTTGATTACATAAGGAACCTTAGGACCACGTCTAGATTCCAGCCTGGAGTGGACAACCGACGTTCCTTTGAGGTCTCAAAAGACCTAGGGAGGTCCTGTAGATCTTTGTTGGTGGAAAGATCCAAGCCTCTGTGGCGGAAAACCGCTGCCAACATACTTCTGTAACCCTTGATCGTAGGAGCTGAAAGGGATCTTACTTTCCTTAGATATAACAGGAAGTCAGCAATCTGGGTTACAGTGGTACTGGTTGAGGAAACTGCATTGGTCTTGTACCAGCTACGGAAGACTTCCCCTTGAGACTGATAGATTCTGAGAGTGGATGTTCTCCTTGCTTTGGCAATCGCTCTGGCTGCCTCCTTCGAAAAGCCCCTAGCTCTTGAGAGTCTTTCGAAAGTCTGAAGGCAGTCAGACGAAGAGCGTGGAGGTTTGGGTGTACCTTCTTTACGTGAGGTAGACGTAGAAGGTTCACTCCTAGAGGAAGAGTCCTGGGGATGTCGACCAGCCATTGCAGTACCTCTAAGAACCATTCTCTCGCGGGCCAGAGCGGAGCCAACCAACGTCAGCCGTGTCCCTTTGCGAGAGGAGAACTTCTGAAGTACCCTGTTGACAATCTTGAACGGCGGGAATGCATACAGGTCGAGATGGAACCAATCCAGCAGAAAAGCATCCACGTGAACTGCTGCTGGGTCTGGAATCGGAGAACAATACAACAGGAGTCTCTAGGTTATCGAGGTAGCGAACAGATCTATGGTTGGCTGACCCCACAGGGCCCAAAGTCTGCTGCAAACATTCTTGTGAAGGGTCCACTCTGTGGGGATGACCTGACCCTTCCGGCTGAGGTGATCTGCCATGACATTCATACCGCCCTGAATGAACCTCGTTACCAGCGTGAGCTTTCGATCTTTAGACCAGATGAGGAGGTCCCTTGCGATCTAGAACAACTTCACGAAAGAGTCCCTCCCTGCTTGAAGATGTAAGCCAGGGCTGTGGTGTTGTCAGAGTCCACCTCCACCACTTTGTTAAGCTGGAGGGACTTGAAGTTTATCAAGGCCAGAAGAACCGCCAACAACTCCTTGCAATTGATGTGAAGTGTCCTTTGTTCCTGATTCCATGTTCCCGAGCATTCCTGTCCGTCCAAAGTCGCACCCCAGCCCGTGTCTGATGCGTCCGAGAGGAGAAGGCGGTCGGGTTTCTGAACAGCCAAAGATAGACTTCCTTGAGAAGAAAGCTGTTCTTACACCACGCGAGAGAAGACCTCCTCTCTTCGGAAACAGGAACTGAGACCGTCTCTAGCGTCATGTCCTTTATCCAGTGAGCAGCTAGATGATACTGAAGGGGGGGAGGTGGAGTCTCCCTAACACGATGAACAGGGCCAGCGATGAAAGTGTCCCTGTTAGACTCATCCACTACCTGACTGAGCATCGGTTCCTTCTCAGCATGCTCTGGATGCATTCTAGGGCTTGGAAGATCCTTGGGGCCGACGGAAAAGCCCGAAAAGCTCGACTCTGAAGATCCATACCCAGGGAGACAATGGTCTGGGATGGGACAAGCTGAGACTCCTCAAAATTGACCAGGAGGCCCAGTTCCTTGGTCAGATCCATAGTCCATCTGAGAATCTCCAGACAGCGACGACTTGTGGGAGCTCTTAAAAGCCAGTCGTCTGACGGAGCCGGACACAAGATCATGGTACTGCTGCACAGTCTGTGAACTGTCAACCATGGGGAAGCGAGGAAGTACAGTGACAACCCGAAGCTGTCTAGACTGTCTGGGTCGTACAGACAACTCCTTATCGGGTTGCTGAGGTTGCCGCACTGCGTCACAACAAGTCACTTCTGCTGGTTGTTGAACGTCTTCCCAGTGACACACTGACTCCGTAAACAAAAAAATCCTCTAACAAGGACTAAGTTAGGACTGCATGTCTTGCAACACAGCTCAAGGTCTATGGGAGCAGGTGTGGTAACAGACGGGGTTAGCGACTGAAGTGGAACCATTACCTTCCCTGGGAGCATGTTATGCTTAAATAAAAGTCCATAGGAGGCTACGCAGCTAAAGGCTCCTCTCCAAATGACAGAGTCCTCAAGGGAATATCAGAAGGAGGGAGAAAAGCACTTTCTCATCTACAGGGACCATATCCGAGAAAAGCTAAGTTCTCTCAGTGAGGGTTTCACTGGTGCAAAAGCAGCAGACTAGAAGGCAACGTTATGAAACTGCTTGACAGTCTAGTGAGTTGGCAACAACCAAAGATGTGTGACTGAGAAGCATGCGGTAAGGTATGCAGAGCATGTTGTATGCAGAGCATGCTGTATGCAGAGCATGCTGTATGCAGAGCATGCTGTATGTAGAGCATGCTGTAAGGTAAGCAGAGCGTGTTGCATGGCGTGTAACATTTCTCAGAAATTCCATGACCAGTGCTAGAGTGAGTAATATCGCATTACCGTCCATTGAAAGTGCACGTGCCGAGGGAATTGATTTAGACTGTTTTGTTGATGAATTTGATAGCCGGCATGATAATCGTAGAATTAAGCTACACTAAATGTACTATAATCTACTTCACCTCAGGAAAGGGAAACTCGCCCTGTTGGCAACACTGCATTACTACATGCATGCTTGCATGGGGTTTAATATCAACATAATATTACCTTACATTCATAACTCATGATTCATTTTTGTTTAGAAGATATTTTTGCCATATTTTGCGATTTGTTAAAAATATATTGCAAGGAATACATATATATTTTTATATAAGTAATACAAATAACCTCCATTATCATAATGTTTGTGTAGGCATACATGTATATGATTACAAATGCAAGTTATGAAAGTAATGAGGTGTTATTATTGTCATTTGTTATTCCCAAGTTGAATGGGAAGAAGCTCAAGTTGAGGAAAAAGTGGCAGATGCATGCGTTGAGGTGGCTGACTCATAGCATGAGGTTGTTGCCTCAAGAGTTGCGCTTGCTGTAAGGGTTGCGGATGCGCAGTAGCAGGTTCCTGAGGAACGAGTTAAGGTTCCTGAGGTGTGAGCTGCGAGAGTTGAGGTAGCGGCTGCGCAGAACGCAGTTCTTGTCTCGCGAGTTGAGGTTCCTGAGGTGCTAGCCTAAGGAGTGAGACTCTTGCCTTGAGGAGGGTTGAGGTCGCTGCAGCGAGTGCTGAGGTGGCTGCCTCATTGATGGAAGAGGTTGTCGTACCTCAAGAGATTGTTGCCTCGCTGGTGGAACCGCAAGCGGATGCGGAGGAAGTAAGGCATAAGACTCCTGCTCCCATTGCTGAGGTTGCCTTAAGGAAGGTTAAGGTTGCTGCACAACGCTGGTAACTGGCAACTCAGAACGCGGTAAGGTAGCCTGAGGAACCTCAACTTCGTACGCCTGGCAGACTGGACTGCGGTGAGGCGGAGCTCTCGCAGGAGGAGGCGGAGGTTGCTGCACACCGCTGGTAACTGGCAACTCAGAACGCGGTAAGGTAGCCTGAGGAACCTCAACTTCGTACGCCTGGCAGACTGGACTGCGGAGAGGCGGAGCGTTCGCAGGAGGAGGTGTAACCTTCTCAGCCTGAAACTCACGCATTAAGACCGCAAGCTGCGACTGCATGGACTGCAGCAAAGTCGTCTTGGGATCAACAGACGATAAGGTCTGTTGAGGCAAAGCCTTAATAGAAGATGAGGTCTGTTGAGGCATCGCCTTACCTCTCTTAGGAGGTGTGCAGTCACCTGATGACTGAGGAGAGTCAGAGCTAACCCAATGACTGCATCCGGGTTGTTGAACTCTAACTTCGTACGTCTGGCATAGGTCTGGACTTTACGTTTAAGAGGTCTTGAGACCTGAGACCAGCGTTTTCTCCCCGAAATTTCTTCTGCAGACGAGCAAAATAAGGGCTCAATCGTCTGCGGGTGGGAGTGACGGTCTCTGTAAGACACGCCCGCAACCACCGAGGATACTTCTGTGCGCCGATCAAGGCCTGCCGAACCCTTTTGCCCTTCGACATTGCTTCTCCCCTGGGCTTGGGAGCTTGCAAGAGGTCCCGGACTGGGAGGACGACTGGCACGCACAGAAGCACCCTCACGCACAACACTGACACACTTTGCGCTAATCACTTATCACTTTTGATTTTCTGTTTGCACTTATTTCACTGAACTCGAAACTTTAAGTGGTTTGTACCTGAAACACGCAATTCTATCCTTTCTCAAAAGTTAGTAATTGCGAAAACAGAATTACAATGTAACAGAAAAATCTAATGAAAGATAAATAATTCAGTGGCTGGAAAGAGACTAAACACTAGATCAAATAAACTACGTTTAAAATCTCTCACCGCATAAAGCTTGAGAACAAGAAAAAACTCTAGAAACGTTTACTTCTTCCCCTAAAGAGACTAGGGAGAAGAGCAAAAACGATAACAACGTTACTCGCTTGAATGAAACGTTTATCCTCCTCTTTCTCCCTCCGTCTCTATCTCTCTCTCTCTCTCTCTCTCTTGACTTAGAACCTGAGAGAAGAGCCCAATCATATATATCGTTAAAACATATTATTGTTAAAGGAAAAAACTGAAATATTTCCCAAAATGAAAAGTTCCTTTATTAGAATTAAAACCATTAAGTTAAGAAAGAATGAACAAAACGCTAGACACGGTTACTCTTACTGCAACGTGACACCGTGAAAATTCTCTCTCTATCGTAACGATAGAGCGCAAGTTGAACGTTCTGAACGTCAACAACTGCAGAGACAAAACAAAACGTTAGTTCAACTTTGAAAACAGTACGAGACTATCAAAGAAATTCTTTCAAAAACATTAAAATAGCATAATATGTTAACAGGTAAAACCGAAATGACGGGCTCAATGTTAATTAACTTCGGTACCAAGAAAAGACCGCCTACTATTAGGAAAGGTCAAATATAAACAAATATAAAAATTGATTTTAATAAGTTTATAATAAAAGGAAGTTAATCGAAGAGGCCTATAAAAGGCGGAGAGATATAAAATAAATCTATAACTTTTGTTAAGTAAAATTAAGAAAGAGAGTCTATACTCTCTTAGACACCAACACTTCCGTCTAAGGGAAGGGTCGGCCATTTAAAGGTGAAAGAGAGTTCATACTCTCTTCGTCACCATAATTAATCAAATTAATTCCAAAAGTTAGCTAAGCTAATAATAAAACTTCCTGAATAGCGAAAGCTGAAATCTTAGAGCAATACTTCACCAAAAACCGTGAACAAGACTCCAAAATTATAAGCGTATCCATGAACGTCTTGCCGGAAGCACGACAGAGGAAAAATTGAAGTGGTGTCAACAAGAAGTACTGCAGTACCTGGCCACAGGTGGCGCTTGTGAGTACACCCCCCTCTTGTATAGCGATCGCTGGCGTATCCCTTCCGTAGAATTCTGTCGGGCAACGGAGTTGACAGCTACATGATTATCGGGTAAGTTTAATATTGAAAAATATATATATATATATATATATATATATATATATATATATATATATATATATATATATATATATATATATATATATAAATAAATGTGTGTGTATGGATAAGGTAAGTACCATACAACTCTATTTGCATTTGATGAATTCATTTATTTATATGCTCAGAGTTTATCAAAAGGTTGGGGGTAATAATTTCTTAAAATATTCATATTGATGTATTGAAGCTAGAGAAACTTTAAGGACCTAGATTTACCTACAGATGTAGATTTACAGTAATACTCGAGCATATTGAGGGGAATATTCATGACATGGCATATCTACTCTGATAATATAAGCATAAAACCTAGTTATATGCACAACAGACTTAAAAAAATAGTGTTCACTCATGAAAAACTAGAAAACATAGGGAAAAAGATTAGCAATGGTTTATTAGAAATAAAACTGATAGAAAACCAGTGGGAGATTTTTCTTGCCTGTTCATTATTTTACTATTCAATTATGTTTACCAAGATTTTTTTGATTAAAGTAATTACAAAATAATTACTTGTTATATTGAACAAGTGAAAAATGAATGTAAAAATATACTTACACCTTTTTCTGATAAAAGCTTGGAAGACTCTTGTAGGAAGAGTGCAGCTTCATACCAGATGTCGGGATGATGAGAAAGACATAAGAGGCACTGCTCATATGCAAATCGTACTCTTTTTGTTACTAATGTTTGATCATCTGTGCGTAAAGGATTGTCCTTTTCCCATCTGATGTACCGCTTCCATATTTCAACCTAAATAACAGTAAAAAGATGACAAATAAATACAGACATCATCCTTATTGAGTAATCTATAAAACAGAAAAATGAAGAAAACTATATGTATTACAATATATCCTCATCAAATTTTACACTCCTTTTAAAGACCTGTTTAATTTCTTCTGGAAGACCAGTTGGAGGTATGCTTGGTAAGTGTCGATTCAAACCTCTTGTCTCTGCTTCTAAATCTTTGCCAACTCTTCTTGCATTCATATAATCTCGACCTCTTTCAATGTTCATTTTTTCTGCTATGATTGGATTGATGCTCTTTTCAAAATCAAGATAATCTTTCCAAAGCTGCTCGATGTTAGCCATTGGTGTAACAATACCTCGCTGGTAAACCTGACAATGAAATATTAACAGTTACTGCTACATTAATAATTTAGTGAAACAAGGATACATCCCCTTTGTAGAAAACTTCCAATACAAAAGACTCTTCAAATTATTATCAATATTACTAGACAAGCTACAACCATCATTGTTCAAGCAAACTGCTACAAGCTGAAAAGTTATAACAGAGAAAGAAGCCCAGTGCAGATAAGAAATAGAGAAATAACGAGTAAACTATATACATGAGATTATTGAAAAATATCATGAACCATATTAAGATAAGCAACCAGGCTAAATAGGTAAGTCATATATAGTCTACTAAATGAGACATATCAACCTGTTTAACAGAAAAGCATTTGCAACAAGTTTGACATTTTGAAGTACCACCGATTCAACCACAAGGTCAAGATCATTCCACAATCTGGTCATAACTGGAATACAACTTCTGGAAATATTTTCCAGCAGCTAGAGTTCTGTTAGGGTTTAACTCATCCCCCATAATTTGCACCATGCACTAACTTTAACTAAATCTCTATTAAGCAATTCAGTAACCATGGGTCTACATATACCTATAAAAAAGCATATCAGTAATTTGCGTAACCCTTCTACAAATATTGTACCATACACAGATACCCCCTTACATGTTTCATTTCATGGATATTATGGTCCTTCTACTTTACTTCCTATTCCACTCCATATATTCAGTTACTTTCAAGTTTTCCTCTCTCCTCTTTCAATAATCTTAAAAATAATACACTTTTCACCAACTTATCATCATCTTTTTTCTTTCTATGTCCAAAGAGAGTAGGACTAAGACAGCGATGTGTGATGTCGCCATGGTTGTTTAACTTGTTTGTTGATGAAATGGTGAGAGAGGTTAATGCTCAAGTGCTTGGACGAGGATTGAAACTGATAGACGAGAATGATCATGAATAGGAGGTAAATCAGTTGTTGTTTGCGGATGATACTGTACTGGTTGCAGACTCGGAAGAGAAGTTTCGCCTATTAGTGACGGAATTTGGAAGGGTATGTGAGACAAGGAAGTTAAGAGTTAATGTGGGTAAGAGTAAGGTTATGAGATGTATGAGAAGGGAAGGTGGTGCGAAGTTGAATGGAGAGTTACTTGAGGAGATGGATCAGTTCAAGTACTTGTAGTCTGTTGTTGCAGCAAATGGTGGAGTGGAAGCAGACCTACGCGAGTGAGTGAAGAATTCTAAGTGTTGGGGGAAGTGAAGTAAGTGGTAAAGAATAGAGGGTTGGGCATGAATGTAAAGAGAGTTCTGTATGAGAAAGTGATTGTACCAACAGTGATGTATGGATCGGAATTGTGGGGAATGAAAGTGATGGAGAGACAGAAATTGAATGTGCTTGAGATGAAGTGTCTGAGGAGTATGGCTGGTATATCTTGAGTAGAAAGGGTTAGGAACGAAGTAGTGAGGGTGAGAACGGGTGTAAGAAATAAGTTAGTAGCTAGAGTGGATATGAATGTGTTGAGGTGATTTTGCCATGTTGAGAGAATGGAAAATGGCTGTCTGCTAAAGAAGGTGATGAATGCAAGAGTTGATGGGAGAAGTACAAGAGGAAGGCCAAGGTTTGGGTGGATGGATGGAGTGAAGAAAGCTCTGGGTGATAGGAGGAGTGATGTGAGAGAGGCAAGAGAGCGTGCTAGAAATAGGAATGAATGGAGAGCAACTGTGATGCAGTTCCGGTAGGCCATGCTGCTTCCTCCGGTTGCCTTGGATGACCGCGGAGGTAGTAGCAGTAGGGGATTCAATGCTATGAAGCTTCATCTATGGTGGATAATGGGGGAGGGTGTGCTGTGGCACCCTAGCAATACCAGCCGAACATACAGAGGAAAGATCCCCTTTTTTACATTTGTTTGATGTCGGCTACCCCCACAAAATTGGGGGAAGTGCCTTGGTATATGTATGATGTCTAACAATCTCAAAACTCTTCCTTTTCACCTCATTTTGAGTATCTCAAATCCTTTCTATTTCAATATTAATAATTTCAAGTAGACTGTGTAAACACGTTGTATAATCATCTTCAAAAGGAAATACCCATCCAGCATTTACACTTTTAAACTCTATTTAGTTTTTGTCCTCTTCTTTTGTTCTATCTTTATGTTACATTTACTCACAAATACCTGGGAGATTCAATTGCTTTCATCCTAAAACAAGTATCCCCATTAATTTCTCCACTTTTATGGTTGCTTTTTGCCAGCATAACCTTACTTTTTCTCACTTTCACTTCAAACTTGCTCCTCTTGCAACAGCTTTTGAAATTCTGTACTCTCGTTAATATCACCAATATACATTGTACAGTATTATATATAGTACAAACATTAAGCTATCCACACATACAAAATACAGCCCATTTCCTTATTTCAAAAATGATTCTGTAGTATTTTTTCTCTGATTTCTTGTATAATTCCATCCACTAAAATATTAAATAGCCCCAGAACGGACTCACTTCATACACCAAAACATCTATGCATCATAACATTTTTCTTTAATCATAAAAACTTTAAATCACTCCCACGAAATTACTTTCTAAATCTCAAAGAGTAATCAGCCCCTGAATTGTAGACTTGTCAATTCCATCATAAGCTCTTTCTATGTCTACATACACCACATACAACTTTTTCCTTTTACTTCTACCTAAGGTATATGAAAGGAAAAGAACAATATTCCTTCTGATTACTAGTCGATCTATAAAAGACTGCACTGAATCACACATGATGAAAACTAATTTATTTCTAAGAAGTTTCCCTGATGTTCATACTGCTGTGTCTTCGAAGCGGACTTATATCAATGTTAGCGATTTTTTATTTTGAATATTTCCACTTTCTTCCATTCAAGACTATTATTATTATTATTATTATTATTATTATTATTAATTGCTAAGCTACAACCCTAGTTGGAAAAGCAGGATGCTATAACTGTCTAGGTAGGTTCGAGTATGAAGAAGGGAAATTCAATTTACAGAACTGAATATCAAGAGCCAGTCAAAACAATATCTGGAACCAATTCCAGAGTATACTTTAGAAAGAGAACATAAGATAGGAGTGGGCTACCAAAATGACCCTTGATTCATGCTATTTTGCTAAGTTATTACATTGAGGATTTTATATGTACAGTGACCTTTTCCATGTAAGAGGTCCATCATGGGCCATTTAGAAATAGCATTGTGAAGAAGAACAAAGTAATGAGATTAAACAAAAACCTTCTTCACACAACAAAGCACATAGCCACAAAAATATACAGTAAATGTAATGTGTGGAATAAGTGCTAAACTAGCAACTTGAATTGGTACATGGCTCTCTTCACCAAAGAAGCCCTTAAGGAAAAATCCTAATACTGTACCTTCACCACAAAGTAGGACCACAATGTCAGGGAAGAAATAAACTATGTTATAATAAAATAAAGTTTCAATGCAAAGGAAAAGAAACACAAATAAGTTCATCAATCTATCCCTAGCATAAACGGTAGCTGGATTAGAGAGAACTGAAAACTGACAACATATATACAGTATACAAAATCTGTAGGAAATAAGCAAGATCAAAACAGCATGAATGTTTCAATATATAATTGTAAATAGGGAAGTCTAAGGAATAGCCCTGCTTAATGGAAAGAAGAAAAAGAAAAAATGGGATTTTAACAATAAAATTCAATATTTTAACAAACCTTATCAGCAGTTCCCATAACTTCATTGGAAAAGCTCTCCATTTTTAAATATTATCATCATAAAACTAAATATTTTTTGATCTTCCTCACTCAAACTGCCTTCATTAACATGAAACATTGTGAGGCTTAATGATTCAATGTCATCCAAATAAATGTATATATCTGATTTTATTTTCAATCCTCCAGTCGTCAGATTTAGCAATTATGAGATCTTCAATACAGTATTGCCTAACAACTACCCTTCTATTATTATATACAGTATTAAACATCAAAATTGGAAAATACTGACACTCAGTACTGGATCCGTGAAATTTGGAATTTACTTGTACCCAAGCCCACAGACTTTTTTAAAGGCTAATTATGAATAGCCATTCATATAATCAACAGTAAAAGGAAAACCATTAATAACTCACCTTTCGGACAGCCATAATTTTCTGATTTTCTGCATATGACCCTACAACCTCAACACTCTTTAGCAAATTTGCATAGTCATTCCATAAAGTGTATGAGTTATAATCCATACCAATTTTGTCAAGAGCAAATTCATATGCTTGGGAAAGTTTTTCTCTGAAATATAGAAAAGTCTTTGATTACTTTTTCAAAGTTGCTCAAAAATTACCTTCAAAGCCAACATACAATAAATTAAAACTACACTTAATATAAAATGCCACAAAATTTCTCATTTAATGTAATCCATGAAAAAGAAGAAAAACTGTTATCAGTAGAAAAGAGTTCCTTTGTAAATTGCCATGTACAGTGAAACACTGTAGATTGAATTGGATTACTGTAATTCCAGATGGTCATTAAAATACTGATGCATTCGAAGGTTGCAATAATATTCCTCTTAAGAAAAAAGAGCATTAGTACATGTTTACAGAACAGTACTTACCTTACATGCATATGATAAAAAAAAAATAAAACATGAAAAATTACAAATTTTGAAGTAATTTGTATTTTTCCTAATCATATAAACCTGTAGCTATTTATAGGGATTATACTTTCAGCGAAGCTGGAAGGTAGCCATAAGACTTTTAGCGAAGTGTAAACTACCCTACCGCTAGTTAGCGAGGGGGTAGGCGGGGTAGCACCCCGTTCACACACACACACACACACCTGTGTTGTCTCATCACTTTTTATTGCAGGCAGGACTTCTTGGGGGACAGGTGATGGTGGGCCAATTATTATACATTAAATAACTAAAGCTTTGTATAGTTAGGAAAAATACAAACTATTTCCAAATTTGTCATTTGTTCCAACACTAATTCATACCCTCGGTATTTATAAGGATTGACTCACTCCTTAGTAGGGTGGAAGTCTGAACCAACTGGCAGGTCTTTGACTCAAGGTTTTCCTGTATGTGCTCCACAGGTAACAGGGAGAAACCTTGACGTGCAAAGCATGGTTAGCAGAATGAGCAATCTGTGTGAAACTGTGATACTAGCAGTGTGATTAGTCTGGGTAAGAATTCTCAGAAATGTAGGAATCTTAGGATCAACCATAAACGTTGCCTAATCCCATCATACGTAACATGAACATTCTATGCACTAGGTTACACAAGGGAAATGGTTCTACCTGAAGACAGTGAAGGCCAGCTTTGCAGAGTACCGTAGGTACTGTTACCCTGCAGGGGGAAGATGATAGTAAGAACGAACCAGTCCTTCCTTAATTCATCCCAGACTCAATCATGGTTAAACTCTGCCCTCCTCCATCTGCTACTTGTCCAACAAGGAGCTTGAAGTGTTTTAAACCATTTATTGTGTAGCCACCATAGGGTCAATGGCAAACATCTCTATGTTCCTGTGGGTCATGTCTTGCAGCCTCACAGAGTAGTTTTCATAAACGCTAGGAGCGTACTCCAGCTCCCAACGTTATGAGTTCTAGGTCTCCTCTATGAGAAGGCGGCTCAGGATTTAATGCTCAGTTCATGACCTTGCAAATTCAAGCCGAGAACGTGTTCTTGGTGATCCTTTTCTTGACTTTCCCAGGGATGAAGAAGAGTGGCTACACTAGGGGGCAAGCTCCTGAAGTTTCCTTGAGGTAGTTCCCTAAGTTCTTCCCTGGCATAGTACCCGTTGATCTGGATCATAGGCCACGCTACGAAGGACTCAAAATCTGAAGAGCTCGAATCTGGGGTCCGAGCTGCCAGGAATGAAGTCGAGTATTACTTGGCCTGTTTTTGTGAATGGGAGACATTGAGGCCGGCCCATTGGGTATGCCAACTCTCTTGGTCGAGGCCAACACGAGTGGGAGATCTGTCCTCGAGGTCAGGTAAAGATCTGCTCTTTGGAGTCCTCGGTTGTAGGGGGTACCCTCCAAGGAAGTGAACCATGCCTCATGGAGGAGGTTTCTCTTCCGACTAAGGGCAGGTAGGCTCGAAAATCCGTATGAAGAGAGATGATGCCGACGTAGAGGAAAGGTTAATTCCTTTTGGTCTAAAGGCAACGCTCAAGGACAAGCAACGGTCTTGCATTGCTGAGACCAACAGCAGCTTTCCTCTCGAAGGTAAACGAGGAAATCCGTTTGTCCACGACCCTAACCGCAGAAGACAGTCCACTATCTTCGCAACTTGTTGCGGAAAGAGGACTCTATCAGAGAGGAGGAGCTGGATAGTCTCCAGGCGTTAAGTCGCAGCGAAGCTATGGCTTTGTGAAAGACGTTCACACGTGGCTGTGAGAGTAGATCGTGTTTTGGAGAGAGTTCTCTCAGGATCTCCGTCGGAAGTTGCAGATGCGTCAGCTGAGTGTGACAAGTCTGCTGGGCAAGACGAGTCTGATGGTTGAGCCGAGTCTTCTGGCAAGATGTGACTGTTGATGGCGGGTAATAGAGGAGTCAAATACCCCCTGGAGGACTCTTCCGAAAGGGAGACCAACAGGAGAATGAAGTCTTTACTGTGGACAGGAAAAGGAGAGATCAACATCTGTTGCTGCTGTTGGCAATTCTTCCCACAAGCAGGAAGATTGCTGAACAAGGCTGGAGGAGGAAGCCTCCCCTGGGAGGGGAACATATGAATCCAATTCCTGCCGGAGGAATCCCCCAAAGGGGAGACCAAACAAGTGAATGAAGTCTTTCTTGTGGATGGGAAAAGTGACCAACATCTGCTGCCACTGTAGGCGATTCTTCCCAAAAGTAGGATGAATGCATCTCAAGTAGATTTAAATGACGGTACCATTCGAGGCCTGACCAGAGGCCAAAGTGGTACGGCATGTGCCCCCCGCCCCCTTTCTTTGATGCTTCTGAAGGGAGCGTCAAATCAGGGGAAGGGAAATGAGGAGGTTGACTCCTCAGATTAGATTCGCTTCTGTCGATCTTCCCAGGTCCGTCTTCTGTCCATGTCTCGTAGGGAGCCAGAGAAAAGGATCCCTCGTGCTGAAACACCTGGGATCTGGCTTCCCCTTAAGAGGTGGGATTCAACGGAGACCGATGCAGGCTTGACGAACCAGAGTGAAATAGTGACATACGAGACGTAACCACTGTTGGTAGAAAGTGCGTCCCAAGGAAGGATGGTTGAGCCGAGTCTTCTAACAAGATGTGACTGTTGATAACAAGGCCTGCTCCGAAGAGCGATGGCGGGTAATAGAGGAGTCAAATACCCCCTGGAGGACTCTTCCGAAAGGGAGACCAACAGGAGAATGAAGTCTTTACTGTGGACAGGAAAAGAAGAGACCAACATCTGTTGCTGCTGTTGGCAATTCTTCCCACAAGCAGGAAGATTGCTGAACAGGGGCTGGAGGAGGAAGCCTCCCCTGGGAGGGGAACAGATGAATCCAATTCCTGCCGGAGGAATCCCCCAAAGGGGAGACCAAACAAGTGAATGAAGTCTTTCCTGTGGATGGAAAAGGCGACCAACATCTGCTGCCACTGTAGGCGATTCTTCCCAAAAGTAAGATGAATGCATCTCAAGTAGATTTAAATGACGGTACCATTCGAGGCCTGACCAGAGGCCAAAGTGGTACGGCATGTGCCCCCCGCCCCCTTTCTTTGATGCCTCTGAAGGGAGCGTCAAATCAGGGGAAGGGAAATGAGGAGGTTGACTCCTCAGATTAGATTCGCTTCTGTTGATCTTCCCAGGTCCGTCTTCTGTCCAGGTCTCGTAGGGAGCCAGAGAAAAGGAAGATCCCTCGTGCTGAAACACCTGGGATCTGGCATCCCCTTAAGAGATGGGATACAACGGAGACCGATGCAGGCTTGACGAACCAGAGTGAAATAGTGACATACGAGACGTAACCACTGCTGGTAGAAAGTGCGTCCCAAGGAAGGATGGTTCAGCCGAGTCTTCTAGCAAGATGTGACTGTTGATAACAAGGCCTGCTCCGAAGAGCGATGGCAGGTAATAGAGGAGTCAAATACCCCCTGGAGGACTCTTCCGAAAGGGAGACCAACAGGAGAATGAAGTCTTTACTGTGGACAGGAAAAGAAGAGACCAACATCTGTTGCCGCTGTTGGCAATTCTTCCCACAAGCAGGAAGATTGCTGAACAGGGGCTGGAGGAGGAAGCATCCCCTGGGAGGGGAACAGATGAATCCAATTCCTGCCGGAGAAATCCCCCAAAGGGGAGACCAAACAAGTGAATGAAGTCTTTCCTGTGGATGGAAAAAGCGACCAACATCTGCTGCCACTGTAGGCGATTCTTCCCAAAAGTAGGATGAATGCATCTCAAGTAGATTTAAATGACGGTACCATTCGAGGCCTGACCAGAGGCCAAAGTGGTACGGCATGTGCCCCCCGCCCCCTTTCTTTGATGCCTCTGAAGGGAGCGTCAAATCAGGGGAAGGGAAATGAGGAGGTTGACTCCTCAGATTAGATTCGCTTCTGTTGATCTTCCCAGGTCCACCTTCTGTCCAAGTCTCGTAGGGAGCCAGAGAAAAGGAAGATCCCTCGTGCTGAAACACCTGGGATCTGGCTTCCCCTTAAGAGGTGGGATTCAACGGAGACCGATGCAGGCTTGACGAACCAGAGTGAAATAGTGACATACGAGACGTAACCACTGCTGGTAGAAAGTGCGTCCCTAGGAAGGATGGTTGAGCCGAGTCTTCTAGCAAGATGCGACTGTTGATAACAAGGCCTGCTCCGAAGAGCGATGGCAGGTAATAGAGGAGTCAAATACCCCCTGGAGGACTCTTCCGGAAGGGAGACCAACAGGAGAATGAAGTCTTTACTGTGGACAGGAAAAGAAGAGACCAACATCTGTTGCCGCTGTTGGCAATTCTTCCCACAAGCAGGAAGATTGCTGAACAGGGGCTGGAGGAGGAAGCATCCCCTGGGAGGGGAACAGATGAATCCAATTCCTGCCGGAGGAATCCCCCAAAGGGGAGACCAAACAAGTGAATGAAGTCTTTCCCGTGGATGGAAAAAGCGACCAACATCTGCTGCCACTGTAGGCGATTCTTCCCAAAAGTAGGATGATTGCATCTCAAGGAGATTTAAATGACAGTACCATTCGAGGCCTGACCAGAGGCCAAAGTGGTACGGCATGTGCCCCCCGCCCCCTTTCTTTGATGCCTCTGAAGGGAGCGTCAAATCAGGGGAAGGGAAATGAGGAGGTTGACTCCTCAGATTAGATTCGCTTCTGTTGATCTTCCCAGGTCCGTCTTCTGTCCAGGTCTCGTAGGGAGCCAGAGAAAAGGAAGATCCCTCGTGCTGAAACACCTGGGATCTGGCTTCCCCTTAAGAGGTGGGATTCAACGGAGACCGATGCAGGCTTGACGAACCAGAGTGAAATAGTGACATACAAGACGTAACCACTGCTGGTAGAAAGTGTGTCCCAAGGAAGGATGGTTGAGCCGAGTCTTCTAGCAAGATGTGACTGTTGATAACAAGGCCTGCTCCGAAGAGCGATGGCGGGTAATAGAGGAGTCAAATACCCCCTGGAGGACTCTTCCGAAAGGGAGACCAACAGGAGAATGAAGTCTTTACTGTGGACAGGAAAAGAAGAGACCAACATCTGTTGCTGCTGTTGGCAATTCTTCCCACAAGCAGGAAGATTGCTGAACAGGGGCTGGAGGAGGAAGCCTCCCCTGGGAGGGGAACAGATGAATCCAATTCCTGCCGGAGGAATCCCCCAAAGGGGAGACCAAACAAGTGAATGAAGTCTTTCCTGTGGATGGAAAAAGCGACCAACATCTGCTGCCACTGTAGGCGATTCTTCCCAAAAGTAGGATGATTGCATCTCAAGGAGATTTAAATGACGGTACCATTCGAGGCCTGACCAGAGGCCTAAGTGGTATGGCATGTGTGCCCCGCCCTCTTTCTTTGATGCCTCTGAAGGGAGCGTCAAATCAGGGGAAGGGAAATGAGGAGGTTGACTCCTCAGATTAGATTCGCTTCTGTCGATCTTCCCAGGTCCGTCTTCTGTCCAGGTCTCGTAGGGAGCCAGAGAAAAGGAAGATCCCTCGTGCTGAAACACCTGGGACCTGGCTTCCCCTTAAGAGGTGGGATTCAACGGAGACCGATGCAGGCTTGATGAACCAGAGTGAAATAGTGACATACGAGACGTAACCACTGCTGGTAGAAAGTGCGTCCCAAGGAAGGATGGTTGAGCCGAGTCTTCTAGCAAGATGTGACTGTTGATAACAAGGCCTGCTCCGAAGAGCGATGGCGGGTAATAGAGGAGTCAAATACCCCCTGGAGGACTCTTCCGAAAGGAAGACCAACAGGAGAATGAAGTCTTTACTGTGGACAGGAAAAGAAGAGACCAACATCTGTTGCCGCTGTTGGCAATTCTTCCCACAAGCAGGAAGATTGCTGAACAGGGGCTGGAGGAGGAAGCATCCCCTGGGAGGGGAACAGATGAATCCAATTCCTGCCGGAGGAATCCCCCAAAGGGGAGACCAAACAAGTGAATGAAGTCTTTCCTGTGGATGGAAAAAGCGACCAACATCTGCTGCCACTGTAGGCGATTCTTCCCAAAAGTAGGATGATTGCATCTCAAGGAGATTTAAATGACGGTACCATTCGAGGCCTGACCAGAGGCCTAAGTGGTATGGCATGTGTGCCCCGCCCTCTTTCTTTGATGCCTCTGAAGGGAGCGTCAAATCAGGGGAAGGGAAATGAGGAGGTTGACTCCTCAGATTAGATTCGCTTTTGTCGATCTTCCCAGGTCCGTCTTCTGTCCAGGTCTCGTAGGGAGCCAGAGAAAAGGAAGATCCCTCGTGCTGAAACACATGGGATCTGGCTTTCCCTTAAGAGGTGGGATTCAACGGAGACCGATGCAGGCTTGATGAACCAGAGTGAAATAGTGACATATGAGACGTAACCACTGCTGGTAGAAAGTGCGTCCCAAGGAAGGATGGTTGAGCCGAGTCTTCTAGCAAGATGTGACTGTTGATAACAAGGTCTGCTCCGAAGAGCGATGGCGGGTAATAGAGGAGTCAAATACCCCCTGGAGGACTCTTCCGAAAGGGAGACCAACAGGAGAATGAAGTCTTTACTGTGGACAGGAAAAGAAGAGACCAACATCTGTTGCCACTGTTGGCAATTCTTCCCACAAGCAGGAAGATTACTGAACAGGGGCTGGAGGAGGAAGCATCCCCTGGGAGGGGAACAGATGAATCCAATTCCTGCCGGAGGAATCCCCCAAAGGGGAGACCAAACAAGTGAATGAAGTCTTTCCTGTGGTTGGAAAAAGCGACCAACATCTGCTGCCACTGTAGGCGATTCTTCCCAAAAGTAGGATGATGGCATCTCAAGGAGATTTAAATGACGGTACCATTCGAGGCCTGACCAGAGGACAAAGTGGTACGGCATGTGCCCCCCGCCCCCTTTCTTTGATGCCTCTGAAGGGAGCGTCAAATCAGGGGAAGGGAAATGAGGAGGTTGACTCCTCAGATTAGATTCGCTTCTGTTGATCTTCCCAGGTCCGTCTTCTGTCCAGGTCTCGTAGGGAACCAGAGAAAAGGAAGATCCCTCGTGCTGAAACACCTGGGATCTGGCTTCCCCTTAAGAGGTGGGATTCAACGGAGACCGATGCAGGCTTGACGAACCAGAGTGAAATAGTGACATACGAGACGTAACCACTGCTGGTAGAAAGTGCGTCCCAAGGAAGGATGGTTGAGCCGAGTCTTCTAGCAAGATGTGACTGTTGATAACAAGGCCTGCTCCGAAGAGCGATGGCGGGTAATAGAGGAGTCAAATACCCCCTGGAGGACTCTTCCGAAAGGGAGACCAACAGGAGAATGAAGTCTTTACTGTGGACAGGAAAAGAAGAGACCAACATCTGTTGCCGCTGCTGGCAATTCTTCCCATAAGCAGGAAGATTGCTGAACAGGGGCTGGAGGAGGAAGCATCCCCTGGCAGGGGAACAGATGAATCCAATTCCTGCCGGAGGAATCCCCCAAAGGGGAGACCAAACAAGTGAATGAAGTCTTTCCTGTGGATGGAAAAAGCGACCAACATCTGCTGCCACTGTAGGCGATTCTTCCCAAAAGTAGGATGATTGCATCTCAAGGAGATTTAAATGACGGTACCATTCGAGGCCTGACCAGAGGCCTAAGTGGTATGGCATGTGTGCCCCGCCCTCTTTCTTTGATGCCTCTGAAGGGAGCGTCAAATCAGGGGAAGGGAAATGAGGAGGTTGACTCCTCAGATTAGATTCGCTTCTGTCGATCTTCCCAGGTCCGTCTTCTGTCCAGGTCTCGTAGGGAACCAGAGAAAAGGAAGATCCCTCGTGCTGAAACACCTGGGATCTGGCTTCCCCTTAAGAGGTGGGATTCAACGGAGACCGATGCAGGCTTGACGAACCAGAGTGAAATAGTGACATACGAGACGTAACCACTGCTGGTAGAAAGTGCGTCCCAAGGAAGGATGGTTGAGCCGAGTCTTCTAGCAAGATGTGACTGTTGATAACAAGGCCTGCTCCGAAGAGCGATGGCGGGTAATAGAGGAGTCAAATACTCCCTGGAGGACTCTTCCGAAAGGGAGACCAACAGGAGAATGAAGTCTTTACTGTGGACAGGAAAAGAAGAGACCAACATCTGTTATCGCTGTTGGCAATTCTTCCCACAAGCAGGAAGATTGCTGAACAGGGGCTGGAGGAGGAAGCATCCCCTGGGAGGGGAACAGATGAATCCAATTCCTGCCGGAGGAATCCCCCAAAGGGGAGACCAAACAAGTGAATGAAGTCTTTCCTGTGGATGGAAAAAGAGACCAACATCTGCTGCCACTGTAGGCGATTCTTCCCAAAAGTAGGAAGAGAGCATCTCAAGGAGATTTAAATGACAGTACCATTCGAGGCCTGACCAGAGGCCAAAGTGGTACGGCATGTGCCCCCCGCCCCCTTTCTTTGATGCCTCTGAAGGGAGCGTCAAATCAGGGGAAGGGAAATGAGGAGGTTGACTCCTCAGATTAGATTCGCTTCTGTTGATCTTCCCAGGTCCGTCTTCTGTCCAGGTCTCGTAGGGAACCAGAGAAAAGGAAGATCCCTCGTGCTGAAACACCTGGGATCTGGCTTCCCCTTAAGAGGTGGGATTCAACGGAGACCGATGCAGGCTTGACGAACCAGAGTGAAATAGTGACATACGAGACGTAACCACTGCTGGTAGAAAGTGCGTCCCAAGGAAGGATGGTTGAGCCGAGTCTTCTAGCAAGATGTGACTGTTGATAACAAGGTCTGCTCCGAAGAGCGATGGCGGGTAATAGAGGAGTCAAATACCCCCTGGAGGACTCTTCCGAAAGGGAGACCAACAGGAGAATGAAGTCTTTACTGTGGACAGGAAAAGAAGAGACCAACATCTGTTGCCACTGTTGGCAATTCTTCCCACAAGCAGGAAGATTACTGAACAGGGGCTGGAGGAGGAAGCATCCCCTGGGAGG
The DNA here is from genome assembly GCF_036898095.1 of Palaemon carinicauda. Classification (NCBI taxonomy): domain Eukaryota; kingdom Metazoa; phylum Arthropoda; class Malacostraca; order Decapoda; family Palaemonidae; genus Palaemon; species Palaemon carinicauda. Next base: position 34,703,093 of record NC_090732.1, on the reverse strand, counting down.
GGAACAGATGAATCCAATTCCTGCCGGAGGAATCCCCCAAAGGGGAGACCAAACAAGTGAATGAAGTCTTTCCTGTGGTTGGAAAAAGCGACCAACATCTGCTGCCACTGTAGGCGATTCTTCCCAAAAGTAGGATGATTGCATCTCAAGGAGATTTAAATGATGGTACCATTCGAGGCCTGACCAGAGGCCAAAGTGGTACGGCATGTGCCCCCCGCCCCCTTTCTTTGATGCCTCTGAAGGGAGCGTCAAATCAGGGGAAGGGAAATGAGGAGGTTGACTCCTCAGATTAGATTCGCTTCTGTTGATCTTCCCAGGTCCGTCTTCTGTCCAGGTCTCGTAGGGAACCAGAGAAAAGGAAGATCCCTCGTGCTGAAACACCTGGGATCTGGCTTCCCCTTAAGAGGTGGGATTCAACGGAGACCGATGCAGGCTTGACGAACCAGAGTGAGATAGTGACATACGAGACGTAACCACTGCTGGTAGAAAGTGCGTCCCAAGGAAGGATGGTTGAGCCGAGTCTTCTAGCAAGATGTGACTGTTGATAACAAGGCCTGCTCCGAAGAGCGATGGCGGGTAATAGAGGAGTCAAATACCCCCTGGAGGACTCTTCCGAAAGGGAGACCAACAGGAGAATGAAGTCTTTACTGTGGACAGGAAAAGAAGAGACCAACATCTGTTGCCACTGTTGGCAATTCTTCCCACAAGCAGGAAGATTACTGAACAGGGGCTGGAGGAGGAAGCATCCCCTGGGAGGGGAACAGATGAATCCAATTCCTGCCGGAGGAATCCCCCAAAGGGGAGACCAAACAAGTGAATGAAGTCTTTCCTGTGGATGGAAAAAGCGACCAACATCTGCTGCCACTGTAGGCGATTCTTCCCAAAAGTAGGATGATTGCATCTCAAGGAGATTTAAATGACGGTACCATTCGAGGCCTGACCAGAGGCCAAAGTGGTACGGCATGTGCCCCCCGCCCCCTTTCTTTGATGCCTCTGAAGGGAGCGTCAAATCAGGGGAAGGGAAATGAGGAGGTTGACTCCTCAGATTAGATTTGCTTCTGTTGATCTTCCCAGGTCCGTCTTCTGTCCAGGTCTCGTAGGGAACCAGAGAAAAGGAAGATCCCTCGTGCTGAAACACCTGGGATCTGGCTTCCCCTTAAGAGGTGGGATTCAACGGAGACCGATGCAGGCTTGACGAACCAGAGTGAAATAGTGACATACGAGACGTAACCACTGCTGGTAGAAAGTGCGTCCCAAGGAAGGATGGTTGAGCCGAGTCTTCTAGCAAGATGTGACTGTTGATAACAAGGCCTGCTCCGAAGAGCGATGGCGGGTAATAGAGGAGTCAAATACCCCCTGGAGGACTCTTCCAAAAGGGAGACCAACAGGAGAATGAAGTCTTTACTGTGGACAGGAAAAGAAGAGACCAACATCTGTTGCCGCTGTTGGCAATTCTTCCCACAAGCAGGAAGATTGCTGAACAGGGGCTGGAGGAGGAAGCATCCCCTGGGAAGGGAACAGATGAATCCAATTCCTGCCGGAGGAATCCCCCAAAGGGGAGACCAAACAAGTGAATGAAGTCTTTCCTGTGGATGGAAAAAGCGACCAACATCTGCTGCCACTGTAGGCGATTCTTCCCAAAAGTAGGATGAGAGCATCTCAAGGAGATTTAAATGACGGTACCATTCGAGGCCTGACCAGAGGCCAAAGTGGTACGGCATGTGCCCCCCGCCCCCTTTCTTTGATGCCTCTGAAGGGAGCGTCAAATCAGGGGAAGGGAAATGAGGAGGTTGACTCCTCAGATTAGATTCGCTTCTGTTGATCTTCCCAGGTCCGTCTTCTGTCCAGGTCTCGTAGGGAGCCAGAGAAAAGGAAGATCCCTCGTGCTGAAAAACCTGGGATCTGGCTTCCCCTTAAGAGGTGGGATTCAACGGAGACCGATGCAGGCTTGACGAACCCGATTGAAATAGTGACATACGAGACGTAACCACTGCTGGTAGAAAGTGCGTCCCAAGGAAGGATGGTTGAGCCGAGTCTTCTAGCAAGATGTGACTGTTGATAACAAGGCCTGCTCCGAAGAGTGATGGCGGGTAATAGAGGAGTCAAATACCCCCTGGAGGACTCTTCCGAAAGGGAGACCAACAGGAGAATGAAGTCTTTACTGTGGACAGGAAAAGAAGAGACCAACATCTGTTGCCGCTGTTGGCAATTCTTCCCACAAGCAGGAAGATTGCTGAACAGGGGCTGGAGGAGGAAGCATCCCCTGGGAGGGGAACAGATGAATCCAATTCCTGCCGGAGGAATCCCCCAAAGGGGAGACCAAACAAGTGAATGAAGTCTTTCCTGTGGATGGAAAAAGCGACCAACATCTGCTGCCACTGTAGGCGATTCTTCCCAAAAGTAGGATGATTGCATCTCAAGGAGATTTAAATGACGGTACCATTCGAGGCCTGACCAGAGGCCTAAGTGGTATGGCATGTGTGCCCCGCCCTCTTTCTTTGATGCCTCTGAAGGGAGCGTCAAATCAGGGGAAGGGAAATGAGGAGGTTGACTCCTCAGATTAGATTCGCTTCTGTCTATCTTCCCAGGTCCGTCTTCTGTCCAGGTCTCGTAGGGAGCCAGAAAAAAGGAAGATCCCTCGTGCTGAAACACCTGGGATCTGGCTTCCCCTTAAGAGGTGGGATTCAACGGAGACCGATGCAGGCTTGACGAACCCGATTGAAATAGTGACATACGAGACGTAACCACTGCTGGTAGAAAGTGCGTCCCAAGGAAGGATGGTTGAGCCGAGTCTTCTAGCAAGATGTGACTGTTGATAACAAGGCCTGCTCCGAAGAGCGATGGCGGGTAATAGAGAAGTCAAATACCCCCTGGAGGACTCTTCCGAAAGGGAGACCAACAGGAGAATGAAGTCTTTACTGTGGACAGGAAAAGAAGAGACCAACATCTGTTGCCGCTATTGGCAATTCTTCCCACAAGCAGGAAGATTGCTGAACAGGGGCTGGAGGAGGAAGCATCCCCTGGGAGGGGAACAGATGAATCCAATTCCTGCTGGAGGAATCCCCCAAAGGGAAGACCAAACAAGTGAATGAAGTCTTTCCTGTGGATGGAAAAAGCGACCAACATCTGCTGCCACTGTAGGCGATTCTTCCCAAAAGTAGGATGATTGCATCTCAAGGAGATTTAAATGACGGTACCATTCGAGGCCTGACCAGAGGCCTAAGTGGTATGGCATGTGTGCCCCGCCCCCTTTCTTTGATGCCTCTGAAGGGAGCGTCAAATCATGGGAAGGGAAATGAGGAGGTTGACTCCTCAGATTAGATTCGCTTCTGTTGATCTTCCCAGGTCCGTCTTCTGTCCAGGTCTCGTAGGGAACCAGAGAAAAGGAAGATCCCTCGTGCTGAAACACCTGGGATCTGGCTTCCCCTTAAGAGGTGGGATTCAACGGAGACCGATGCAGGCTTGACGAACCAGAGTGAAATAGTGACATACGAGACGTAACCACTGCTGGTAGAAAGTGCGTCCCAAGGAAAGATGGTTGAGCCGAGTCTTCTAGCAAGATGTGACTGTTGATAACAAGGCCTGCTCCGAAGAGCGATGGCGGGTAATAGAGGAGTCAAATACCCCCTGGAGGACTCTTCCGAAAGGGAGACCAACAGGAGAATGAAGTCTTTACTGTGGACAGGAAAAGAAGAGACCAACATCTGTTGCCACTGTTGGCAATTCTTCCCACAAGCAGGAAGATTACTGAACAGGGGCTGGAGGAGGAAGCATCCCCTGGGAGGGGAACAGATGAATCCAATTCCTGCCGGAGGAATCCCCCAAAGGGGAGACCAAACAAGTGAATGAAGTCTTTCCTGTGGATGGAAAAAGCGACCAACATCTGCTGCCACTGTAGGCGATTCTTCCCAAAAGTAGGATGATTGCATCTCAAGGAGATTTAAATGACGGTACCATTCGAGGCCTGACCAGAGGCCAAAGTGGTACGGCATGTGCCCCCCGCCCCCTTTCTTTGATGCCTCTGAAGGGAGCGTCAAATCAGGGGAAGGGAAATGAGGAGGTTGACTCCTCAGATTAGATTTGCTTCTGTTGATCTTCCCAGGTCCGTCTTCTGTCCAGGTCTCGTAGGGAACCAGAGAAAAGGAAGATCCCTCGTGCTGAAACACCTGGGATCTGGCTTCCCCTTAAGAGGTGGGATTCAACGGAGACCGATGCAGGCTTGACGAACCAGAGTGAAATAGTGACATACGAGACGTAACCACTGCTGGTAGAAAGTGCGTCCCAAGGAAGGATGGTTGAGCCGAGTCTTCTAGCAAGATGTGACTGTTGATAACAAGGCCTGCTCCGAAGAGCGATGGCGGGTAATAGAGGAGTCAAATACCCCCTGGAGGACTCTTCCAAAAGGGAGACCAACAGGAGAATGAAGTCTTTACTGTGGACAGGAAAAGAAGAGACCAACATCTGTTGCCGCTGTTGGCAATTCTTCCCACAAGCAGGAAGATTGCTGAACAGGGGCTGGAGGAGGAAGCATCCCCTGGGAGGGGAACAGATGAATCCAATTCCTGCCGGAGGAATCCCCCAAAGGGGAGACCAAACAAGTGAATGAAGTCTTTCCTGTGGATGGAAAAAGCGACCAACATCTGCTGCCACTGTAGGCGATTCTTCCCAAAAGTAGGATGAGAGCATCTCAAGGAGATTTAAATGACGGTACCATTCGAGGCCTGACCAGAGGCCAAAGTGGTACGGCATGTGCCCCCCGCCCCCTTTCTTTGATGCCTCTGAAGGGAGCGTCAAATCAGGGGAAGGGAAATGAGGAGGTTGACTCCTCAGATTAGATTCGCTTCTGTTGATCTTCCCAGGTCCGTCTTCTGTCCAGGTCTTGTAGGGAGCCAGAGAAAAGGAAGATCCCTCGTGCTGAAACACCTGGGATCTGGCTTCCCCTTAAGAGGTGGGATTCAACGGAGACCGATGCAGGCTTGACGAACCCGATTGAAATAGTGACATACGAGACGTAACCACTGCTGGTAGAAAGTGCGTCCCAAGGAAGGATGGTTGAGCCGAGTCTTCTAGCAAGATGTGACTGTTGATAACAAGGCCTGCTCCGAAGAGTGATGGCGGGTAATAGAGGAGTCAAATACCCCCTGGAGGACTCTTCCGAAAGGGAGACCAACAGGAGAATGAAGTCTTTACTGTGGACAGGAAAAGAAGAGACCAACATCTGTTGCCGCTGTTGGCAATTCTTCCCACAAGCAGGAAGATTGCTGAACAGGGGCTGGAGGAGGAAGCATCCCCTGGGAGGGGAACAGATGAATCCAATTCCTGCCGGAGGAATCCCCCAAAGGGGAGACCAAACAAGTGAATGAAGTCTTTCCTGTGGATGGAAAAAGCGACCAACATCTGCTGCCACTGTAGGCGATTCTTCCCAAAAGTAGGATGATTGCATCTCAAGGAGATTTAAATGACGGTACCATTCGAGGCCTGACCAGAGGCCTAAGTGGTATGGCATGTGTGCCCCGCCCTCTTTCTTTGATGCCTCTGAAGGGAGCGTCAAATCAGGGGAAGGGAAATGAGGAGGTTGACTCCTCAGATTAGATTCGCTTCTGTCTATCTTCCCAGGTCCGTCTTCTGTCCAGGTCTCGTAGGGAGCCAGAAAAAAGGAAGATCCCTCGTGCTGAAACACCTGGGATCTGGCTTCCCCTTAAGAGGTGGGATTCAACGGAGACCGATGCAGGCTTGACGAACCCGATTGAAATAGTGACATACGAGACGTAACCACTGCTGGTAGAAAGTGCGTCCCAAGGAAGGATGGTTGAGCCGAGTCTTCTAGCAAGATGTGACTGTTGATAACAAGGCCTGCTCCGAAGAGCGATGGCGAGTAATAGAGAAGTCAAATACCCCCTGGAGGACTCTTCCGAAAGGGAGACCAACAGGAGAATGAAGTCTTTACTGTGGACAGGAAAAGAAGAGACCAACATCTGTTGCCGCTATTGGCAATTCTTCCCACAAGCAGGAAGATTGCTGAACAGGGGCTGGAGGAGGAAGCATCCCCTGGGAGGGGAACAGATGAATCCAATTCCTGCTGGAGGAATCCCCCAAAGGGAAGACCAAACAAGTGAATGAAGTCTTTCCTGTGGATGGAAAAAGCGACCAACATCTGCTGCCACTGTAGGCGATTCTTCCCAAAAGTAGGATGATTGCATCTCAAGGAGATTTAAATGACGGTACCATTCGAGGCCTGACCAGAGGCCTAAGTGGTATGGCATGTGTGCCCCGCCCCCTTTCTTTGATGCCTCTGAAGGGAGCGTCAAATCATGGGAAGGGAAATGAGGAGGTTGACTCCTCAGATTAGATTCGCTTCTGTTGATCTTCCCAGGTCCGTCTTCTGTCCAGGTCTCGTAGGGAACCAGAGAAAAGGAAGATCCCTCGTGCTGAAACACCTGGGATCTGGCTTCCCCTTAAGAGGTGGGATTCAACGGAGACCGATGCAGGCTTGACGAACCAGAGTGAAATAGTGACATACGAGACGTAACCACTGCTGGTAGAAAGTGCGTCCCAAGGAAGGATGGTTGAGCCGAGTCTTCTAGCAAGATGTGACTGTTGATAACAAGGCCTGCTCCGAAGAGCGATGGCGGGTAATAGAGGAGTCAAATACCCCCTGGAGGACTCTTCCGAAAGGGAGACCAACAGGAGAATGAAGTCTTTACTGTGGACAGGAAAAGAAGAGACCAACATCTGTTGCCACTGTTGGCAATTCTTCCCACAAGCAGGAAGATTACTGAACAGGGGCTGGAGGAGGAAGCATCCCCTGGGAGGGGAACAGATGAATCCAATTCCTGCCGGAGGAATCCCCCAAAGGGGAGACCAAACAAGTGAATGAAGTCTTTCCTGTGGATGGAAAAAGCGACCAACATCTGCTGCCACTGTAGGCGATTCTTCCCAAAAGTAGGATGATTGCATCTCAAGGAGATTTAAATGACGGTACCATTCGAGGCCTGACCAGAGGCCAAAGTGGTACGGCATGTGCCCCCCGCCCCCTTTCTTTGATGCCTCTGAAGGGAGCGTCAAATCAGGGGAAGGGAAATGAGGAGGTTGACTCCTCAGATTAGATTTGCTTCTGTTGATCTTCCCAGGTCCGTCTTCTGTCCAGGTCTCGTAGGGAACCAGAGAAAAGGAAGATCCCTCGTGCTGAAACACCTGGGATCTGGCTTCCCCTTAAGAGGTGGGATTCAACGGAGACCGATGCAGGCTTGACGAACCAGAGTGAAATAGTGACATACGAGACGTAACCACTGCTGGTAGAAAGTGCGTCCCAAGGAAGGATGGTTGAGCCGAGTCTTCTAGCAAGATGTGACTGTTGATAACAAGGCCTGCTCCGAAGAGCGATGGCGGGTAATAGAGGAGTCAAATACCCCCTGGAGGACTCTTCCAAAAGGGAGACCAACAGGAGAATGAAGTCTTTACTGTGGACAGGAAAAGAAGAGACCAACATCTGTTGCCGCTGTTGGCAATTCTTCCCACAAGCAGGAAGATTGCTGAACAGGGGCTGGAGGAGGAAGCATCCCCTGGGAGGGGAACAGATGAATCCAATTCCTGCCGGAGGAATCCCCCAAAGGGGAGACCAAACAAGTGAATGAAGTCTTTCCTGTGGATGGAAAAAGCGACCAACATCTGCTGCCACTGTAGGCGATTCTTCCCAAAAGTAGGATGAGAGCATCTCAAGGAGATTTAAATGACGGTACCATTCGAGGCCTGACCAGAGGCCAAAGTGGTACGGCATGTGCCCCCCGCCCCCTTTCTTTGATGCCTCTGAAGGGAGCGTCAAATCAGGGGAAGGGAAATGAGGAGGTTGACTCCTCAGATTAGATTCGCTTCTGTCTATCTTCCCAGGTCCGTCTTCTGTCCAGGTCTCGTAGGGAGCCAGAAAAAAGGAAGATCCCTCGTGCTGAAACACCTGGGATCTGGCTTCCCCTTAAGAGGTGGGATTCAACGGAGACCGATGCAGGCTTGACGAACCCGATTGAAATAGTGACATACGAGACGTAACCACTGCTGGTAGAAAGTGCGTCCCAAGGAAGGATGGTTGAGCCGAGTCTTCTAGCAAGATGTGACTGTTGATAACAAGGCCTGCTCCGAAGAGCGATGGCGGGTAATAGAGAAGTCAAATACCCCCTGGAGGACTCTTCCGAAAGGGAGACCAACAGGAGAATGAAGTCTTTACTGTGGACAGGAAAAGAAGAGACCAACATCTGTTGCCGCTATTGGCAATTCTTCCCACAAGCAGGAAGATTGCTGAACAGGGGCTGGAGGAGGAAGCATCCCCTGGGAGGGGAACAGATGAATCCAATTCCTGCTGGAGGAATCCCCCAAAGGGAAGACCAAACAAGTGAATGAAGTCTTTCCTGTGGATGGAAAAAGCGACCAACATCTGCTGCCACTGTAGGCGATTCTTCCCAAAAGTAGGATGATTGCATCTCAAGGAGATTTAAATGACGGTACCATTCGAGGCCTAACCAGAGGCCTAAGTGGTATGGCATGTGTGCCCCGCCCCCTTTCTTTGATGCCTCTGAAGGGAGCGTCAAATCATGGGAAGGGAAATGAGGAGGTTGACTCCTCCGATTAGATTCGCTTCTGTCGATCTTCTCAGGTCCGTCTTCTGTCCAGGTCTCGTAGGGAGCCAGAGAAAAGGAAGATCCCTCGTGCTGAAACACCTGGGATCTGGCTTCCCCTTAAGAGGTTGGATTCAACGGAGACCGATGCAGGCTTGACGAACCAGAGTGAAATAGTGACATACTAGACGTAACCACTGCTGGTAGAAAGTGCGTCCCAAGGAAGGAAGCGCTATCGCCATCCTCCACCTTGAACCCCGTCGTTCTCTGGAAAACTTCTGCAGACTGATGACAATGAACATGTCTAAGGATACCTGCCTCTGATAAGGAATTTGGTACCCTGTATATCCCTTGAGATTTAATCCAATTCTCAGATCGAGATAAAGCCACCAAGGCTGTTAGGACCAGCCAGTCGTCCCAAAGTCTTCGGAAAATGAGGCAGATCCTGTAGGACCAGTAGTTCTTTTCACAATTAATTAGCATGTTGTAGAAAGCTAAATTAAAAAAGATTTTATTCAAAATAATTAGATGAAGACAAAATGCTCAGAACAATCTAACCTGCAGATGGGAAAAGTTCCCCAAGAGGCACAAAAACATGCTTCAAAATATGTGCTCCCTCTGCCGACTGCCCACGAAGAGCAAGGGAGAGCGGTGTTATCAGTGAAGAGGAGCAAGACCGTAGTCAAACTGAGGGTAGGCCACAAGCGGTCTTCCCTCCAATGAACTCAACATCCGATTGGAGGAGTATTTACATAAGAGGAGTATTTACATAAGATGACTCCTCTACTGCAGGGGCCGGGTTTGTGCACTTGAAGAAGTGGGAGGGCCCACCAGCTTACAGGTTGTCTGATGTCAAAGGGGAAAAGACTGTAGGAAAAGGTTTCTCCGCCTTCGAGAAATGCTGCACTACGCTGACACGAAAACAGCTACATTCACACTGTAATGATAAAAGAATGTTTATATATATAAAAGCACTACAAGAATGCTTAAATATATATAAAAACGTAAGTAAGAACAAAAAACATAAAAGTCAAAGGCCGGTAAAACACAGTTGGGAGGGGAGAGAGACAAACGACCATCTTCTCCGAGCCAAAAGTAAAAAGTGATGAGACAACACAGGTGTGTGTGTGTGTGTATGTGTGTGCTTAACACCCCCCTTAAATAGCGGTAAAGGTAGTTTACACCTCGCTAAGAGTCTTTTGGCTACCTTCTAGCTTTGCCGAGAGTATAATCCCTCTAAATAGCAAGGGTTTGTATTTAGTGTCGGAATAAATAAATACAAAGAGGAGGCCTTTGCAACATCTTTATTATCCAACTCAGGATTCTCACAATGATTTTTTTGCTTACTACTATCACTAAACTTTTCAAGCCTTTTGTGTGTGTATAAATACCACATAATACATATTGAAGAAAAAATTGACCAATGTTGTAATGGGCAAGAGCTACGTGAAAATCGAGTGTACCATACGGGAAAACACATTTGTCTGGAAGGGAGTAATGCAAGTGACAATATGCATTTTAAGTATACGGGTTCCATTAAGCTGCTATTGACCATTATATTTCTGGAAATAGTTTGATTTCCGGATGAAATTTTAACACCAAACGGTTTAGGTTCCATGTACAGTATTCAACCTTTGGTGTTCCAACATACTAATAAACTGTATAAAGCATGAAATTAAATTTTGGTATCATTACATTACCCCATTAGTGTAAGTGTTCACTATAACAATAACAGTGAATTAGGAGTCAATTTAGTAAAGCTAAAGTCTGTAAAGTTTTGAATTTTAACTCTCCTATAATCATATCAACTATCAGAGAATCATATACAGTATTATACATTGTTGAAAATACATAATGAAATCAAAACAACTAATTATGCTACTAAATCAAAATTCAGTTATGAATCAGATCCAAAAGTTTAATTTTAGATGGACTGTTAAAATCATGTATATTTCCTTTTTTCTAAAGTAATCAAAGATTACCCTGTTAGATTTTAAGGCCATCGCTAGCCACAATAACATCCTGAACCTTTCTCTTACTCTAATACACAGCCATCAAATAAAATTATAGCTAGAATTCTATAGATTTATAGATTAACTATGCATAATAGTACTTTGATATACATTCATCATCATCACCATCTCCTATGCTTAATGAACTATACATGACAATTATCTAACTTCTAAGTGATACAATTTGTAGGACAAATTTCATTATTTCACAGCTATTCTACAAGAGATCATACACACTTACAATACAATTATTTTCCTAATTCAAAAGTAAATACACCCTGCTCAAATTAATGCAAATTCAAAATAGGTCAGAATTATAGAGCAATCTAGTTACCTGTATGTCTGAAGACTTGATTTTGTTTCTTTAACATATGTTACATACAACCTCCATAACTCTATGTTGAGAACTTTGGTAAGACAACGCTGAAATAACTGTAAGAAAAGAAAGTAAAATTTTAAGTACGTTATTAGGCTTCCTCAAACTGCATGTGATATAGTAGGTAACCATACTTAAAAAAATCTTGAACTTTATATATATATATATATATATATATATATATATATATATATATATATATATATATATATATATAAGATGGGTTCTTTTTGCAATTGTTGGAGAATTGGTAATGCTACTCCATTAGGTAAATGTGTTTGTGGTAGCTCTAACCCTGCTGATTAGTGCCCCACTACCGTAACTCCCATATTATCTTAATTTGCTGAACGCCTTTAGGTAAAATGTCAAAATAGGTATGCTTAAGGGAATAATCTGTTCCTTAATTTGAAATTTGGCTTATGCAAAGGCCTAAAAGTATGTGATGCCCTTCTTAAAATCTCCGATGCTGTACAGAAATCCCATGACTGCGGTCAATAAATTTGTATACAGTAGTTGCCCTTGATTTTAGTGCTACCTTTGATTGTGTTGATCATGAGGCCCTAGTTTTCAAGCTAAGACAGCAGGGAATTGGTGGGTGTTTTCTTAGCATCATTATTGAATTTCTATTTTAAATAATAGATTGCATAGAGTAGTTGATGATGGGCACCATAGTGATAATAGAAATGGGGTTTGGCCTATAAAACAAGTTCAATGCATATGCAGATGATGCTACTCTCTTGGCCTTGATTCTATCGCCTGAATGTAGATCATGCTAAAATTAGTGTATGGTGAAAAGTATAGGGCATGAAGTTGAACTCTAACAAAACCCAAATTATGATTGTAAGTAGGTAGAGGACAGTGGCTTCTCAACATCTAGATCTCTGTACTGATTATGTTTCTTTAACTTTATATGGCTTGTAAAATTTTGAACAAATAATCTTTTGAGAAACAGTCTATTTTTTCTCCAATTGCACAAAAATAGGCTAATTGAGAAGACTTTAAAGATCTACGGTGATCAATATATTCTGAAGAAATGTTTCAATTCTTTCATTTTTCCTGGTTTTGAGTATTGTTTGCCTGTCTGGTCTTTAGCTACTAAATCTCATGTTAATTTGTTGGACAAAAAACTAGTTTAATACATTTCCCATTCCTGATCTTGATATCAATCGCTGGCACTCTCATTCTGTTAGTTCTTTGTGCATGTTGCAAAAGATTTTTCATAATTCTGACCATCCTTTGCAATTCAGGTCTTCCCAGACTTAACCATCCAGTATGTAGTACTAGGCACATGGCTAATTCTAACAGTCTTGCATTCCCTAACCTAACGCTCAATACAACACAGTATTCTAGAAGTTTTATTCTAACTGTGACCAGAATGTGGAATGATCTTCCTCATAAGGCAGTTGAATCAGTGAACTTCATAAGTTCAAACCAGCAGAGAATGCTTTTGTTGAACAGGTTGACATAATTCTAACTTAATAGGAAACCTATAAAAAGTATCTCTGTTATATGCTATATTTTAAACATGTATCTATTTCATGAACCTCCCCTGATGTTCATATTCAATAGACATTTACCAGTAAAATTTATAAAATTAAAATATTTCTTCCATTTTCTTCTCTAATAAACAGATGCCTTTATTATAGGGATGAACGATCTAGCAGTAAGTGGTAAGAAGTCCAACACGATACCCAGTGTCTATTGTCCCTTCAGTTTCTGTAGACACAGTTTAGTTCAGTCATACTCCAGATTGTTTAATTGATATTGCGCATCAACATGTCTTTACCTGGAGTGTTCTAAGGAATTTTCTGTGAGACTAAAATTCTGATTCTCTTGAATCTATATTATTGTAAAATTACGTGATCCAACTTAACGGTCCAATCTTTTCTTTGAGCAATATCAAATACATTATGGAATGTAATGATCTATGGGGTTTAGGCTTAGAGCCAAGCACTGGAAAATAACAGCATATGGAGAACAAACCTATTAGTATCTTAATGGATAGTGTCTGCATGTGATAAGAAGTGATAAAGAACAGTTCAAGAAAAGAATAGGTATCAACAAGACAATGACCAACAAGAACATCCATGAAATCATGGAAAATGGGATCAAGAAACATTTTTAAAAAGATGTGGTGGTAGTAGTAGGCCAAGGACCAAAAGGAAAACCTAGGAAGTCATAAAAAAGGGGGATGAAGACTATTTAAGTAAAAAAAAAAGCAGATGTGGTAATGGTAGGACAAGGACCAATATAACTCAAGAAATCATGGGGAATGGAGATGGTGGATGTTTAGTCAGAGTACACATGGTAATAAAAGAATAAGAAGCAATAAGAAAAAGCCAGGAAATTAAAAAAAAAAAAAATTGGGTTGATGAACATGAAGTAAGGGAAGTAGATATTGTAGTGGTAGGACAAGACCCAATAGGTAAACTTGTGTGTTTGAGTAGCAAAACTCTAAACACATGAGGATAGAGCAATCTTTAATGGAGAATGAGTAGGAATCCCAACCCTACGCAATATATAGAGCTTTGCCTTTAATGGAATCTGTTCTACACAAGTAACCCTTATAAGCTCTAATCAGATATAAATAAAACTATCCTACAAGTCCGGACCAAATAAACGCAAAACAAGGAACAATAAATATAAATAATTTTTATAACTAAAACCTGGTAAAATATAAAACAGAAAATCTTACACATATTGACAGAATTTGCAATTCTCAATCTATTTAACTAGAGTGAATGTCAAAAGTGTCTTCATCTTTGGATTTTCTAAACTATTTTATACAATGGTTCATAAATAGTTACCCTCAAAAACCTCAAAACTACTTTTGAATTTCAACTAACAGAATTATCAACAGATTTTTCTCAATAATGAGTGATCTGAAAACATCCTTGATGATATCTGAAGCTGAAAAGCCACATGGAACTAAAACCAATGATTACTGACAATTAAAACTTCTTTTCATAAAACAACAAACGCAGAAATTTAATATTATTTCTATGAACTTCCCTATTGCTTTCGTCTCAAGAAGTTTGGAAAGACGATGTTACCCCTTTAAAATTTGAAGAATTCCCTTTTTCTTTCCTTCCAATATACTAAAATCTTTCGCATAGTAATGAGACCGACTAGCATCTACTGACAAAAATTTGCTGTGCATGTTGTCATGACTTCTTCACTATTAGTAGACCTAGTTAAATGAAGATGCACACTCCAGATTGTCAGTTTTTACTTTTCTAGTAACTGTGCATTGGAATCATTTTTAGGAGACCATGATCCTCATTCTCTTTGTCTCATGCAGGGGTTATCATTTTTTATTTATAGAACCATTACGAGTAGTGCGAAGGCATCACTGTTCCTCTTGGAAAGTATGTTTCACAGTTGTTGATCTGAATAAAGTTCAAAGCGTTAAGGAAAGCTTACTTTTAGTGCAAGTGGATATCCTGACAAGACTGGCAGTTGGTTATAGAGGGGATGATGACAATAATACCACTCCCACCTTTGACTCTGCTACAGTTCTAGCTAGTCTAGTTTTGATGGTCATGAGCTTATAAAGCTTTTGTGGAATCTCAAGAGGTCCAATAAGTCTTCAATTACAGGTAATATTTTAGGCCTAACCTGCCCTGTTTCAAACCCTAGACTAACTCATTAAATGGTAACTAGGTGTTTTAATGCATCATTCAATAAGGATTCTGATGGTACACACCATATAACATATTTGAAAACATCTAGAATCTTTCAGACAACTTTATTATGAATAAGAAGGCCAAGGATCCTTAAAATCTTTCCTCTCACTGAAGTAAGTGTCTCTAAACAAACACTTATTCCTTATGTGCCGAGATGGCATTCTGGAACATATACCACTCCTCTTAATAATGGAAGTACCCTTTAACAACCTCTTATTAATATATGGATAGCATGCCAAATCATATGATTACCTTTGACCAAAATGTTTTCTGTTTAAATTAAGTCTGTTGAAGATTCAGCTAAAAGCATTCGGTTACATCATGTTTAAATAGCAGTGTGCATTGTTCTCTTGAAAGCTCAGCCACTAGCTCTTCAAAAATTTTTCTCTTAGGGAGTATCTGTAGGGATTAGTACCTCGACTGCAAATATTAATCCCTTTAAACAAATGTGCACCAGTCCCCGTATGAGGTATGCAAACAAACGAAGAAGAGTTCAGTACTATCTTACAAAAGTAGTCGAAATAAAGATATAAAGGAATAACCAAAATCAGACAAGGTATCTTCTTTTATTCTTTAAGACTGCTTATTTCTGAAAGATATTCAAATACTGAAAGTTACTCAAGGTACAATATGATGCTGATATTTTATACTAAGTAGTAGGGAAAGATGGCTTCCAAGACAATTAATACATCTTAATATTTATACGTAATTCATTTTGTGTAATATCTATAAATTCCTATACGAAATACAAAAAGAGGATGGTAATTCAAATTCTCATTTAGTATTGAAGCCTTATATCCTGCAAAGACGAATCAAATGCACAATCTACTTCTGGATTACAATTACTTGATCTCTGCTCTTGGATCAACCAACAAAAGAGTACAATACTGTAAGTGTTAAACTAACTAATACCCAGATAATACCAGTGAAAACAAGTTCCCTCTAGCAATAGATGTATTAAACCTCAAGTTTTCAATTCTCACAAAGTTCTCCATAAAAACACTATCAATACTTCTAGGGGCGATAAAGAAAGGAGATTGTATGTTTTAAATAGACTTAACAAATGCATTTTTCCCTATTCGTGTCCATATGATTCTTAATAATTCCCCCATTTTGTCAATAATTTGAAGGTTTACCGATGTAAGTCTAGGACGATGGCCCCCATATCCAAAGGCTAAGAATTTTGGCCCTCGTAGTTATGTTATACAGTACCTGGTGATTAACTATTTTTAACAAGCATTGGAAAGAATGCAGATTCAAAAGGTATAGTTGATCAGGTTTCTAGATAGGTTAGGATTTCTGTTCAATATGCAAAAGACTCATCTGGTGCCAACTAAGAAGTGTCTTTACCTAGGGATGATAATAGCAGTTCCTTTTGTGATTTTTATCTTGGAAAAATAGAATCAATCTTTACTTATATAATTAGGTTAAAAGAATGAAGTCTCTGTCCGTTTGAATGACGAAGAACTTTTAAGGACCATGATGTGTTTAGGGAAATTCGTTTAGATTAGTACCTAATATGAGACTTTTTCCATTTCTTCTCAATCTAAATTGGAACAAGAGTTTCAAGCTAGAAACAATCCGATTCCGGTGAATGAGAACCAGATTTAATGGCCGAGTTGCTGTGTCAATCTCAATCAGTTATCGCAGGGAGTTTCCTAGGAGATGAAAGATCACAGACCTCGCTGTGTTCTTGCATCCTTCAAAAGAAGGATGGGAAAAAACTCTCTTTTACATCTGTAAGAGAAATGGATGTTGCAGCAATCAACCCTTCCAATCAATTTCTGGGAACTTATAGTAATATTTGAGACCTTACAGTATAAGAATGCACTGGTGGTAGGGAAGACTGTGGAAGTATTCTCAAGCACACTCCTTGTACTGTATAGAAATACTATTTAATCAAGCAAATTTTAAAAGAATTATTTTTCCTTAGTTCATTGAGGGGAAATAAAGATCTTGACAGATCAGCTAAGCATAAAAAATCAAATGTATCCACTTGGAAGTAGTGTGGCCAATCAAATGCAGACATGTTTGTAACCTAACTGAATAAAAAGATAGATTTTTGTTCACCATTGAAGGTAAAGGATCTTTACACCTTTCCACCTATCAGCATGACTCAGAAGGCGACAAACAAATTTAGGATTCCTGAAAACAGCAGTATCGTGCTGATAGCTACATTTTGGGCATAATGGAAATGGTTCACAGATCTGTGACCTCCATTATTGGAGTTTTTGATGGTGTTGCTGTGCAAACCAATCCTCTAAGACCACAAATTTCAAGGGTAATGCTGCTAACTCAATACACACTACATCTTACTGAATGGAGTCTATCCACTGTATCTTTAGAAGTTGAGCTGCTTTCATTTTCAAGAAATTGATGTGAAAAGCCTTGTTCTCTTCTGACCATAGGCCTAAGAGTTGCTCCCTTCCTAGGTGAGCAGCCCACCCTTGGTGAGGAGAAGCATATGAGAACAGGAGTAATTGCGGAGGAAGAGCCTGAAGGGAGGTTACTGCTAACAGGTTCTCCTTGCTCAGCCACCAATGGAGATCCTTTGCTACCTTCTAAGGTATGGACAGTAGGATTGCAGGGTGATCTGATGTCTGTGACCATTAGTTCTTCAGAGCCCATTGTACCAAGCGAAGATGCATTCTCCAGAAGGGGACAAGTTTCTCTAACAAGGAGAGATGGCCTAGCAGTTTCTGCCAAGAGTGGGCAGGAAGAGGTTTCCCTTTCAGAAAGTTCGCTGCTATTTCTCTGAATATCAAAATTCTGTTGGCTGATGGAAAAGCTCTGGCTTGAACTGAGTCTATGTCCATGCCTAGGTACCTGGTGGACTGCTGGGGGATGAGGCTGGACTTCTGCGGGTTCAGTTGGATCCCTAACTCCTTGCACTAATTTAAGAGTAGATCCCTGCGTCTTAACAGGAGAGCTCAGGACTCCACTAGGAGAAACCAGTTGTACAGGTACCTCAAAAGTCTGATACCTATAACATGAGCCCAAGCTGAAACATGGGCAAAGATTTTGGTGAAGACCTAAGGGGTTGTTGACAGGATGAAGAACAGTACCCTGAACTGAAATATCTTGCCTCGAGGCAGGATGGATGGGGGCCTGAAAGTAGGTATCTTTCAGGTCTATGGTCAGAAGGAAATCGTTCTTCCTGATGGCCTGGAGAATGGTGTCCGAAATCGTCATTTTGAACTCTGTTTGTAGCACATAAAGGTTCAAATGGGAGAGGTCTATGATGGGTCTCCAACCTCCTGTCAGCTTCTCTACCAGGAATAGATTGCTAGGGAAGCCTTCGGAGTTGCTCAAGACTTCCTTTATGGCTCCTTTGGCTAATAATTTGGAGACTTCCTCTAACAAAAGGAGGTCTTTTACTAGGCATTTCAAATAAAATTGTTGGATAGTTAAGAGTCCTGGTCAGAGGTGGTGGACAGGCTATGAAAGTGACTTGATATCCTGAACGGAGGACTTTTACCGTCCATGGGTCAGCCTATAAGTCCTGACACCTTTGCTAAAAACTTTGTAAGCATTCCCCTACTGGTGGTAAGCTGAGGGACATGCCCTCACTAGCGGGAGCCTCTGCGACTGCGCCCTCTTCACCCGGAGGGATGTCCTTTCCGATAAAAGGTAGATCTGGGAGCTCGCCTGTCAGGCTGTTGTGCATCTCTTGGAGGTAAAAGTCGTCTTTGCTGCAAAACTGGTTTAAAAGGTGAGTTCCTTAGCTCTTGTGAGGGATCAGGCAACCTTGGTGCCACTGCGTCTCTTATTATAGGAGCAGGTTCTAGCCTCTCCATCTTTTCCATAGCCGTTGCTACATCGGAGGGTGGGAAAAGAGAAGGTGAACTTCTCAGGGCATATGCGTCCCTGGGAGAAAACTGTCTAGAGTATTTGGCTAAAACAGCGTTACGCCTCTTTAGAACATAATTACCCAATAAGTACACATTCTGATGTAAAAGGAATTCGAAAGCTTTGGCCATAGATCTGGAAATTTCCTTAAATTGTTCAAGCACCCCATAAGTAAATGTTCTGATGTGAAAGAAATTCTAAAGTTTTGGCCACAAATCTGGTTAATTTCTCAAATTGTTTAAGGGCATGCTCTTTCCTCAAGTTTTTTGTTACCACAAAGTGGGAGACTGCTCCAGTCCAGTGGTCTAGCCACTAGCAAGCTTGGATTGCAAACATAGCAGCTACCTCCATGTTTGCCATTTCAGGACCAGAAACAATTGAGGGGAGGTTGAGGTTGGACAATTTATCTACTGGTACCGATGGCCCCAGATTAGCAACATCAGCCTCAATAGAGAGTGGGGTGTGGTGTGCGGCACCGTGTATGTAAAAGCGTCTCTGGCACGACAGAGAAAAAGGGAAAAAGGTGGTAGCTTTGAGGACTTACTGGCCTTAAGTTAATTTTCTGATGCTGAAACTTGTGTATTAAGTAAGTCTAACGTATCTTTAGTCTGATTAGAAAGACCCACATCGAAACTGTGTCTGCAACTTTGAGACTGTGGGAAGATCAAATAAATAGCGAATCGTTTAATAGTGGTTTGCACGTGAAGGGGCCCATCCAATCCATATAAACGATGGATGAGGCTTCTGAGCCTGACATCGGGACCTCCAGGAGGATTACATGAGCAGAGCTGATGCTTGCATGCATAGGTTCTCAGGAGAGTTATTCGGGGTAATTGGCTATTGTGTTTTATCAGTCTCTTGGTTCCTAAATCTTCTTCGGACGTCCTTACTTTCCCTTGTGTCATTCATATCGTTACGGGAATAGAAGGTGGAGAAGGAATGGGCGAAGTCCTAATCACTTCCATTATAAGAACATTTACTTCTAGCAATGGAACGCGAGGCGGAAGAGTTGAAATCTCTCTCTGAGCTCAATTTACAAGGCGAGAGAGTTTTCAGTATTCTGCCATCTAAGACGCCTACGGCGTAGGCCTCGTCTACGACATCTAATGGTAGTCGCCTGATCTGTGTCCGATGGGAGAGTGACTCGTGGTAAGGGGGGAAAGATTCCTCGGCCCTTATCTGTCTTCTGTACCTGCAAAGAATTACCTGAAACAAAGTGTTGTTCCGTAGAGTGCGTGAACTTTGAAGCATTGTGGACATTGGACCAAGAGCTAGTGTGAGGCTGATAATGAATATTAATAGGTTTGCTATAATTGTAAGACATAGGTTTGCTACTATATTAATGTAAGTCAAGGCTTTGTCATTATGAGTCCTAACTGGAAGTTTATAAAACTATGGGGGAACTTTAAAATAATGGGGTGTTGATCTACTACGGCTTCTGGGGTGCGTTTTTCATAAACTAGTTTGTGAGGTTATGGTTGGAAAATGTGCATTAACACTGTTATGTTGTTGGGGAATATTCTAAAGCGTTGAGACGGTGGCACGTTTTGTGATGTCATGATGCTTGGGAATAACAACCCGTTTGGACTCGGTGGTGCGGTGCGCAAAGTGACGTCACCAGGCTTAGCCACAACGGCATACAGACTTATCATTCTGAATTTTCGGCCTCATTGAATTGCTGATAGCTGAAATTCTTGGGGTTAAAGCAAGAATTGCTATACTCGACTTTAAAGTATTATTGGGCTTGGAAGGAGATACATATTTAGAGCAGCTTGGCCTTGCCAAGTCTTGAGGTTTGGACATGGCAAAGGTGTTTGACCACCTTCATAATAAAGGGATGTTATGTAATATGACGCATCCCGGGAACTCTTTAGAGGAAATCTCTTGCTTGTTAATACGATCTGGAGACTGGAAATAAGTCTTTTAATAAGGCTGCTTTGGTATGCGGAGAAATGGCAGGCTCTACTCTAAGGTTCTGTCGGGAGCGTGGAGATGCTTTCACACATCTGATTGAAGATACTTCCCGGAGAGGAAAAATCTTATCTGGATAATATGACATATAAGGATCTCCACTCAACACACGCATAAGGGGGAAGGGAGATCTAAAACATACCAAGATTATCAAGGACTGGTGGTACTACCATAGGATCCAGATCAAGGAGCACAGTGACCGTAGCAGGAAGTTCCATTACATGAAGTTGTTCAAGTTCATTTTGTGAATCATCAACACTGGGTGATAAAACATTAACAAAATTATGATGGCCGGTGTGACGGTCTGAACGATCCCCCGGTCTCAGAATTCTCCTTGATAATCTGCGCATGCGCGAATATTACCGTTTGCCAGTGCATACGAGGTTGATGTTTTATTTTCCAGTAATGTTAGCGTGCGCAGCTCAACATTACCGCTTGCCAGTGCATACGAGCTTGATGTTTTATTTTCATGCGAATGAAGCGAGCTAATGGCAGAAAAGAACCATTATACAATGTCAAGGAGAATTCTGAGACCGGGGGATCGTTCAGACCGTCACACCGGCGTCAACTGTGACTGGAGCCTCAGTAGGTTCTTGACATGAAGGACCAGGTTGGGGATGACGTTCGCTGTAGAACTGACCTTTCATTTCTTGCCACTACTGGCAGAAGATGAAGAAGGTGAGTGATCTCTCTTAGATCGTTTCTTGTGGCGAGAACAATATCTCTCCCACTGGGAGGACGTCCACTCCTGTTAGTAAAGTACTCGCATGGTGATTTCACTGAAAAACCTCGGCAAGAAGGACAAACAGGGTGTGGATCAACTTCTACTAGACTCATGAATATACCACAGGGGTGCTTATCATGGATGGGGCATGAACGCATAGAATTTAACTTACTAGTCATATCGCACAGACTCTTAACTCACAAATAATGATAGATATGCAAGAGACAGTGAATATTAAAAACACCAGCACTAAGCACGATAAGGTTAAGACGAGGATGGGTGCTGATGTCTGATCGCAGAGAGGAAGTTGACTTAAGCCCTCTAAATTTCACGACCAAGAGTGTTGTGGAGGAAGCCACCATATGCTATGAAAAGGCTTCCTACGCCTTATGTACAGTAGTTGCTTAGCTACAAAAGTATGATGCAATCAATTTTCTTTGTCTGGTCATAGAAAACGAGACTAGGAGTAACCCATATAAATGACTCGGAGTTTGTATCTGCGTAGGAATAAATACTCTTATGATTCACCAAAAATATTATCAGGTGGCCTATGTAGAAAGTAGAATACCTGCATGCAGAAAAAAAAAAAAATTAGTTAACTGCAGAACGCTCCTCATCAAGGAGTGTTTTCTCCCTTGAGGCATTGTCTTCATAAAACACTAAGGAAAATCAAATGTCACATTCATACCAATGTTATTTTGTGTTTTGATGTTAACGCTCATCCGAGCCAGCTAGGCATAGGTAGTCCCTTTGCTCTTAAGAAGATGCTAATGTATACCTGGTCTGTGTTACTCTATAAGGCCAAAGAATTAGAAGCAAGAAATTAGATTTATGGCAAATATCCGCACACCTATTTTACCTAGGCTGTGACCTAGACAATTCCAAGACAGACCTAAATAATGATCACTTCTGGAATTTCTGTGAACAATTACTTTTTCTGCCATCATAAAATCAAGAAATTACTCGATTATGCAGGGATAATTTGCCATGACCATTACCACATTTACACCAAGAAACATCTATGACTGACCCAGGTCATGGCAATTAATTGGTGAATACCCAGCAAGGCCTAGAATGGTTACAAAATATTATCATCATTATCTCCTGCTATGTCTATTGACACAAAGGGACTCTTGTTAGATTTCGCAAGTCGTCCCTATCTAGAGATTTTAAATCAATATTTCTCCATTCATCATCTACTTCATGCTTCCTAGTCCTAAGCCATGTAGGCCTGTGTCTTCCAACTGTTCTAGTGCCTTGTGGAGCCCAGTTAAAAGTTTGGTGAATTAATTTCTCTTGTGGAGTGCAAAGAGCATGCCTTAACCATCTCCATTTACCCCTCACCATGCCATTCAAGTGATCTCTCATAGTTTCATTTCTAATCCTGACCTTCCATTTAACTCTCAATATTCTTCTGAGGGCTTTGTTCCCAAATCTAAAAAATCTGTTGGATATTCTTTCATTGTCATACCACGACTCATATGTATACAGTAACCCTGATCTCATTGAATTTATATATAGCCTGACTTTTATATGTAATTTCGGGTTATTTTATTTCCAAATTTTACTTAGCACAGCCATTGTCTGATTTGCTTTATTCAGTCTTTCAGTAAACTGCAATTCTAAAGACCCTGTATTAGAGATTATGGTTCCTAAATATCTAAATACCTCATTAATTCTTTCTGCGTCCAATGATATTTCATCTTCCATTGTATATTCCGTTCTCATCATCTCCATCTTTCTTCTGTTTATCTTGAGTCCATCCTACTGTGATATTTCATGCATTTTGGTAAGCACGCATTGCAAATCCTATGGTGTTCTGCTAATAAGGACAGCATCATCAGCATACTACGAGTCAGCTAATTTCCTATTACCAATCCAGTTCAATCCTTCTCTGCCATCCCCAACTATTCTATTAATCACAAAATCCACGAGGAGGATAATCAACATAGGTGACAACACATTCCCTTGGCATACTCCGCTGTTCACCGGAAATTCATTTGACAGGACTCCACTAATATTACCTTTGAACTTGCTATTCTCATGTACACACTTCATTAAATTTAACATATTCAAGATAAACTCCATAATGACGCAGGACTCTCCACAAAATCGGCCGGTGCACATTATCAAAGGTTTTTTCATGGTCCACAAATGCCATCAAAAGTGGATTTTTATATTCTACACATCGCTCTACAATATGTCTTAAAATGAAAATTTGGTCAGTAGAAATTCTACCTTTTCTAAATCTAGCTTGTTCATATCTCAGCTTTTCATCAATCATTTTCTCTTGACTCTTGAGATTCGGAAATCTCACTGACTACAGCAATGTCCAACAAGAGCTGGAGAGTTTGACTCGTCCAGTGAGAAGCCACACTGATCCTCATACATTCATCACAATTCATAGCCTGTAGAACTAAGCGATATAAAAATTTATCGTAGGAGCAGATGCCCAATGGATGTCATTGGTATTCAGTCCTCCCACACCATGAGACTTGGGGATTTAAAGACAAAAGAAATATTATTGTAAATGATTTACATAAATGAAGAAAGAGGAGTAAAGTTGAATATATCTGACTTACAATTTTATGGTAACTTAATACAGCTTCGCTAAAGAAGAAAAGGATGTGATAAGACTTTAGAGATATAAATAGAGAGGAGAATGTATGTTGCTGTTGGTTCTCAAGATGGGTAATGATTTTAGTAAAAATATTTTAAGAAAACTACAAAATTTGAGTAGTTATCTGTTTATTTCATATTTAAAGTGTCCTTTATATAACATTACAACTAGCCAATGTATAGCTAGATCAGTATTAACTTGTTGAGAGAGAGAGAGAGAGAGAGAGAGAGAGAGAGAGAGAGAGAGAGAGAGAGAGAGATTTTAATATCAATACAGTATAACATTGTAATGTACTGTTATTATTATTATCATCATTATTATCCTTATTATTATCATAGTACAGTACACTCAGTGTTGTTGTAGTGTATCATGCATTTAACACACAATTAACTCGAGGGTAAAAAATCTCTAAGGTCGAAGGTCTCCTATTATCACCGAATTTCTTAATCGTGGAAGGTTCTCATTTTATCTATTAAAACAAGAAGAGATTCATATAACCAATGAGCCAAACTCGACTCTTACAGTGCTGTTCCTATTGAAGCTAATAAAAAATATATATGTATAGTAAATATATGATAAAAAATAAATTATGTTTAAAAAGAGAAAATCTTCAGTCATGGAATGACATAAAAAAAACTTTTTAGCCAAAACATAAACATCTCTTTTTTAAAAACAATACAATCAATAAAATATGATGTACCAGTATAATTGAAATAGTGTCATATTCACAGCACCTGGGAACTGTTTCATGGTGTGTACACATTAAAAACCCATGCTTCAATTTTGTATGACCTACACGCAAACTTGTTAAAACTACTTCAGTCCTTTCTTTTTGTTCTGATGATTCCCATAGAGAAACAATTGGCTTTATTTGTTTTAATTCCCTACTGTCATATTCATTATTTATAGAGTTTGCCATTATTCTGCTATAAAGTCCTTTAAGAGGGTTACATAATCTTTCACATATAGTTTAATGGCTTGTTTTTGGTAAATCTTTTGATGATTTACCTGCAGCATCCAGTTTTTCATTACTAACAACCCCACCATGGACAGAAATCCATCTTTTTTCAATGTTTACCCTACAGGAATAGAATTTGTTAAGGAGCACTTTAATTTTGAATATTAGATGGTTCTTATGATTGTGACCCTTTAGGGTTTCTATGGAACTTCATGAATCAGTATAAATGATAAACTTATGGTTCACCCTGTCTACAACTGTTTTATTTATGTCAATTGCTAATATAATTCCAGATAGTTCGGGTGAAAATACAATTAGAGGATACTACAGTTCAGCCAGCACCAACTGAAGATTTAGAGCAATCAGTATATATAGCATTAGGAGGTCCTTTCCTTCGAATATGTTACAAGACATGTTTATGAAGACTTGGGGTATAACTATATCTATTTTCTTTATGGTTCAAAGTGGAGGGAAGAGAGATGGATGAATAAGGTTTATTCTGATATTTGCAGATTGAAATAGCCTATTTACACTTATTGGGATTGGTGGTTCACGATTGATTATAAATATATCACTGTGGTTGAAGAGCTTCTTTGTTAGAGAATTATTGGATAGAATTGAAGAGCTTCTTTGTTAGAGAATTATTGGATAGAATTGAAGAGCTTCTTTGTTAGAGAATTATTGGATAGAATTGAAGAGCTTCTTTGTTAGAGAATTATTGGATAGAATCTTTGATGCACTTTACATGGTCACAAATTCTCGATGTAAGGATCATAGTTTCCCGCTTTTACGTAATAATAGAATATTTTGGAGATCTAAAGGCTCCACAAAAAAGTTTCAGACTTCAAGTGTGTATTGGATCTAAAGACTTTAAAAACGCTTCAGATCCGGATCCATATATTGGGCTACCATAATCTATTCTTGATAACACTAATGATTTATAGATATCAGTAAAGTTGATCAATTTGCAACCCATATGTATTAAAACACCTTTTTAATAGGATTAGAGCACTATTACATTTGGATTTAATATAAGATACAGGAGCTTTCCAATTGAGGCGAGTATCAAATATTAGACCCAAAAATTTTACCTGATCTTGAAATTGGATTTCACTATCACTCATATTTCTTGGTTTTGCTTCCATCTAATATTTTTACAAAACATTATTGCTTGAATTTTTCCTACTGAAAGTCTAAAACCAACAAATCAAGTCTAAACCTCTATTTTTTTAATGGTGTTATTTAGAATTGTTTGTAGGTGACTAAGATTATTTAATCAGTAATATATTACAAAGTATTCCACGTAAAGACTACTTTGCACTCTCTACGGCATTTGAGCGACTGTCATTAAGAGCCAATGCAAAGAGAATCCCACTTAAAACACTATATATGTATATATATATATATATATATATATATATATATATATATATATATATACTATCTGTGGCCGCAGGGGCATAAAAACAATTAGAATAGAGCCAACGTTATCCCTGCGTGTCGTAAGAGGCGACTAAAAGGGACGGGACAAAGGGGCTGGGAACCCCCTCTCCTTTATTTACGATCCTGTGAGACATCAGCAAAGAGGTGGAGCTGGGGGGAGAGTGACTGCTCCCCGCACTCTAGTTTTGGGGTGTTTGAATGAGCGTGGACGTAGTACGATAGAGAGTAAAAGATGTGAGATTAGAAGTATGTTTAAGTATAGAAGGATGGATATATTGGCCTTGTGTGAGACAAAGATAAAAGGGAAGGGTGAAGTGATGTTTGGTGAAATGTCTGGTAGAGTGTCTGGGATTGAAAGGGGAAGAGCAAGAGAGGGTGTGGCTATATTGCTAAGTGAATGGATGACAGGTAAAGTAGTGGAATGGAAGGAGATATCATCTAGGTTAATGTGGGTAAGGGTTAGGTTGGGTAGGGAATGTTGGGCTTTTGTCAGTGCGTATGGGCCAGGTTGTGAGAAAAGTGAAGAGCGGAATGAGTTCTGGAATGAATTAACCAGGTGTGTAGAAGGACTAGGTAGAAGGAATTATGTAGTTGTCATGGGTGACTTAAATGCTAGAGTGGGTGCTGGAGAGGTAAAAGGTATCATTGGGAAGTATGGCATACCAGGTGAAAATGAGAGTGGTGAGACTGGTAGATGTGTGTGTTGAGCAAGAGATGGTGATAAGTTCTAGCTTTTTCAAAAAGAAAGATAAAAACAAGTATACATGGGTAAGAGTGGCAAATGGAAGAGTAGTAGAAAGGGCATTAATGGATTATGTGTTAATAACTAAAAGAATGTTTGGAAGATTGAAAGACGTGCACGTGTTTAGGGGTATGGCTAACGTTATGTCTGATCATTTTTTGGTGGAAGGAAAATTAGTTGTAGCAAAAGAGTGGGGGAATAGAGTAGGTGGATGTAAAAGGGAGCTAGTGAGTGTTGAAGAGCTAATAAAACCGGGGGTAAAAAGTAAAATATCAAGAAAGGTTGAAAATGGCATATGACGAAGTGAAAGTAAGAGAAACTTGTAATTTGGAGGAGGAGTGTTAGTTAGTAAAAGAAAATTTTGTTGGGATTGCAAGTGATGTGTGTGGCAAGAAGGTTGTTGGAGGCAGCATGAGGAAGGGCAGTGAATGGTGGAATGAAGGAGTGAAGGTAAAATTGGAAGAGAAAAAGAGGGCTTTTGAAGAATGGCTGCAGAGTAATAGTGTAGAGAAGTATGAAAAATATAGAGGGAAAAATGTGGAAGTAAAGCGCAAACTAAGTGAGGCAAAGAAGGCAGCTGACCTGAGGGGGGTCAGGGATTGGGTAATTCATATGAAGAGAATAAGAAGAAGTTTTGGAAAGAAGTGAAAAGAGTAAGGAAGGCTGGCTCAAGAATTGAAGAGACAGTGAAAGATGGAAATGGAAGGTTGTTAAAAAGAGAGGAGGCAAGGAAAAGGTGGGCGGAATATTTTGAAAGTGTACTGAATGTTGAGGATAATAGGGAGGCAGGTATAATTGCTGTTGCAGGTGTTGAGGTGCCGGTGATGGGAGATGAGAATGACAGAGAGATTACAAGAGAGGAAGTGAGGAGATCACTAGATGAAACAAGAGTAGGAAA
This sequence comes from Palaemon carinicauda, assembly GCF_036898095.1. Taxonomy (NCBI): domain Eukaryota; kingdom Metazoa; phylum Arthropoda; class Malacostraca; order Decapoda; family Palaemonidae; genus Palaemon; species Palaemon carinicauda. The sequence goes on along the minus strand of NC_090732.1, from coordinate 34,675,208 downwards.
AGCATCTGGTATGGATGGTTTGAGAGTTGAGATGTTGAAGGAAGGGGGTGTGACTGTATTTGAATGGTTGGTGAAATTGTTTAAATGTGTGTTTTGTGTTGTCAATGGTACCACTAGATTGGGTTTGTGCATGTATTGTACCACTGTATAAGGGTAAGGGAGATGTGCATGAGTGTTGTAATTCAAGGGGTATAAGTTTGTTGAGTGTAGTTGGAAAAGTGTATGGTAGAGTACTGATTAATAGGATTAAGGATAAAACAGAGAATTAAATCTTAGAAGTACAGGGTGGTTTTAGAAGAGGTAGGGGTTGTATGAATCAGATTTTTACAGTTAGGCAGATATGCAAGAAATATTTAGCAAAAGGTAAGGAGGTGTATGTTGCGTTTATGAATCTGGAGAAAGCGTATGATAGAGTTGATAGGGAAGCAATGTGGAATGTGATGAGGTTATAAGGAATTGGTGGAAGGTTGTTGCAAGCAGTGAAAAGTTTCTACAAAGGTAGTAAAGCATGTGTTAGGATAGGAAATTAAGTGAGCGATTGGTTTCCGGTGAGAGTGGGGCTGAGATAGGGATGTGTGATGTCGCCATGGTTGTTTAACTTGTATGCTGATGGAGTGATGAGAGAGGTGAATGCTCGAGTACTTGGACGAGGATTGAAACTGGTAGACGAGAATGACCATGAATGGAAGGTAAATCAGATGTTGTTTGCAGATGATACTGTGCTGGTTGCAGACGCGGAAGAGAAGCTTGGCCGATTAGTGACAAAATTTGGAAGGGTGTGTGAGAGAAGGAAGTTGAGAGTTAATGTGGGTAAGAGTAATGTTATGAGATGTACGAGAAGGGAAGGTGGTGCAAGGTTGAATGTCATGTTGAATGGAGTTACTTGAGGAGGTGGATCAGTTCAAGTACTTGGGGTCTGTTGTTGCAGCAAATGGTGGAG
>NC_090732.1:34584268-34664268 GCF_036898095.1 Palaemon carinicauda | reverse complement strand
ATAGGATTTAGTGAAATTATAACTGGGGAGTCTTATATAAAATTAAGAGGGCCACACAATTTGCTTCAAAGTACATGAAAGGAACAAAGAAAGAGGAGTGGATTTTCTTATTAATAAAAATCTTGCACGTAACATAGAAGAATTTTGTATTAATAGATAAAATTGTTGGATTAATCATCAAACTATATAAGAAGTATAAATTGAAGATCATTCAAACGTATGCACAAACAACATCCCATAAAGGGGAAGAAATAGAAACTTTTTATGATCTGGAGATATCAATGAAAAAAACATAAGATTCATTTTTATTTGTTTTAGCGGATTTCAATGCTAAAGTAGATCAAAAGAAGAGATGAGAATCAGTAGTAAGAAAATTTATGTACAGTATATATATTATAATTATATGTATATGTATATATACATATATATGTGTGCATATGTTTATATATATATATATATATATATATATATATATATATATATATATTTATACACTGAATATGCATTTGTATATAAATACTTATATATATATATATATATATATATATATATATATATATATATATATAATATACTGTATATATATGCATATGCATATTTCTGTGTATATATATGTATATATATGTCCATATATGTATGTGTATATATATATACATATTTATAAATATATATACATATTTATAAATATATATATATATACATATATATATATGCATATATGTATAAATATGTATATATAAGTATATATGTGTATATATGTATGTGTATAAATATATATATATGAAAAATTTTAAGTAATTTTTATTTTTCCTAACATACTTACCGAGAATTACCTCTTCGGAGGGTCCTTGGACCTCTCTCAATCTCGACCAAGATTTCCCGTGCTACCCCCCCCCCCCTATCTCGCTCCCGATAGTTCCTACCCCCCGCCGCCAGGATAATTCCTGCGGCCCGGATTAGGGCAGGTCACTGCTTTTCCCGGGTCAGGATCTCATTAAGTCCTCCGTTTAGCCCGACTCGGCAATAGAAGAATGGCACTCGGGGACGGAAGGGAGGGCCATTACTCAGAGGTAATTCTCGGTAAGTATGTTAGGAAAAATAAAAATTACTTAAAATTTTTCATTTGTTCCGACACGAATACTTTACCTCGAATTACCTCTTCGGAGACTTACACTTTAGGAGGCGGGAGAGCCATTCTGCCACTTGGTTAGGCACATGGTGCCTGGAGGGCTACGTAATGCGGGGGTACAGAGAGCGGATAGGGGGTAGCAGGGAAAACTTACGCTTATAATTTTAGGCTTACGAGTACGAGTACGATGAGGACAGGGAAGTGGGGAATATGGGGAAAGGATAAGTACCCCTGGATACAATCCAGTTTATAGCCCGAGGGCAGGTACCTGGGATGGGAAAGGAGAAGGGAAAAAGGGGGGGAAAATGAAGTACAGGGAAAGAATAAAAGAGAGGGGCAGACCCTCATGCGACATTAGATAGTAGTAGAGTTATTTCAAGACGGGAAGAGACAGGAAGGAATAGGAAAGGTTTTTTGGTTCACGCCAAGCAAAAGGACACCATTCGACTGTCACCATTACGTTGATTGAGTGACTGTCACCATTATGTTGTTTAAGTAGGGTATGATGGTTAATGAAGGGTTTTTTTTTTTTTTTTTTTTTTTTTTTTTTTTATGATGATGATGAAGTAATGCTTAAATGAAATTACAATTTAATTGCAAAATGAATCTCTAATGAAATTAATCAGATGAAATGAATCTGGGCCTAGGAGGATCGCAATTGATCCCAGGCTCCAGTCTCTTCCACCAATAATGGTCACGAGTATGTTCAGTAGTGAGAGTTCTAGTTCGGGTGCAAAGGTCGTCATCGTCTGAAGCAAGTTTGTCCCAGGCTTTCTGGCCAAGCCTGTGAAACCGGACATTAAGAGGCTCCAATTTGGAATGAGCATGTAAATCCCTAATTGTATTTTAATAGGGAGGGCTCTCTTTGTAGGCTCTCCTCAAAGCCTTATTTTGAATTGCCTGCATTTTATTAAGGGAAGTTTTGCTGATTGCTCCAAATATTACGGTGGGGTACTCTAACTGCGGCCTTACTAAAGATTTATATAAACGGAGTTGGGTTTTAGTTGATAAGTGTTTAAAACGTAGTAATTTAGCAAAAGTTTTTCTAGAAACAGCTATTCTCTCTATGACGTGTGAAAGTATACCTGATTTCTTAAAGTTACACCCAAGTATTGTGGCCTTTTGTTTGAATGGAATTCTAACATTGTCAACAATGATTTCTGCAGGACTGCGAGCTGAAATGGGGAGGAGCTGGAATTTGTTCAAGTTTGTTGTTATTTTCCATTTCTTTTCGTAATTATTTACTTTTTGTATTTCCCTGACTGTTTTAATTTGCAACATTCGTTTGTTCTTATTAGGAATAGATATTACCTGGGTGTGGTCATCTGCGAACATGATTTGCAGACAACCAGGAGCAGGAGGAGGGGTGTCTCTGATATAAAAATTGTAAAGTGAAGGAGAGAGAACACTGCCCTGAGGAACACCAGATAGTAGTGGAAATTCTGGTCCAATATATTCTTTAATCTTGATCATGGCCACTCGATTATCAAGAAAGTTACACAATAGCCTAGTAGCTAGATTTGGAAGTTGTGCTTCTATTAATTTGTATTTAAGGCCCTCATGCCATACCTTGTCGAAAGCTCGGCTGACATCCCTAGATATTAGGTTACAACGACCCCCAAGATTTGACTTGACCGCAATGTATTCGTAAAGACGAGCTAATGCAAGTTGGGTCCCTTTACCCCTTGTAAACCCATATTGATTGCTATTGTTAAGTAAATTTTCCTCAAGGAAATCCTCCAATCTCTCTTTAATAATTTTCTCAAGTATCTTACCCGGTGTCTCTAATAACGAAATGGGTCTATAGTTTTTAGGCTAACCTCTTGACATTTTCTCTACTGAGTCTTCTCCTGACGAAGTAGGGATGAGACTATTCACTTGTTGGGGACGTCTTCCAGCCTGCCACTACACAGCTTGGAGGGCGGCGATGACTGTCCCAATGGAGAATCCATCCAAAGACTTTCTTGAGTAGTCTTTGAGTTAGTGGGCCGTGAAGGTCGACTGGTGTGACCAAGTGCCGGCCTGCAGGATCTGGCCCACTGCCATATTTCTCTCAAAGGCCAAGGAAGTGCTCAGGCCTCTGATGTCATGGGGACGGGGGAGTGCCTGGTACTGCCACCTTGTCTTCTTCATAAGCCCTAGTGATGACTTGTCTCAGCCAGAAGGAAATAGTGTTCTTGGACACTTGCTTCTTATTAACGCCTGAAGAGACGAAGAGGTTCTTGGCACCCGGACGGAGATGGGCCGTCCTTTCCAGGTATTTCCTGATCGTCCTGACCGGGCATAACTTCAGGTCGTCCGTATTGCCTGTCTTGGGGATGGCTGGAAAAGAGAAACCTTCAAACCTCGGGTCCCAGACTGCTGGGTTCTGAGTCTTTGCTACAAGGGAGGGTACGAACTTGAAAGATACCTCCTTCCACCCTTTGGAGTGTGCCACGTCGTAGGAGAGACCGTGGATCTCACCTACCCTCTTAGCCGAAGCTAAGGCTAGCAAGAAGACTGTCTTGAGGGTGAGATCTTTGTCCCCGATATCTCTGAGTGGTTCAAAGGTCGGACGACACAACATTTTCAGGACCTTGGCCAGGTCCCATCTAGGCACTCTCCTGGCTTGGGGAGGGCAGGATTGTTCGAAACTTCTAATCAGCATCCCTATGTGTCTTGAGGTCCCCAGGTCGATGCCTTTCAGGAGAAAGACTTGGCCTAAGGCTGCTCGTACTCCTTTAATAGCCGGGATTGGCATTCCTATTTTATCCCTAAGGTACACTAGAAAATCAGCTATGTCAGGGACCGAGGCTTTGAGAGGTCTTATTTGTTTTGTCGCGCACCATTTCGTAAAGGCGGCCCACTTCGCCTGGTAGACTACGGTAGAGGATTTTCTTAGGTATAGGGACATCCTCTTGGCTGTGGAGGAGGAGTACCCCTCCTTCTTCAGGAGTCGCTCGATAGTCTCCAGGCGTGAAGGCGAAGAGAGAGAGGGTTGTCGTGGAACCTGAGGAAGTGCGGTTGACTCAGTAGATCTGACCTGACGGACAGAGGCCACGGCGGTTGACTCGATAGGTCTTTAGGTCCGCGAACTACTCTCTCTGTCTAGCCACCAGGGCGCTACCAAAGTTATCTGTAGGCTTCGAGCCACCTTTATTCTGCTGAGCCCATGTCTTATCAGCGTGAAAAGGGGGAAAACGTACACATCCAGATTGTCCCACTTGTTCTGAAAAGAGTCTTCTAAGGAAGCTTTCGGGGTCTGGTACAGGGGGGCAATAGACTGGGAGTTGGGCGTTGAGGTTGTTGCAAGGCGGTCAACCACCGGGGCGCCCCATCGTTGAATGATGAGCTTGGCTATTCCTGGGGGAAGGGACCATTTTGTCCCTACTATGTGGCCCATTCTGCTGAGGCCGTCGGCCAGGGCGATTTACTTTCCGGGAAAGAACCTTGCTAACATCACCCCTTGATTCCCTATCACTCAGTCTAGATTCTCTATGGTGAGATCGCCCAACTCCTTCGATTACAAGTACCCTGCTTGTTTATGTATGCCATTACCGTGGTGTTGTCGCTCATCCACGCCACGGAGTTCCCCTTTAGCAGACTTGCGAAGTGTAGGCACGCCTTCTGGACTACTTCCAACTCCAGGACATTGTGTGGAGTTGTCTCTCTCCTTCCAACCAGGTCTCTCGTGCCGCTTCGTCGAGGGGAAGGGCTCCCCATCTCTGGTTGGAGGCGTCTGTGAACAGTAGGAACGGCTGACTAATGAGCCTGAGGTGTCATATCTTATTCTCTGAAGGGAAAAATTCTCCCCGAAAAAAGGTCTAATGTTATTCCCCAGTAGTTCATTCCGGTGGAAGGGGATAGATTTTGCTACTTCGGGTTGATTCAGTTCCCCAGATCCTTGCCAAACTGGAGGAGACTTCTCCCTTGTTCCTCCAAGAGGACCTTTGAGGCGGGAAGAAGCTACCAGCCGTCCAGGTATCTGCTAAGGCGTATGCCTCGTTCGTGGGCCCCCCCTGCGACAGCCGTGGGGACTCTCACGAACACTTTGGGCGTTGTTGACAGACCAAAGAAAAAGGGGTCCTGAATTGCAGGAACTGGGAACCCTATTTCACCCGGAGGAACCTCCGACCCGAGGTGTGGACCGGAATCTGGAAGTATGCGTCCTTGGGGTCGATGGTATTCTACAATCTTTCTCCCTCAAGGACAGCAGGACCGAATTCTGCGTGTCCATTTAGAAGTCCGTCATCTTGACGAACCTGTTGAGAGCTGACAGATCTATAACCGGCCTCCACCCCCCGGTCGCTTTTTCTGCCAGGAATAGGCGACTGTAGACACCTGGTCCTGGGAGAAGAACTTCTTCCATGGTACCCTTCTCTAGCATGGACAACACCTCCTCTTGAAGGGCGGTCCTCTTTAACGGGTCTTTAGGATCTAGCCATCTATCCGGTTGGCCGGAAAAGGCGTGGGTGGTTCCGTTAGGAATGGAAGTCCGTAGCCCTTCTTTAGTAAGGACACTGTCCAAGGTTCCGCTCCTTGAGCCCTCCATGCTTGCCAATGACGCCTGAGTCATCCTCCAACCCGAAGGTTGGGTGGGGATAGGGAGCCTCCCACTCTTCCCTTCTTCTAGAGGGGCGGCCTGACCTGCCTCCCCTAGAGGCGGGGTAACCCGACCTGAAGGAGCTAGAAGGCGCTGGAGCTCCCCTGTGGAGGGGCTGAGGCGTTGCGGACCAGGAGGACAAGGGCTTCTCTCCTCGTAGTGCTGGTAGATGCTTGGGGTGTCGCGGCACTATCCGAGACAGAGCTCTTCTAGGGTGGTCTCCTAGGAGTCGTAGGTCTGGGGACGTTAGCCTCCTACTATTTCAAGACCTTCTCCACTATGGTTTCTCGTTCCTTCCGAGGAAACAGAGATTCTCCCCCCAAGGGAAAGCTGCGAATGGGTCGCGTCCCCCTGTCTGGTGCCTTCCAAGACACTTACGCCAGAACAGTGTTTCGCTTCCAGAACACCCAGTTAGCTGTTAGTGTGAGAGACTGAAAAGTCACTAACCTAAGGGTTGAAGGCCTTGCTGGACAGGGTCCTCGGGGTCAAAGGAGGCTTGTACACCTCCCAAAGAGTGAGCCCACCAGTCCAGCCAAGAGGGGACGTTTACTAAGTCCCTCGACATTATCTCCCTCATGGAGGCTCCTGCTGGCGAGAACCAGACTGGGGCTGAAGAGGCTCTACTGTCTGAAAACGCCTTGACTAAGGATGTCCTGCTGACCCCCCTTAAAGGTTGGGGGACTCCTGCAGTGTTGGCCACTACCTTGCCGACATAACCCTGCTCTAGGACCAGACCTCGGGTTAGAGGAAGTGCTAGGGACGTCTTAGGTTGTAAGGAGTCTGCATGATCCTCAAAAAGGCTTGACTTCCCGGAACCTACATCCGTAGCTGCAGGTTCCGGTACCTGTGATGTCTTCTGTAAAGGCTAACCACTCTCCTATAGACGGAGTCCTCCGTCATCCGAGGACCTGGATTTCACCTGCGGGGACGTCCGCACCAGGGGCCTGGGTTACCGCAAGCAACGCTGGTTCAGCGGGGACTCCCGTCGGCCCAAGGCTCTGGGTGCCGAGGATGCGGTTCCCGTGGGCTGGCCCGACAGCGGGAACCGTTCCTTCTGACCCCAAGGCCTCACCAGCCGGGCTGGTTCGGCCAGGCCGCCCGACCAGAAGCGCGTTTCCCCCGCTGGGCGGGGTTAACCGGAGGCTTCGGGGACTTACGCTTACCTGTAGAGTCCTTCCTACCGCTTGATCTCGAGTCGCCGGGTCACCGGGCACTCCCCGGTCGCTTCGGTTCTGGAATCCCAGGCACTCCCTTGCGGTGGTACCGGTTTCCCCGGCGGGGAGCTCCGCACCAGGTTCGGGGTCAGAACCGGCAACGCCGTACCGTCGAGGACTACTGTTCGTGTATTCTCTCCGGGGGACGCGGACGCGGATCCTCGTGGGCTGACCCAACGGAGGGAACCGTTCCTTTTAAGTCCGAGGGCCGAACCAGCTGCGCTGATTCGGCCAGGCTGCCCGTAAATAAGCCCGCTTACACCTGCGGGCGGGCTGGGGGACGCGGATGCGGATCCCCGTGGGCTGACCCGGCGGAGGGAACCGTTCCTTTTAAGTCCGAGGGCCGAGCCAGCTGTGCTGATTCGGCCAGGCTGCCCGTAAATAAGCCCGCTTACACCTGCGGGCGGGCTGGGGGACGCGGACGCGGATCCTCGTGGGCTGACCCGACGGAGGGAACCGTTCCTTTTAAGTCCGAGGGCCGAACCAGCTGTGCTGATTCGGCCAGGCTGCCCGTAAAGAAGCTCGGTTACACCCGTTGGCGGGATGAACCGGAGGCTTCGCGGTCTTACGCCTGCCTGAAGAGGCCTTCTCGCATTTCTCCCTGCGAGGGTTATATCTGCATCTGGAGGATGGCCTTCGTGGTGAGAAAAAACCCTGGGTTGTCGGTCCGGGGGACGCTGCAAGCCAGACCTGGAGGGCTCCTTCTCGGCAAGGCCCTCGGCTGCAGAAGAGACTGAAAAATATTAGAGAGATTTTCCCCCACATGGGGTCATCAGAGGAGACGTGGCCTGCTTGCACCAGGACTCCGTCTCCCCACACACTCCCGAAAGTAGTACTTACCTCGAACTACTTCTTAAGAGTTATCTTCTACACAATAAACCAACCTCGTCTCCTACTCTGGGTAGGAGAGGGTGGTAGGGAAGCTCAGCCCGGCGGGACGCCCGGCGCTAGTCTTCTTAGGCGAACCCTTCGTCGCCCACTTCCTCTTGGTGCTATACCGCACCCACTCAAATTCTTGGGGAAGAGCAATGGGCACTTCCCCGCAACTGACTTACCTCGTCCCCTACTCTGGGTAGGGGAAGATGGCTGTATAAGAATCTCTATTCGACGAGGCATCGGGAATTAAGTTGGCGAACAGAGGCTCGTCTTCCTACGAGCCTCTTGGATGTATTCTTCCTTTTAGTGCCGAAGTGCACTCACTGCACTACGTTCCAGGACCAGTAGTCCTGACACGTGGTTGAAGAGGAACATAAGCTGCCCCTACACGGCAACACCGAGGATAAGGGGAGGAAGAACGATTTCTTGTAAAAAGTTTTCCTATCAGCTATCAATTCCTTGAAGAAAATCAAGGAATACAGTTCCATAACGCACACAACGCACGACACAAGCACTAAGGAAATGAATTAAACACCGGGTAAGGACACGGTTGAAAAGTGAACGCACAGGAACACTTGGGAGGTACACTGCGAAAAAACACAAGTCCGTACACTGGGAACACGTGGGATCACAACGCGCCAAAGGATCGAGAGTTTAACCGAGAGAGTGAGATGATTCGCATCTCACGACCAAGGACTTAATGAGATCCTGACCCGGGAAAAGCAGTGACCTGCCCTAATCCGGGCCGCAGGAATTATCCTGGCGGCGGGGGTAGGAACTATCGGGAGCGAGATAGGGGGGGGGGGGGGGTAGCACGGGAAATCTTGGTCGAGATTGAGAGAGGTCCAAGGACCCTCCGAAGAGGTAATTCGAGGTAAAGTATTCGTGTCGGAACCAATATATATATATATATATATATATATATATATATATATATATATATATATATATATATATATATGTATATATATGTATATATATATATATATATATATATATATATATATATATATATATATATATATATATATACATATATATATATATATATATATATATATATATATATATATATATATATATATATATACTGTATATATATATATATATATATACACATAATTTTCACGTTACTACAGAGCCAGTTACAAAAACTCTAAGAGAATTTTTATGAATGACTTAAGGCTGGAATTCTCTATCTGATCTATGCATCCATATGGGTCGCTTATATAAGACATAGCTACTTCCAGAAGATTCCATGACCGAGATCTGTAAGCTTGGGGGCTGGCCCAAGGGCACAAGTTGCCAAAAATTACTTTCTCGGACGCGTACCCACACAACAGGGAGACGAACTCCGCTTACCTTTGTTCTCAAAATAATAATGAAAAAAAGATGAACCCATCGTTAGGGCTCTCGAGAACCTTCCAAAGCACATGGCATAAAAGAATTGAGTGTTTTCACTCAAACATGATGCAATACCTCATGAAAATATAATAAACATTTACATAAGCCCTTGTTCCTATCTCGTATGGTCACATACCACTCTCAAACAGTTTACATAAGACTTCGTAACAAAAATATGTGAAATAAAAAGTTCCTTCTTAAAAATAACGTAAATTTACATATACTGACTTGAATGAAGGATACAATGAAATTAACGACGAAAGTCCTATGTAATTTACATACAAAAATTACATCTACACGAGAGGAACTCATCTTACGGGCTAGGTATTTACCTCTGCAATGAACATGGGAAATATACATATAAATCATGAATAAACTACTGTATTTACTCTACACAAGACCAGCTTCATAAGAAAATATATATATATATATATATATATATATATATATATATATATATATATATATATATATATATATTGAGGTAGGTCGTTGCTCCTGGCGAGCTTCAAAGATAAAATAAAAAGGAGGACGAATAGTCTGGACAACATCTTTCAATTTTCCAATTTATTGGTGCCGACGTTTCAGGACTCATCCCATTATCAAGGCTAAAATAGACATATAAAACATTATAAGCAAAACTCAGTAAAAATATATAAAATACAAAAAAGACAGTCAAAATTAAAATTGAAATTATAAACACAGTTACAAGTAAAATATGGAGATAAAAATATTAACTAAGAGAAAAGTATCTTAAAATTAAATATACAAAAATCAAAATTGTCTAAGGAGACCAACCTGTCTGGAACAGACTAGAGTACTGAGTGACTATCTGAAGGACAGTACTCAAAACCAAAGAATTCTCAACCATCAGAGAACATGCAAGTAAATGCAAGACCAACATTGCATAAACTTTGAAATCATAGCTCAAGCGCCAAATAACTCCTCTCTACTAGTATTGGAATCGTTAATGATTAAAGAAAAGGCTCCTAAACTAAACAGCCAATTATCCTCTGTCCCCCTCCACATCGCTTAAGCTGGCAAATTTAGAATTTTCCTCCTGAGTACTGTCCTTCAGATAGTCACTCAGTACTCTAGTCTGTTCCAGACAGGTTGGTCTCCTTAGACAATTTTGATTTTTGTATATTTAATTTTAAGATACTTTTCTCTTAGTTAATATTTTTATCTCCATATTTTACTTGTAACTGTGTTTATAATTTCAATTTTAATTTTGACTGTCTTTTTTGTATTTTATATATTTTTACTGAGTTTTGCTTATAATGTTTTATATGTCTATTTTAGCCTTGATAATGGGATGAGTCCTGAAACGTCGGCACCAATAAATTGGAAAATTGAAAGATGTTGTCCAGACTATTCGTCCTCCTTTTTATTTTATATATATATATATATATATATATATATATATATATATATATATATATATATAGTTCTGCTGTGGTCTAGTAATGGCTGAATATGATTATGATATATATACATATATATATATATATATATATATATATATATATATATATATATATATATATATATATATATATATATATAAAATAGACCACTTTCTGAGTGGGGTTACCTCAACGAAGAGAAAGTCTTTGGGCATAGCAATGATCAGAAAAGCTATAATAGTCATGGCCACCCATACTAGGTTGGTTTGCTGTGAGCGATCAGACGAAAATCTTCCAACATCACCAATCCGCAGTGACTTGCGTGGTGATGAGAACTGGTCAAAACCAGGCAGGTATATTCCACTGCAGGAGGTACTAAAAATCTCTGAACTAGAAAAGGCCACCTTTGGAAACTGAACCTTGCAACATACAACGTCAGGACCATGTCTAGGGAAGAATATCTTATTGTGTTATTAAAAAGACCCAAAAGAAATGAACTGGGATATAATAGGATTTAGTGAAATTATAACTGGGGAGTCTTATATAAAATTAAGAGGGCCACACAATTTGCTTCAAAGTACATGAAAGGAACAAAGAAAGAGGAGTGGATTTTCTTATTAATAAAAATCTTGCACGTAACATAGAAGAATTTTGTATTAATAGATAAAATTGTTGGATTAATCATCAAACTATATAAGAAGTATAAATTGAAGATCATTCAAACGTATGCACAAACAACATCCCATAAAGGGGAAGAAATAGAAACTTTTTATGATCTGGAGATATCTATGAAAAAACATAAGACTAATTTTCATTTGTTTAGGTGGATTTCAATGCTAAAGTAGATCAAAAGAAGAGAGGGGAATCAGTAGTAGGAAAATTTAGAGTGGGCACAAGGAATGACAGAGGAGACATGCTTGTAGAATTTGTTGAAAGAAACACTCTTAAAATCATTAACACCTTCTTTAATAAAAAGGAACAGAAAATGGACAAGGGGAAGCAGAGAGAAACGAAAAATGAAATAGATGTTATCCTCGGTGGAAAAGTCAATTTAATTAAATATGTGACAATGTTGAACAAGTTGGAAGTTAAGCAATCATAGAATGGTGAGAGGTTAAAATTTGTTCAGAACTAAGGAAAGAGAAAAAGATTAATTTTAAGAAAGAAAATGAACATTCCTGTTATAAGAGAAAGATCTGATGAGTTTAGTTAAGCAATACAAAATAGGTTCTCCCAGCTACATGATGAAAAGGAAGCCCGTAAAGAAGACATTAACAGTAATTTAACAAAATTCGTATTGGAATCAGCACAAGAGATAAGTGGAAGAGTTCCTAAACAATATCATGGAAAACAATCAGAAAAGACCAAGAACCTAATAAAGTAAAGATTGGAAGAAGAGGGAAAAATCCAAGAGAGATGAAATAGAATTACCAGAACTATACAAAACTACAAACAAACAAACAAACAAAAAATAAAACCAAGATATTCATAAACATGATCAGATCAAAATTGAGAAAACACTAAAGAAAGGAAGAAGCATTAAGTTGAGGAAAAAGAAGACTTGGAACATGGTGCCTACAGATATTTTCTTTAAAGGATGAAAATGGAAATATCAACGAAAGTGATGAAGTGATAAAAATTGTAAAGGATTTCTATTCAATGCTCTAAAAAAAGTGATATAAGAAATAACTTTCCCAATAGAAATAATGAAACACCTGAGCCTGTACCAAAAGTAAGAATAGAAGTAAAGAAAGCATTAAAATTACCAAAACAACAGCAGAAGATGGCCTTACAATTTATTTAATAATATATGGGGGAGATTTCAATGTAGTAAAAGTGGCTGAACTTTACACAAAATGCCTGGAAGAATGATCTATAACTGCATCTTGGGAAAACTTTATCATTATACTAATTCACAAAAAGGTAAACATAAAAGGCATGAAAACTTATCATCCAATAAGCTTATAAAAATATTTACAAAGATCATATTAGGCATAACAGAAAGACAGCTAGACTTTAATCAACCAAGAGAGCAGGCTGGATTTGGAATTGGGTATTCAACAACTGAACACCTCTATGTAATTGAACTGCTAATGGAAAAATTAACAGAATATGACAAACCACTAAGTATGGCATTTATAGATTTTGAGAAAGCTTTTGATTGTCAAAACCTCATCAGTAATGAAAGCCTTTTAAAGACAAGAAATAGATGAATCTTATGTTAAAACAATGGAAGATATCTATGCAGGAAATAAAGCAATCCTAAAACTACATATAGTAACAAAATCCTGATTGGGAAAGAAGCTAGACAGGGAGACCTCATCTATCCTGAATCACTCACAGCATGCTTAGAAGGTTTTGAGAATATAGACAGGGAAAATGTATGAATTAATATCAATGAGGAGTACTTTAATAACTTAGATTTGCAGATGACATAGTTCTATTTAGTGAATCATGGGAGGAATTGCAAAAGATGATCGAAGATATGAATAGAAGAAGAGATGTAAGACTGAAAATGAATAAGAATAAAACTATGATAATGTACAATAAAATTTCAGAGAAAACAAACAAGGGTTATAAATGAACCTTTAGAGATTGTTGATTAATATGCTCACTTAGGACACTCAAGTGTTTCCCAGGACATGGGACCGAAATTAAAAGGACAAGCATGCAATGGTGAGCTTTTGGTAAACAAAATTTAGAATAACAGATAATAGATGGATATTAAGAATAACAGAATGGGTCCATAGTGATTACAAAAAAGAAGTAGGGAATGATAGAGAAGACAATGGATTGACGATCTAAGAAAATTTGCAGGTCTAGACTGGCAAAGAAAGACCACAAGATGATGGGAATGGAAGGACGTGTCTGAGGCCATACATACATACATATATATATATATATATATATATATATATATATATATATATATATATATATATATATATATATATATATATATATATATATATATATATATATATATATATATATATATATGTATGTATTTATATTTATATATAATATATATATATATATATATATATATATATATATATATATATATATATATATATATAAATATATATATATATATATTTATATTTATATATAATATATATATATATATATATATATATATATAAATCCCTTGTTTCTGAGTAGGAATACCTTAACGTGGTGAAAAGCTTTGGGCATTTCCACGATCAGCAAAGCTGTACTAGTCAGGGCTACCCATAGTAAGTTGTTTTGCTGTGAGCTATCAGACAAAAATCTTCCGCTATCACCAATCCGCACTGACTAGTACGGTGATGATAACTGGTTAAAGCCCAGACATGAATAAGGGCATGTCTGAGGCTTTGTCCAACAGTGGACTAGTAACAACTGCATTTACATATATAGGTATACTTATAAGCATAAGTTGATAATATACATACAGTATGTAGATATATGAGTATAAATAGGTTTGCTGAAAAGTAATCATGTTCCCTATTTTGTAATGTGGATGTCTTGAGATTCAGATAATAAAAGTTTGTGACAGGCATAAATTCCTTTGTGTTTGATCTATCGGAATCCTGACATGGATGAGTCTACCTTTGATTGTCTTTTTACCATTATAGCTAAGATACAAGATGATAGAAGTCCTCTCGTTTTTTATGGTGATTTCAGTGCTCACCATAGGGAATGGTTAGATTCTGTTTCTCCTACTGATCGCCATGACTTAACCTTAAGCTTTGGACGGTTTCTCTAAATCCAGCTGTGACAAAGTCATAAGTGAAGCTACTCACAGGTCTGGTAACTGCTTGGAGTTCCGTCTTTATAAAAGTAAGTTTAGTTCTCCAGAGACATCTGGTCATGCTTTAATTTCATTAGAGGTGAAGACTGAGAAGCCTGTCCCTATGTCATACTCATGTAATATTTATATAAAATCTGAAGCAGACTAGAATGGCATTTTGAGTGAAATTTTGAACTTAAGAGTTGTTCACAATTGTATAGTACTGTTGAGCTGGTTATCTTATTTTTTTTTTAATGAGAATCTGGTCAACATAAATAATAGGCATATCCCTTCTTGTGCGCTAAAGTACTGAGTGAAAGACAAGCCCTAGTTCAGTGATGATTGTAAACATGCTTATTTGGAGAAGCAGGAGGCCTATCATCTTTGGAAAGGTAACAGATTAGATTTGACTTGGAATAACTATACTCGGTCAAGAGATTTTTCTCAAAGTTTATGCAGCAACTGAAAAGAAATAAAATCTAATCATAAAAGAAACCCTTTCGGGTACAACCTACGAACATAAATCTGCACTCTTTGGTGTAGACGTAACAGTTCCTCTTTTACTTGAACCAGATGACTCTGTCACTCAATATTCCAAATGAAAAGGAAGCCCTTTTTGCTGATGTGTTTATGATAAGCAGAGTAATGAGAAATTTGATCTTCCCCATTCCTGTTTTCCTTAGGCTAAACTAAGTTAGCTTTTTGGTCTCGTGCAATGAAAGCTCTCTTGATGGACCTTGATGCTTATGGAGATGTAGACTTAAATGGTATTTATCCTTTTTTTTTAATAGGCTACATATTTCTTATCTCCTAAGTTATCTTATTTTGGGAAAGTTAGCAAGAAGAGCTTACTTCAACACTTGTTGGAGAATTGGTAATTTACCCCAATATGTTAATGTTTTGTGATGGCTCAAAGTCCAGCCATTACCACCCAATTTTCAAACTCCCATATTATATATAGTTTTTGGACATCTACTGGCAAAACATCTAAAAAGGTTTGCTAAAGGTATCACCTGTTCCTTAGTTTGCAGTTTGGCTTTCATAAAGGCCTTGGAGCATGTGATGCACTTCTTACAATCTCTAAAGCTTTACATAAGCTCCTTGATTGTGAACTGGAGAGTTGTATGATGGCTCTGATTTTACTACTGCCTTTGACTGTGTTAATCATAACGCCCTTGTTTTCAAACTCAAACATTTGGGAGTGGGTGCGTCTTTTCTTAGTATCATTATTGAATTTTCAAGTAATAGATTGCAAAGAATTGATGTTGATGGGCACCATAGAAAGTATAGGATTATGATATCTGATGTTTCTCAGTGTTCCCAGCCCATTACTTTTCCCACTATATGCACATATGTGGTTTGGCCTAGAAAAACAAGCTCATTGCATATGCACTAGATGCTACTCTCTTTAAATCAATTCCATCTCTTGAATATAGAGCTGGGGTTACTGAATCCCTCAATGGAGATCTTACTGAAATTAGTGCATGGTGCAAATTATGGCGCACAAAGTTGAACCGTTAACTTAACTCAAAGCATGATTGTAAGCAGGTCAAGGACAGTGGCTCATTTACATCCAGATCTCAGAATTGATAATTTTTTTTTTTCAGCTCTGACTTTTAACATTTTAGGTGGGATTCTTGACAGCAAATTTACTTTTGAGAAACTCATTCTGTCTGTCTCTTCTTCACTTGCACAAAAAATTGACTTTTTAGACAGATCTCGTATAAGTAGTAGATTGGACAGGGGACCAGCCACCCGTTGAGACACTAATGCTAAAGAGTTATAGGATCATTTAGCTGGCTAGACAGTACTACATTGGATCCCTCTCTCTGGTTACGGCTCATTTTTCATTTGCCTACACGTACATTGAATAGTCTGGCCTATTCTCTCCACGTTCTCCTCTGTCCTCTTGCACCTGACAACACTGAGATTACCAAACAATTCTAGTTGCTCAAAGGGTTAACCACTGCACTATACTTCTTCAGTGGCTACTTTTCTCTTGGTAAGGGTAAAGGAGACTTTAGCTATGGTAAGACGCTCTTCTAGGACGACACTATAAAATCAAACTATTGTTGTCCAATTTTGGGTAGTACCATAGCCTCTGTACCATGGTCTTCACTGTCTTGGGGTAGAATTCGCTTGTTTGAGGATATACAGTACAATCAGGCCCACTATCTTATTTTGTTTCTTCTTGTTTTTCAAAGTTTTATAGTTTATATATGAAAGATCTATTTAAATGTTACTATTCTTGTAATGTTTTCTTCTAATTGTTCATTACTTCTATTGCAGTTTATTTATTTCCTTGATTATTTTCCTCACTGGGTTATTTTCCCCTGTCGGAGCCCCTGGGCTTTTGGCATCTTACTCTCCCAACTACTATTATAGCTTAGCATATGTAATTATACGGCATTTGTGGACTAAAAAAAAAAGCCTTCGATAGTGTGCACCGGCCAATTTTGTGGAGTCCTGCATTATTATGGAATTCCTCTTAAGTATGAAAATTTGATTGTCTGTTCATGAACATAGCAAGAGCAAAGTTAATGTTAATGGAGTCTTATCAAATGAATTTCCAGTGAACAGTGGAGTACTAAAAGAGAATGTGTTGTCCCCTATGTTGTTAATCTTCCTCATGGATTTTGTAATGCGTAGAACAGTCGGAGATGGTGGAGAAGGAGTGGATTATATTGGTGATAGGAATTTATGCTGATGATGATGTCCTTGTTAGCAGAACACCACAGTATTTGGAATGCTTGCTTTCCAGAATGCATGAAATATCACACGAGGTTGGGCTAAAGATAAATAAAAGAAAGACAGAGATTATGAGAACAGAATATGCAACGAAAGATGAAATATAATTGGAAGGAGAATCATTTAAGTATCTAGGCACTATGATCTCCAATACAGCATCTTTAGAATTATAGTTTAGTGAAAGATTGAAAAAAGAAAAACAGACAATGGCTAGGTTAAGTAAAATTTGGAAATAAAATCGCCTGAAATTACATATAAAAATCAGACTGTATATCAGTTTTGT
Organism: Palaemon carinicauda; assembly: GCF_036898095.1. NCBI lineage: Eukaryota > Metazoa > Arthropoda > Malacostraca > Decapoda > Palaemonidae > Palaemon > Palaemon carinicauda. The sequence continues at coordinate 34,646,851 of NC_090732.1, read as the reverse complement.
TAGATTGGTGTTATAAATCATGGTATGACAATGAAACAATCTCCAATAGATTTAGTAGATTTGAGAAAAAAGCCCTCAAAGGGATATTGGGAGTTAAATGGGAGGACAGGATTAGAAATGAAACTATAAGAGAGATTACTCGAGTGCCATATGTGGATGAGATCATGATGAGAGGTAGATGGAGATGGTTTGGGCATGCTCTTTGCACTCCCCAAGAGAGATTAGTTCACCAAACGTTTAACTTGGCTCCACAAGGCACTATAAAATTTGGAAGACCCAGGCCTACATGGCTGAGGACTATAAAGCACGAAGTAGATGATGAATGGAGAAGAATTGAATTAAAAGCTCAAAATAAAGAGACAATTTGTAAAATCTAACTGAACTCTTTGCGTCAATAGGCATAGGAAATGATGATAATATATATATATATATATATATATATATATATATATATATATATATATATATTTATATATATATATATATATATATATATATATATATTTATATATATATATATATATATATATATATATATATATATATATATATATATATACACACACACATCTATATATATATATATATATATATATATATATAAATATATATATATATATATATATATATATATATTATTATTATTATTACTATCCAAGCTACAACCCTAGTTGGAAAAGCAAGATGCTATAAGCCCAAGGGCCCCAATAGGGAAAAATAGCCCAGTGAGGAAAGGAAATAAATAAATGGAGAACAAATTAACAATAAATCATTCTAAAAAAGGCAACAACATCAAAACAGATATGTCATATATAAACTATTAACAACGTCAAAAACAAATATGTCATATATAAACTATAAAAAGACTCATGTCCGCCTGGTCAACAAAAAAGCATTTGCTGCAACTTTGAACTTTTGAAGTTCTACTGATTCAACTACCCGATTAGGAAGATCATTCCACAACTTGGTAACAGCTGGAATAAAACTTCTGGAGTACTGCATAGTTTTTCATATTCAAATAAGCCATATATTTTTTATACATTAATGTCCGGATTCTCTTAACGACCTCTGGATCAGAGCCCCAGGCAAAATCACACAAAGACAAGAGCTTGTGACTGGCCGGGAATCGAACCCTGGTCCGGCAAACTTGTAGAGACAGTGACTACCACTTGGCCACGAAGTTAAAAGAATCCAGACATTAATGTATCAAAAATATATGGCTTATTTGCATATATATATATATATATATATATATATATATATATATATATATATATATATATATATATATATATATATATATATATATCTATATATCAGGTGATTTGATTGCCAAATTTTACTTAGCCTAGTCATTGTCTGATTTTCTTTTTTTTCAATCTGCCACTAAACTCTAATTCGAAAGACGTTTTATTGGAGATCTTAGTACCAAATACTTGAATGACTCTACTTCATCAATCATTTCTCCTTTAAATGATATTTCATCTTCCATTACATACTCGGTTCTCATCATCTTTGTCTTTCTTCTATTTATCTTCAGCCCAACCTCTTGTGATATTTCATGCATTCTGGTAAGCAAGCATTCCAAATCCTGTGGTGTTCTGCTAACAAGGACAGCATCACCAGCATACTCTAGGTCTGCTAATTTCCTATCACTAATCCAGTTCACTCCTTCTCCACCATCTCCGACTGTTCTACACATTAAAAAATTCACGAGAATAAGCAACATAGGTGACAACACATTTCCTTGGAGTACTCCTCTGTTCACTGGAAATACATTATATAAATATATATATATATATATATGTATATATATATATATATACATATATATAAGTATATATATATATATATATATATATATATATATATATATGTGTGTATATACAGTATATGTGTATATATTTATGTAATATATATATATACAGTGATACCTCGGTACTCGACCATAATCCGTTCGAGATCCGTGTTCGACCTCCGATTTGTTCGAGTACCGAATTTTTTTTCCCCATAAGAAATAATGGTATATATTCTATTCCGTTCCCAAGCACTCGAACAGGCCCAAAATATTAATAAAACGTGTACCTAAACAACAATAATTATCTAAATGTGTATGAAATTGGTCAGAAAATCCTATAAAACAATTTTAAACCATTTACTGTACTAAAATAAAACAATTTTAAACCATTTTCTGTACTGTAGTGAACATACCTTTGAGCAGCGGTTCGATGGCATACAGGGATGGATGTGGAGAGGATGGAAGGGGGAGGTTACTGCTTGGAAGGAGAGTCCCCTTCCATGATGTGGCGGGGTAGTTCTCCTTCAGGAGTTGTTTCTCTCTCCAATGAAAGGGTGGGCAGATCTATTTCAGGGGTTTCTTCTCTTCTTTGTCTCTTCTTTGGAGGAGAAACAGGCTTTGATGTAGCAGCTTTCTTTTCTTTTGTGAAAAACTGGTCTATTGTTAATTGTTTCTTCCTCCTCTGCAGTATTCTTCGAAAATGATACATGACACTATCATTAAACATATGCACTGCCCGGTTTGCTACTGCAATTTCTGGGTGGTATTTTTCAGCAAAAGCCTGCACATCTGCCCACTTGGAACAAATTTCATTGATGAGAGAACTTGGAACATCCTCCCTTACCTCATCCTCTTCTGAAGATTCCTGCTCCACAATCAGATCCTGCTGCTGTTGTTGTTGCAGGTGCAACAATTCCTCCACAGTCAACTCGGTAGAATGGCTTTCTACAAGCTCATCAATATCATCCTTGTCGACCTCAAGCCCCAAACTCCTGCCCATGACAACAATTTCCTCAACGACATCAGTGTCATCAGAAATTACAGGGGTAGCAGTGCTTGGACCCGCCTCTGGTTGGAAACCTTCAAACTCCCTCTCTGTGACACATGATGGCCACAGCTTACGCCAGGCAGAGTTCAATGTCCTATAGGTCACACCTCGCCAAGCTTGGTCAATCATGTTAACAGAGTTGAGGATGCTGAAGTGTTCCTTCCAGAATTCCTTTAGGGTCAACTTCGTGTCACTGGTCACTTCAAAACACTTTCTGAAAAGGGCCTTGGTATAGAGTTTTTTGAAGTTTGAAATGACCTGTTGGTCCATGGGCTGGAGTATGGGAGTAGTATTGGGGGGCAAGAATTTGATTTTGATAAAGCTGTATTCTTCTTTCAAGTCATCCTCGAGACCTGGAGGATGTGCAGGAGCATTGTCCATAACCAGAAGACATTTCATTGGCAAGCTCTTTTCAATGAGGTAAGCCTTAACCTGGGGGGCAAACACTTCGTTTATCCACTCAGTAAAGAATTGTCTTGTGACCCAAGATTTAGTGTTCGAGCGCCACATAACTGGTAGTGCACTTTTACAAATATTATTTCGTTTGAACACCCGGGGGTTGTCCGAGTGGTACACTAACAAGGGTTTGATCTTGCAATCGCCACTTGCATTTGCACACAGCAACAATGTTAGCCTATCTTTCATTGGCTTGTGACCTGGCATCTTCGTCTCGTCCTTGGTAATGTACGTATTGGCTGGCATTTTCTTCCAAAATAACCCAGTCTCATCACAATTAAAGACTTGTTGTGCGATCAAATTTTGTTCATTTATGTACCGATCGAATTCCCCCACGTATTTATCGGCTGCAATTTGATCCGAACTAGCTGCCTCCCCATGCCTAGTAACACGATGAATACCTGTTCTATTACGAAACTTTTCAAACCAACCCCTGCTCGCTTTAAATGTAAATGAATCACTTTCACTGGTACTCGGACTTTTCTTCACTAATTCTTCATAGATATGCAACGCTTTTTCACAAATGAACGCTTCACTAACACTTTCCCCGGCCAACTGTTTTTCTTTAATAAATATTAAAAGCAACTTTTCCATCTCCTCAATCACTTGTGGCCTTTGCTTAGTTACCGCCGTAACTCCCGTTGCAACATTCGCCTTCTTAATCATTTCTTTATGCTTTAAAAACGTAGAAATGGTCGACTTCGCCATTCCGTATTCTACCGCTAAATCGGACACTCGTACACCATTCTCATATTTCGCTATAATTTCCTTCTTCAACTCGATCGTTGTTCGCACTGTTTTCCTCTTCTCCTTCCCCTTAACACTCATTACTTTCTTGGGACTCATTATGAAAGCTAAAAAAGCAATTAAAAGCACTGAAAATCACTAAATCACAACGAATGCTGATCGCGCGTTGTCTGAGTGACGCTCTCGAGAGAACTGATGCTTCCCGAACAAGCGAGAGTGGCCGAGATGGCGCGATCATCACAAAGCCCATGCGGTCGTCACGTGTTCGGCTGGTCGAGTACCGAATTTTTGGTCGAGCACCGCAGCAAAAATTTCTCGAAAATTTTGGTCGAACTCCGAATTGTTCGAGTATAGAGTCGTTCGACTACCGAGGTATCACTGTATATATATATATATATATATATATACATACATACATACATATAAGTATATATGTGCATATATATATATATATATATATATATATATATATATGTATGTATATATACATACACACACACATATATATACATATATATATATATATATATATATATATATATACAAAATATACATAAAGTATATATACACGTCATTGTCAACTTTTTATGTAGGACTGAACTTCATTCCATACAGGGAAATATGTTCTCTATAAATGACAAGATCCTTACAATGTTGTATCATTTTATAAATAAAAAATAGATATATTGTTAGAATATCAATGTACAGTAATATTATCACATAAATGATGGTCTCTTTGCCTTACTTATCAAGAAAGTAGAGGAGGATGTGGTTATGGGTGATGATATAGCTGTTATGTCCTATAAGGTTTATTTGCTGTAAAACATTAAGTTACTGGCAATGGTTCTACAGCATCAAAATAATGTGATAACTCTGCAGCCTTTTTTTGTTTTTTTACCGAAAAGGAACTGATCTATATTTTGCTGGATAGTATTCCTCTTATCTTTAAAAAATTTCTTATATGGAAGAAATACAATACCAATAATGTTAGACAATTTGGCATGACTGTTGACTATAGGATACTGGTACTCAAAGATTGACAGGCACTTTGATAGATGATAAAAGCCACACTACATTTCTTTAAGCCTAAAGTTCCCAGGTTTTGGATCAGCAAACCTTTCTTCTATTTCAAATAGTTCCTCAACTTAAACAATTCCTCGTTACACAGTAGTTGCTTGCGAGCCTCAATTAACTCTTCAAAATCTTCTTCCAACTTCATCTTATGTTCCTTAATAAGGGATACCAAATTTTTCAGTACATTCTTTACTGATACATAAAAACCTTTTAAATCTGTGAATAAAGTGAGGGCACAGTTTCTTCCATACACCATTCATTGTTGCTTGTGTCATTTTTGTTGAAGAACTGAGGTTTAATATTGTTTGATAAATATTGTAGTCCTCCCAAAACTCCTGATTGTAATCTTCCAATGTAGCATCAACTGTCTATTATTAGGAATGTTGTAGATAGTAACACTAAGAGAGTTATGAAGCCTTGAACCATGAGTTTAATGAGAGACAGTGTTTGGTGACAAGTTCAGGTCATTCAAATGTGAAGGATGTCCAGGAACATTGTCTAGGATCAACATAGCCTAAAAAGAGATTTTTTTTTTTTTAACAAAGCAACATTTCCTGACTGCTTGTATGGAATGGCCATTGAACTATTTTTCAAAAATAACCAATGACAACCCATGCCTTGGAATTAGCCACTCAAACGACAAAGTATTGATTTTAGAACGAGCAATCCGGCATTTCCTTCCAAAACAAGCTGGTCTTGTTGGCATTGACAATGAGTCCTGGAGGTATGTGCTTCATCAATAATTTTCTTCAAAATTATGGGAAAGGTATCTGTGCTTCATCAATAATTTTCTTCAAAATTATGGGAAATTCTTCAACTGCAATAGTATTAGCAGTAGCAGCCTTTCCCTAAATGTTAATGTTGTGCAAGCAAAAATGCTTCTTGAACCTATTTAACTTGTGGGAAATGAAGTATTCTTTTCATTGGGATGTTTTTTTTTCCCATGTCCTCAAATAAAGATTTGGCCTTCTCTCTGATCATCATTTGGCTTTTAGGAATGCATATGTGCTTTGCCTTTATATACAAAGGGATAATAAGCATTCCATTTCATCATAGATCACATCTCTCTTCACATTGATGGTACAAGTTCTAGACGAAGGCTCTCTTAGTGAGAGAATGCCTTGATGAAGTAACTCGGCTTCAAAATAGAATATTTTCTATAGTGATGGGCAAGTGGGCTCTCAAACTTCAGGGAAACTTTTGCCTTGTTTGATGCTAAATTTCTCTCTGTATTCTATTTTTAACTTCTGCCTACTCTTAATTTTATAAGCTTTCTTCTGCCTTGTTGTCCAAACTCTGAGTAATGGTGTGACTTTTTTTACATTTATTCATTATTGTTATTATATTTTCAAATAGCGTGGATACTTCCACATTTGTTAATATTCACTCCCTAGATGAATGGGAGAAGAGATCAGTGTTGGAAAGGTGAGAGTACTGGATGACCTCAGCCATCTGAAATGACAAATTCGGAGATAATTTGTATTTTTCCTAACTATACAAACCTTAGCTATTTAAAGTGGGTATTACTTTCAGCGTAGCTGAAAGGACGAGCCATTAAAATTTTAACGAGGGTTTACTACCCCACCGCTAGTTAGAGGGGGGTAGGGAGGGTAGTTAGCTACCCTCCCCCTCACACACACGTGGTAAGCTCACTTTGCTTAGAGGTAGGACTTCATGGGGGACAGGGCTGGCGGACAAGTTTGATTAAATAGCCAAGGTTTGTATAGCTAGGAAAAATACAAATTATCTCCGAATTTGTCATTTGTTCCGTAACTGGAATACAAACCACGCTATTTAAAGTGGGTGACTTAACCCTTAGGAAGGGTGCAATAAGTCCCAGCCATACTGCCTTTTGGCTTTGCCCGGGGACTCATTATCTGTGTGTGTCAGCACTCAACAATAAAGAGTCCCTGCACCTCGCTCGCACCTTGCTATGCAAGGGCTACAGCCTACATAAGCTGTGTGAGAAGGATTATGTGTGACTCGTCCTAGGAAGTTGACCTGAAGTTCTTTAGATTGAAAACTTTAGGCTAGGACTTTCCCAATACCACCTCGTCAAGGTATGGGGACGTGACAGTATTAACTTAATACTAGGAACACAAGGAAACATGGTTTACCCACAGTGGTTTGAGGTCAGCTGTGGAGAGAACCCAGGATGCTGCTTTCCCCAAGAGAAGGGAGGATAAAGAAAAGAATATGGGCCAGACATAACTTTTCTTTCATGCAGACTAAAACCGGGTAACAATGCCCTCAACCCTCTGCTACTTGTCCATTAAGGAGCCTGAGGTTTAAACCAGCTGTTGTGCAGCCACCACTGAGCCGATAGAGAACGTATCGAGCCTCCTGTGGGTCACGTCTTGCAGGTAGTGGGTTGTGAAGGTCGTCTGACGCTTTCACACTCCTGCTTGTAGAACCTGCGTCACTGAGAAGTTCTTCTTGAAGGCCAGGGGCGTAGTTACGCCACTGACATCATGCGCTCTAAGGCGACATGACGGAGGAGGGTCAGGATTCAGGGACAGATGGATCGCCCTACAAATCCATGCCGAGATGGTATTCTTGGTGACCCTCCTCTTTGTTCTCCCAGTGCTCACAAACAAAGCTTGCACTTGGGGACAAATGCAGCCGTTCTTTGAGATATAACCTCGGACTCCTTACTGGACACAGTAGGGGAAGGTCTGGGTCATCTGTTACAGAACGAAGACTCGAAATCCGGAAAGAGTCGAATCAAGGATCCGGCACTCCCGGATTCTGTGTCTTAGCCACAAACTCGGAGATGAATATGAACGTTATCTCCCCTCATCCCCTTGCATGGGCGATGTCAACGAGAGACCATGAAGTTCACTGACTTGCTTGGCCGAGACCAATGCTAGTAGGAACACCGCCTTCCAAGTTAGGGAGCAATCTGAAGCCTGGCGAAATGGTTCGTAGGGAGGTGTCTTGAGAGGCCTGAGAACTCGAACCATATTCCATGGAGGAGGTCTCACTTCCGATTGAGGGTAGGTAAGATCATATCTTCGTCTGAGTAGGGAAAGTTCCAGCGAGGGAGAAATATCCACTCCTTTGAGCCTGAAGGCTAGACTTAAGGCTGAGCGATAGCCTTTCATTGCCGAGACTGAAAGGCGCATTTCCTCCCGCAAATACACGAGGAACTCCGCTATTGCTGGAATAGTGGTATCGAGTGGAGAGATACCCCTCACGACTCCAACCACAGGAACTCGCCACTTTGCCTGGTAGACCCCTGCGGATGATCTACGCGGGTGTCCAGGCATCCCGTTCGCAACTCGTTGCGACAATCCTCTCTTAGCGAGGAGATGCTGGATAGTCTCCAGGCTTGAAGTCGAAGCAAAGCTACGGCTTTGTGAAAGATGTTGGCATGTGGTTGTTTGAGTAGGTTGTGCCGTAGAGGGAGTTCTCTCGGAAGTTCCATTAGGAATTGAGGAAGGTCCGTAAACCATTCAACGTGATGAGCCACTAAAGGGTCATCGAGAGATTGACCGATATTCTGGTCTTGCATCCTCCTCATCAGACAGAACGAGGGAAAAGCTTACATGTCGGTGCTGTCCCACCGTTGTTGGGAGGCATTTTACCAGAGTGCCTTGGGATCTGGGACTGGGGGGGCAATACAGCGGGAGCTTGAAGGTCAGCGCTGTAGCGAACCGATCCACAGTCGGGTAACCCCACAAAGTCAGGACTTTGTTGGCTACTGGATGATCCGAGGACCACCCGGTACTCATTATCTGAGAAACTCTGCTTCGACCGTCGGTGAGTACATTCCCTTTGTCTGGGATGAAGCGAGCCGATAGAGGAATCGAGTGGACTTCGGTCTATCTCAGTATCTCTACTGAGAGATGGGATAGCTGCTTGAAAAGGTACCTCCTTGCTTGTTGATGTAAGCCACTACTGTGGTGAAGTAGCTCATCATGCCACAGAGTGATCCGCCAGGTCCTTGTTGGAACTGTTGAAGGGCCAGGAAGACGGCCTTCATCTCTAGCAGATTTAAATGGAGGCACTTTTCTGATTCTGACCACAGGCCTGAGGTCCTGTGGCACAGAACGTGGCTCCCCCCCCACCCCCCCTTCCTTTGAGGTGTCCGAAAACAGCATCCAAACTGGAGGAAGGAACGAGAAGATCCATTTTCCTTCGTAGGTTCTCGCTTGTCACCCACCACTGGCGATTCGTCCGTTCCGCAGGATCCATAGGGATCATGGTGTCCGGGGAATCGCAATCTTGATTCCACCAGGACCTGAGTTGCCCCTGGAGAGACCTCCTCCTCCTGAGGCGACTGTAGAGAACTAGACGAGCCAAGGGTGAAAGGTGACCGAGGAGACGTAACCACGATTGGGTTGGAAGCTCTTCTCGTCTGAGGAAAGGGCTTGCGACTCTTCTAAGCCTTGCTATCCTGTCGTCTGATGGAAAGGCGTTGTGGAGATTGGTGTCTATAATCATGCCTAGGTGAACCAGCCATTCTCGAGACTTACCATGATCCTTAGATCCTGGCAAAGTCGTAGACGTTTGTCTCGGTGTCAAAGAGGGAATGACTCCGAGTCTGCTAGGATCAGGCAGATAATGGAGGAGACAGAAGCCGATCCTGAGTGTCCATGATGAAATTAGGGTGAACAGTCCGGTGAAACCCTGTGGTGCTGTGGAGAGACCGAAACACGGCACCTTGAACTGGTACTCCTTGTAGTCTATGCTGAATCCTAAGTACTTCCTTGAAGACGGATGGACTGGGCTCTGGAAGTACACGGCCTTCAGGTCCAGAATACACAAGAAGTCTTGCGGTTTACTGCTAGACTGACTGTGTCTGCGGTCTCCATGCTGACCGAAGTATGCTTTAATCTGGACCTCTGCCCACAGAGTTCGCCGCCTTGCTGATCCCATGGCAAGGGTATTAAATGATACCGGATTCGTCCTCAGGGAAGGTAGAGGTGTTGTGAACAGGACGCGATATCCCTGACTGATTACGGAAATCGTCCAGGAAACGGCCCTGAGTTGCCGCAACCTGTCTGCGCAACCTTATAGGTATCCCGCCACTGGCAATCCTAGCGTTTGCGGCCTCGGCTGCTCCTTCTAGGATTCTTCTCTCCCCTGAGGGACTAATTGCCTTTCTTGTCCTTGACCGGAAAGGGCTTAGACCCCACTGTCTTAGCTGCCGTTGTTTTGGTGGGACGTGGTTGCTGAGGTGCTGGAGGTTTATAGGGCTGGAATGTCAAGGCCGCATATAGGAGGGAGTCTTGGTGACTTCCCACACCTCTCAGCCGCCTGCTTCACGTCCTTAGGCTCAAACCAGTTCGTCATAGCGAAAGAATGTCTGAGCCTGTAGATATTGGTGCTAGGGGACTCCCGTTACTGTTTTGGAGTCCTTTGACTCCCTCCCGGGAGGGTTGCAGGACTCCAACCACGACGGAGGCAGGCTCTTCTCCACCCCTATTCAAGAAGACTTTACCGCACGAGGTGGGGTTTCCTTTAACCTGCTAAGCGTCACTCACGTGATAAACCGTTTACCACGATCTAATCGGTACTGCCTTCAACTGCTTATTCCGTTCATGACTTTGATTGCCTTTTTCAAGCCGTCAGTCTCGTGATACTGTGTTACGTTTATTCGTATAGTAAGTATAGGATCACCACTTGGCAACACTCTCAGCATATGGGGGCTGTAAATAGAAACTTATATGATGTCTGGCAACTATTTTTATGAAGGTAGCTTGATGTTAGAAAACTGGTTTCCTCTCAGTGCGCTTCGGGCGTTCATGCGGAGAAGGTTGTTTGTTGTTCCTTTTGCAATGAACGGTCTAAAGAGGAAGGTTATTTCTTTAGATGAAATAAATGATATTCTTGTTGAGGAATTTGATAATGATAACCTGTTTGATAATGAGAGCACTAGTTCTGAATCCTCCAGTGATGAGTATATTGAGGAAACAAAGTTTTCTTTCGATGCCGAAAGCGAAAATGACTTCTCATTACCGAATGACTGGACAACGAGATTTCACAAAACTATATAGGAAAGAAAATGCCGAGAGAGAGAGAGAGAGAGAGAGAGAGAGAGAGAGAGAGAGAGAGAGAGAGAGAGAGAGAGAGAGAGAGAGAGAGAATAAAGTGGATAAATAATGTATAAATGTATGACGAACATATTTGAAAACTATACAGGAAACGATATGGAGAGAGAGAGAGAGAGAGAGAGAGAGAGAGAGAGAGAGAGAGAGAGAGAGAGAGAGAGAGAGAGAGGGGGGGGAGACTTGTCCTTTTGCTTTTGTTGCTTATCCAGGCGTAAGATTTACGATTGAAGATGAAAAGAACCCATCAGAATATTCAGAATTATGTAGCCATTTGAAATGAAATAATAGTAGTATTAATTGTTTTTTTACTCCACCATTTAATTAATATGCCTACTTTTAACTATATATACGAATTATAAGCATAAAGAAATGATATTAAATTTGAAAAATTATCATTAGTGAAATGACCGCTCAGGGCAAAAAAAGCGTGACGGTACGTTACCGGCAACCTGGTTCAGGGGGGACGCTTAACAGGTTAATGGTGTGATTGGGGAACGTCTCACCTCCCGTGACTCTTCTGAGGGCAGGAAAACTTTGTCCGAAGATGAGGGAGAAAAGTCTGAAGGTGGAGAGTGCCTGCCTCGAAGACTTACGAGGAGACAGCTACGACCTTGTAGAGGTTACCTCGTCCGAAACTCCTCTTTTCCTCATCGGGGAAGTGGATGTAGCCAAGGATTTGTGGCTCAACTCAGAGAGAACAGCTTAAAAGCCTGTGCTATCGCTCTGATAGAGTCCCAAACCAGGCTGCCGGCTGACGGCTGCACTGTCAGACACTCCCTCTGGAGGGGAAATCGCCTGTAAAAAGATAAGGAAGGCATGTCCCTGGGCCTTACTGGAACTTTCCCCCCCACTGGCAAGCGTGCTGTTCTGTGCTGGGGGGGGAATGTGGTGATGGCGCCCTTACCGTGCGATGTCCGGCAGCCTCGCGCGGGAGGGTATTGGTGATTGCGCTAGGGAGTGCGCTGGCGCTCGCGCGATGGGGAATACCCGGGGTTCGCGCTCGAGAGACTGTCGAAGCGCTGATGCGGGCGCGCGGGAGACTGCTGAAAATGCTCACGCGCGCGAGACTTCATAGAGTGCGCAGGAATCATATTGATATGCAGGATCAGAATGAAGAGCCCGTGTTGACCAGAATGTTGGAGCGTGCTGCATCTCGTAGGAGTTTGTTGGCGCGCGCGCATGTGCGGAAGTCAATCGGTGTGCGCAATACTATTGGCGCGCACGCGGAACACCATTGGTACCCGTGCGCGAAGAAGATCGTCGGTGCTTGCACGCGTAAGAAGATCATTGGGGCTTGAAGATCGTCGGCGCTTGCGCGCTTAAGAAGATCGTCGGCATTCTCGCTGTAGAAGATTGACGAGCGTGCACGGGAAACCATCGGTGCCCGCGCGCGGACGATCGTCGGCGCTTACGCGCGTAAGAAGATCGTCGGCGCTTATGCGCGTAGGAAGATCGTCAGCGCTTGCGCGCGAAAGAAGATCATCGGCAATGGCGCGCGTAAGAAGATCGTCGGCGCTTACATGCGTACGAAGATCATTGGCGTAAGAAGATCATCGGCGAGAACGCGCGCGCTAGTGCGCTAGGATGCAGGGTCAGCTGACAGGACGATCAGGAACTGGGATGTGTCCTTAAAAAGGGGCGGTCATCCCTCAATGAGGACCGTTGGCAGGACTGCTTTAGAGTCCAGAGTCGAAGTCCTTCGTTGCAGTGCAAGGTTGAGCTGGAAGATCGGTAGGTCAACTGGCTCAACACTGGAAGATCTGCTTGATACTCCAAGGAAGGGTCTCCATGAGAGACCTTTCCCGCGAACGGGAGAGGTGCCCTTTGTAGAAGAGACTAGGAGACACTCGCAGGCTGAATCACTGGTGAGCGCCTGTGCGGTATCTCAGGAAACTCCAACGATGTGCGCTGATGCGCAGGTGAACGTTGGCGCGCAGTCTCAGGAACAGCAGGAACAGCAGGCGAGCGCTTGTGCGCCATTGCGTGCAGGAGAACGTTGGCGTGCAGGGGATACCTGGCGCTTAAGGGACATACTCACAATGTGAGAAAGCCCTTTTTGTCCCGAAGGGACCGGTGCCCGTTGGATAACGGGGTGCGTGGGCACCCACAGCGTCAGCAGCCAGGAACGGAGACGGCAGGTCAGCAGGTCTAGGAGATGGCTGGTCTAATCAGGAACAATCCTCCGAAGAGGGGTCTCTATGAGTGGCCTCTCTCGCGAACGAGAAAGGTGAACACTTCGTAGAAGAGACTTGAAAACACTGGTGATGGTGCCCCTTAGGGCCGTTGGATCAGCAAGCTGACCTATAAGGAGCAATCCTTCGAAGAGGAGTCCTTAAGAGTGGCCTCCCTCGCGAATGAGAGAGATCACCAGACTGATCCTGCAGCTGCTCAGCCCCTTGAGCATCGCTGCAGGTGTGACCGCTCAGCCCCAAGAGCATAGCCACCTGAAGTTTTCATGCGCCCAGCCTTGCAACCGCTCAGCTCCTTGAGCATGGTTACAAGTGCGGTCGGTCAGCACCAAGAGCATAACCGTCTGAGGACCAGGAAAACCCAGGAAAAATAAGGTATGAGAAGTTCCCCCTCTGCAGAGGGAAGCTCTCACACCTGGGAAGGGAACCTCCCTCAGAAGGGAAGTTACCTACCCCTGGAGGCGAACCTCCTTAGCGTTCTAAGATGAACTGAAGAGCTGACAGTTGCCACGGGAGGACTTCTAAGAGAAGGGATAACGCCCATGACGATGTCCTAGACAGACGGCAGCGACAGCAGAATCCCCAGGCACAAACAGGACAGCTCTGCTTTGTTGGCACACTTTAGTCAAACAAAGAAAAACTGCATAGTTAACTGAGAAAATAAAGTTAAATAATTATTTAACAGAAATTACCCCGGAAGGAACTCCAAAGAGTAACCCCGAGGGAAAAGAAAAACATAAGAATTAAAAATCAAGTATGCGCCCTCCTCCCCCAATGACATTCACGGGAGAAGGGGGAGGGCGGAGAACTATAACAAAAACAGAATTATAACAGAATTATAATTATGTAATTCATCTAAGAATGATCACAAACATTAAGAACCACTGACCCCGAAGGGAAGTGTTCTCCACAGAGAAGCTGAAAAGTTGAAAAAAAAACAATTAGATTTCATTAAAAATAATTGAGACAAATAAACGGAATAGCAACCCAACCCGCAACGGGAAAGGAGCTTCCGTAATAGTACGTAGTAGTAGTAGTAAGGGGTGAACGACCTCGAGTGGAGAGAGAGACCGTAGGCAAATTAAACTCCCATATTCCCTTCGCTGAGAATCCAAGTTCCCCGTAGGAAAGGAGGAACAGCGAAGATAATAGATGAATGAAGAAAGTCCAGCGATGAAGGTTCCCCACGGCGGCCAAATTAACGGAAAAGCCGAAGGAAAAACCGATGGACCAAGAGGGAGAGGTCGTACCCCACAACGTGGAACCATGGTGGCCTAGCACTAGGCCGGTGACGTTGTCGTACACTATACACAGCACAAACACTGAAAAGAAAACTTACTACATTTCTATACACAAATATATACATAAACATAAAGAATGTTTATATATATATTACAAGTATAAGAAAAAGTAAAAAGACAAAAAGCATTAATGGCTGTCAAAGAGGCGAGGGTGAAAGCGGATACGTCCTATCACCACACGAGCCAAAATAAAAGTGAGCTTACCACACAGGTGTGTGAGGGGGGAGGGTAGCTAACTACCCTCCTTACCCCCCGCTAACAAGCGGTGGGGTAGTAAACCCTCGTTAAAATTTTAATGGTACGTCCTTTCAGCTACGCCGAAAGTAATACCCACTTTAAATAGCATGGTTTGTATTCCAGTTACGGAACAAAGATGGTTTGGACCTTTTTAGTGGAACTGGTTCTCAAGGGGAGGGTTATCGGAATCCGGGAAGGATCCAATCATTGAGGTGGGACTCTCAGCTTCTGGCTAGAAGCACATCACTACAGATAAAGGGAGGTTTGCTTACACCTGTGCTTCTACATTTATTTTGGTGCCATAGCACAGGTAGGGTATGGAGTAAAGATCACCAGGGAAGTATATGCTTACTGTGATGATGGTGAAGAATGTAAACTTCCTTCTGGGGTATATTGGAGGGGGGAAGGCAACGTTTTCCCGTCGGTTTCAAATGTTAATTTTTGGCAACTTAATGGAATGTGATCTGCAAGCATTTAACTTACAAAAAATGATGATGTAATTTTGTAAAATAATTTCCTCAAACCTTTTTCTCAAATTTAAATTCTGTCTAAAACCATACCAAATAATTTGGCTATAACACAGCAAATTCAAGTCAACCATCTAATATTATTGTTGAAATGTTACATAATGATAAAACAATAACACTCCTTTCAATATGTTAAATTTTTTTTTCCAAAGTTAGTATGTTGGCCAGGGCACCAGGCACGCATTAAGATACTACCGCTAGAGTGTTATTGGGTCCTTTGACTGGCCAGAATGTACTACATTGGATCCTTCTGTCAGGTTACAGCTCATTTTCCTTTGCTCACACATACACAGAATATTGTGGCCTATTCTCCTCAGTCTTCATATACCTAACAACCCTAAGATTACCAAATAATTCTTCTTTGCTCAAGAGGTTAACTGCTGCACTGTAATTGTTCAGTAGCTAATTTCCTCTTGGTAAGGTTAGAAGAGACGCTTCAGCCGTGGTAAGCAGGTCTTCTAGGAGAACACCACTCCAAAATCAAAACATTGTTCTCTAGTCTTGGGTAGTGCCATAGCCTCTGTACCATGGGCTTCCACTGTCTTGAAGTAGACTTATTAAGGGTACACTCGGGCTCACTATTCTATCTCATTTCTCTTCTTTTATTTTTAAAGTTTTCTTAGTTTATATATGAAGGATTTATATTGATGTTTTTACTGGTCTTAAAATGTTTATCCTCTTTTAGTTTATTTATTTCCTTAATGGGCTACTTTTCCTGTTGAAGTCCTTAGGCTTATAGCATCCTGCTTTTCTGACTAGCGTTGTAGCTTAGCAGGTAATAATAATGATAATAATAATAATAATAATAATAATTATAATGTCATTGGTTTAGCACAGGATTAGTTTTATTAAGTGGAAGGATCTAATCCTTCTCTATCAATTCTCAAGAGTACCTGGCTGATATTGGTGAACACTTCCACTTCAGCTCACACATGCACATCTCCAAGCAATTGAGGCTCTGAGACCAACAAGAAAAAATGGGACCTACAACTTATCTTCTTGCACCCATGTTTGATGAAATGGGTAACTGGAGCTGGAGAATCCCTTGATGTGACTGGCACTAATTTACCACTTCTTCCTTCCACCCCTAGGTTGAGAATGATGGTAGCTGAGGGTGGGGAATGTCATCCTGATACCATAAAATATCCTGGTATCAAGCTTGGGCAATGACTTCATGTAAGGCTCTTCGTGTTGGAGGCAGCTTTTTAGCTTATAGTTGTTTTTTGGTGAAAAGCTTCCATCCAAGATCACTTATATCCAAAGTTATATAAGGCTCAGAGCTGACAAAAAAATGTCTCAATGGCATATGCAGTATCCACTCCAAGCTCCTAGGGCAGCAAATGCAGATATCACCTCCATGGAGTATCTGTTCAGTGTCTGCCAAACAGGAAAGCCTTCCCTTGATAGCAAATCAGCATGTTATGTCTGCTCCAGAGAATTAAGTCAAAGTTAAGTCTTCAGCATTTACTAATGGCTCTTGTTACTCTCTTCTGGTACCACTCACCAGTGTCCAGAGGTGATGGTAATGGTGGATTGCAAGGACAAACACATCAGTGTCAGCTGACAATGTAATTTTCTGTGGTTCCTCTTCGAGTAGCATACAGACTTCATGGGAGCTGCAGAGATGATGAACATCCATCGAGTTTGAGAGCACCCCCTGCCATGAACTAACTATAAAGACAGTGGGCTTACCCTCAAAATGGGGTAACACTTTCTTTGGAAGATAAACTGTCAGTTCATCTTTGGTTGTGATGCTAGACAAGAACTGCTTTGCTGACACCTTACCAACTGGTATGTTATTAGCAAGATAAGCAGTGGCTGAATTTTCACCAAGCCATCTCTTTTTTGGTCCCTCCTTCAGTGAAGCGGGAAGATCATAATGGTCAAAGACTAGATAGACCTCGTTATAGTTGTAGCACTTGCAACTCAGTGTGGCTGTGAAGTAGTCAGCCCATTAAGCCCATGTCTTGACACTAGAAGATTTACCCATTGCCTGGACAACTGCCATTTCATCAATGCTAATCATCTTCCTTAGTGGTAATAAGGCAATGTCATTAGTGGCATCTTTTGGCTGCAGATTAACACTACTTTTATTTGGCAGCTCCTCAATTATAGCCTTTAACTTGCTCTTGCCGGTGCTTGGCATGAGTTTCCCACTCACTGTGAACAAGGCTCATGGGATGGCAGTAAACTCGTGCTGACCAATGCCCTCTTTGAGGTTGATCTTAGGGCATGAGCATGCAACAATCAACATGCGAGCGAATAGTGACCCGTCATCCATAAGCTCATTTACTTGATCATCTAGCTTGTGCTTCACAGACTGCCTTGCTGCTGAAAAGCTCTTTGTCCTCATTGATGCTGGCAACACCTCGTCTGAACCTAGCATGAGAGGTGATAACATCAATGGCACGAGCAACATCCACATTGATAGTAGCACTCGCCTGTACCTTCCAATTCTGATTCTTGCTCGCATCAGGAGCCTTTTGCAGTTGTTTCATCGCACTGAATATACACATCTTTGCTCTCGTGTTGGCCGAAGAACACAAGCTTGCATAAAAAGGAAATGTTGCTGAATGTGTGAAGTGGGGAGTCTTGCTTTCAGCAGTCTGGTACCCTAGAGGCAGCTGCAGAGGAAGGTTGCCCAAGTCTCTTTTGATGATGCCGACTCTCTCCCTGTTGGCAGGCCATCTGGCATTTTTTTTTCTAGGTGACCACTGTGACATGATGACCCATAACATTTTCCGTGCCACTTTGTTTTCTTTTCTTTCAGATTGGTGGAAGTATATCCTTGGAATTGTCTGCTGATCTGTGAATATTCAGCATCTCCATACTGTGACCAATTATCATTTTTAAGTTAATAGTTCAACTTTTAAACTTTTGCTAGTGTGGTATCCAAACGACAGGATTCGACAAATAACCTGAGCATTTCTTGTTCTTCAGCTGGTGCCACGTAACCGAACCCTGAAAATTCTTCAGGATATCATATCTACGGAACCAAAAGCTGATAACAACATTAATGATAGCAGTTAAAAAAAAAAAAACCCAATTGCAGATTAATAAGCAAAAATTACCCTCAGCCCAGTGAAAATCTCCAGTGCCTTAATGTTTAATCCATACATAATTCAAAGGAATAGGAATGGTCTTAAAGCCTGTTTGTATCAACATTCAGACTTGAAAAATTATACAATTTCAATATGCTTACAGTATACTAACAATAATATTACTTCAGCAGGAAGTTACTATATAACATCTAGCTTGGTTCCTTCTGCTAGGATATTAGTGACTGCAATGTATATTCATAACAAAGTAACTTATGAAGCTATAAATATTAACACAGCAAAATTTCAATTACCTGGAGTTATATTACATCTCAATAATAACTCCTTTAATATTAATAAATTATATAGAATCAACCCTCTTGCAACTATAATTTGCAAAATATAATTAAAAATTCCTAGATAAACAAGATTTCCTATTAATTGGAGACTTCAATGCCCACAATCCTATCAGGGACATTGTGTTACTGTCTATACAAATGGTTCCAAGTTTGAAAATGTCTAGAATGATCATAACCTCTGTATATTAAACATGGGAGACAATAGTACTTACTATTCCAAAATTCATGGAACATATTCCTCAATAGACTATTTGTTCCAACAATATTGTTGATAGGTTTGAATGGAACATCCTAGACAACCTTCAAGGCAGTGACCTTTTCCCTATTTTAATAATCACATTTGGACCAAACCAGGTAACACCATTCAACGTTATTGTGGCAAGGTGAGCTGTTAGGTACTAACAGAGAGGCAAGGTGAATGCAAGTAAGTTTATTTAACAAGACAACGAGCTTATATACAAACAGTTGAAGGCAACAATGGCACAAAAATTCCAACTATCTGAAACATACGATGACAAGCTTAAACAAGATTTTTATATTATCAGTGTGGGAGAGAGCGAGATATAAAAAAAAAAAGCAATAACATGTAATAAACACATACGGTACATGACTTTTCCCCTAGAAAAAGGCATACTGTACATGTGAAATAGGGTGACCTGCCCTAGAAAGGCAAACTTACTGGAAATACGCAAGCTTTAGGCGATCAATGGAGACCCAGTCTTTTTTTTCCCTAATGTTAATTAAGAAAGCCTTTGGTTTACGAAGGTTCATGAGGCAAGGGCCCGTGCAAGGGGGTGTTAACGGTCGGTAGCTTGCTAGTGTTGGTGTAGAGGAAGACATGCATTACAGTATATAAATTTTTCAGCATGTATTGTTTCGCTGGGGGCTTGTATGTTTGGAGGCAGTGAGTAAATTTTCCCCCAAAGTGATGTACGTGCTGGATATTGTCAGAGGGGGTTGCAGATGTAAAAAAAATTCAGCAGGGACGATCAATGGGTCACCATACATCATTTTGACTGCCGAGACATCAAGGGTGTCCTTAGGAGTGGTTCTTAATCCAAGGACAACCCATGGAAGATTAGTAAACTAGTTGGAATCATTGGAGCGGGACATCCAAGCTACTTTGAGGGTGCGATGAAAACTTTCAACCATTTCGTTGATTGCAAGGTTATAAGTGATTTTCTGATGTAGGGTGATGCCCAGGGGATTCACTAATGTCCACAGTTGAGAGGAGAAATTGTTACCCCTAACAGAAGTAATATACTTAGGGATACCAAATTTTGCCATCCACCAAGAGTAAGGCGGATGTACACGAGGCGGACATTGCAGTTTGCATGAGGATGGCTTCAGGCCAACGAGTGAAGCAGTCAATGATGGTAAACAGGTAATAGTGTCTATGTGATGTGGGTAGGGGACCTACTATGTCAATGTGAATGTGGGCAAAAGGACGCTGAGGTTGAAGAAATATGCCCACTTCTGAATCCGTGTCTCGTCATACTTTTGAAGTTTGGCATGAAGTATAGGCGTGGACCCAAAACTTAGCATCCTCAGTAATACCATGCGAAATGAACTTCTTCCGTAGCTGTGCAGTAGATCTGTGTGGGGGATGTGAGAAGCCATGGATGAAATCAAACACCTGTCGGCACATGGGGGCAGGTATCCATGGTCGTCGCCTACTAGTATTGACGATAAAGAGGGTGGTGGTATTGTAGTCATCGAGGGTGACGTCTTCCTAATGGAGAGATGTGCAGGATGCCCTGCATGCTTGGTACTCTGGATCTTTTCATTGGATTTCTGCAAAGGCATTGTAATCCAATCCCAAGTGAATGGTAGACAATGTGTTTCTTGCCAAGGCACTGGCAACAGGATTCATTTTCCCAGGGATATGTTGAAGAGTGCAGTTGTATTCTGCCATGGTAAAGAGATGTCGGCAATGATGGGCAGACCAGGTGTTGGACTGTGGTCAATACAAATGACAAAGGGTGTACAGTATCTTCAAAGAAGTGGCGAAATTGACGGAGAGCCAAATGCACCGCCAGCAATTCGTGGTCGAAGATAGAGTAGTCAGATTTCACTTTAGACAGTTTTTTTTTTTACTGAAGGCGGCCAATGGTTGGGGCAAGCCGTTGACCACCTGCTCGAGAACTACACCAATAGTGACCTGGCTGGCATCGGCATGTGCCATGGGAAACGTGGGAGCAGTAGCAGTTGATAGGGCATTTTTGCATTGCAGAAGGCCGCTTCCTGAAGGGGACCCCACTTCAGGCCTTTTGGCTTGTCCTTGAGGGAGGTGTAGCAGGAGGCAAGAGTGACAGTAATGGCTGGCAGAAACTAGTGATAATAATTTATCATGCCCAAGAATTATTGCAGCGCTTTGACAGTCGAGGGCGTGGAGAAGTTCTGAACAGCCTTCTCAGGGAGGAGGTGGACATCTTCAGGAGTGATGCAATGCCCTAGGATCAATAGTTGATTGACGCCAAAGGTACACTTATCTTAACGGATTAGAAGGGCGTTCTGTTGAAGACGGTCGAGAACCATGCATGAGTGATGGTGTTGTTCCTCTTTGGAGGAAGTGAACAAAAGTATGCCGTCCACGTAACATACGCAGAAGGGGAGGTCCCCTAATACTATATGCCATCCATGAGGCGTTGAAAAGTAGCCCCAGCATTATGAAGGCAAAAGCAGGAGTAATTGAATGTGTATGCACCGAAAGGGGTGGTGAGGGCGGTTTTGGCGATGTTTTCTGGGTTCATAGGCACCTGATAATACCTCTTCAAGATGTCGAGAGTGTAGAACGCCTTCTCTTTGTGCAATTAAGAGGTAATGTTGGCAATGTTGGGAGGGGGCAGTGATCTGGTTCTGTCTGCATGTTAGGTGCCTGTAATCCCCATAAGGCACAGGGAGCCATCCTTCTTCAGGAAGATGTGTAAAGGTGACGATCATGGGCTCGAGGCCTTTTGGCAAAGGCCCATTTCTTCCATTTCAGCAAATGTTTGTTTAGCAGCTGCCAAACAATCTGGGGCCAGACGTATAAATCTGGCAAACACCAGGGGCCCTCTTATCCTGATATGGTGATAAATATTTTGCTTGGCGGGAACCATGGGCAGACGACGACTTCCGGACACGTGGTGAGGAGGTGGGCGTAAGCCTCTGTGGGTACTCTGATGTGGAGCCGCCCCGGCATAAAGAGGAGCGATGAGAATGAGTCTGTACAGTATTTACTAAACAATGAACCACATCAAACAGGACATTGAAATGGGCGAGGAAATCTGCATCAAGTAGTGACAATGTTACGTTGGCAACAAGGAGTTTAAAACGGTATTTGGCGCTCCCAACGATAGTGCGAGTGTCTCGTACATATATGTGGGGAGTTCAGATCTATTGGCAGCTACCAGGCGGATATCAACAGGCTTGATATGGTTATGTCGTGTCCTGGAAAGTAACAGTAGTAGAAGGGACCGGCAAGCACTAGTGTCTACCAAAACCGCAAACCTGTACCTGCATCATGTAAAAAGTAAAGATTAGCAACAGGGGAGGCCACTGCCCCAAGCGATGGCCTACTGGAAATTTTTTTGGTCAATGACAACAGTCCAAACATTTCTTCGTAGCAGCTACGAATTTGGAGTGATAGTAACAGAACTGATGCTGATGGCCATCAGTTAGTAGCTGTAGAGGTCATTGGTTGGGGCGTGAGCGAGGGGTGGGATATTTGGATGGTGGGCGGATTTGTTACCACTCCGGCATGTCAGGGGGCAGGTGTGTCTGTCTTACTGCATTCAGGTCAGTGCTGAATAGTTCTCCTCTTCGTCAGAAGTAGAGGAGTTGATGGAAGTCTTGAAGGTGGTGAAGAGACTGTCCATAAAGGCATCGACTTTGGTCAGCAGGTCCTTCAGTGGCAAGGTATCAACAATGGGGATGGCGACACAGACAGGTTCGGGTAGGCGTCGTACTCAAAGGGTACAAAGTAAGTTCACTTCCTGAGGAGAATCTTCTGCAGCAGGTTGCAGGCAAGTGATACTAGCTATTTCACTGAGGGCTTGCAAAGCTTTCTGGTCCCTAAACTGCTGTTGAGAGAGCTGATAAAGCTTGGCTATAAGGATGGATAGCGAAGGTGAGTACAGCTCCAGGAGGTATGCTTTGAGGGCGTCGTAGGCTATTGGGGCATCCCCTGGTAGCAAGGCTAATCGGAGATTTCTGGGCAAGTGTCCTCAGGATCGCGTGTGAGGACACAGTCTGCTTTGCTGCTTGAGCGAGTCACGCCCTTGATGCGAAACTAAACTTTGGCATGCTGGAACCAGGAAAACACTTATCTGCTGGCGAAAGGTAGAACTTTCATTGAGGTGGCCTGTAAAAGAGTTGGGGCAGTTGGGTGGCATTGTAAAAAGGGTAGAGCACATCAGTGAGCGAAAGGGCAGTGTGGAGCTGATCCTCCTGTGGTCACCAATGTGGCAATGTGAGCTGTCAGGTACTGAGAGAGAGGCAAGGTGAATGAACGTAAGTTTATTCAAGATAATGAGCCTATACACAAATATTTGATGACAAGAATGGCACAAAAATTTCTATTATCAAAGTGGGAGAGAGCAAGAGATAAAAAAAGAAATAGCATTTGTGTTTGAGCGTGTATGAAACATGTACAGTATATTATAAAACAGCATAATTAAGGCTCCTTAGGATAAGTTCAAATTCTATACAAGTCAAGCACTTTCACTCAATTATTTACGCAATCACGATTAAACAATGATTTCTTTGTAAATTTCATCACGCAGGCAGCTGACAAATCTGTCTCTATCTGGTGCCAAGCCAATGAAACACACTGTCCCTTGGTGGTTAGATACGGTACACTTACCCAATTGATAAAGGAAAAGCATGCAATTGCTTCCACTCAATTATTTATGCAATCATGATTAAACATGACAAATTCGGAGATAATTTGTATTTTTCCTAACCATACAAACCTTAGCTATTTACATTGGGTTTACTTTCGACGTAGCTGAAAATGATGAGCCAATAAATTTAAACGAGGGTTAACTACCCCCGCGCTAGTTAGCAAGGGGGTAGGGGAAGGGGTAGCTTGCTACCCCTCCCCCCCACACACCGGTGAATTGTCTCACTTCACTTAGAGGTAGGACTTGTCTTGGGGGACAGGGCTGGTGGGCAAATATGTGTAAATAGCTCAGGTTTGTATGGTTAGGAAAAATACAAATTATCTCCGAATTTGTCACTTGTTCCGTAACCAAAATACAAACCACGCTATTTACATTGGGTGACTTACCCCTTAGGAAGGGTGGAAAGTCCCCAGCCTTACTGGCTTTGGCTTTACCCGGGGCCTCAGAATCCGAGTGAGTAGCACTCGAGAAAAGGAGTCCCTGCACCTCACAAGTTCCTTGCTCCGCAAGGGACGTGTGGCCTACATAAGTTGTGTGTGGAGGAATAGTGTGTGACTTGTCCTAGGAAGTTGACCTGGAGTCCTTTAGATGGAATTCTAAGCTAGGACGTTCCCAATACCACCTCGTCAGGGTATGGGGGACGCGACAGTATTAACTTAATACTAGGAACACAAGGGAGCATGGTTCACCTGCAGAGGTTGAGGTCAGCTATGCAGAGACCAGGATGTTGCTTTCCCCAAGAGAGGGGAGGATGAAGAAAGAAGTAAGGGCAAGACATACTCTTTCATTCACGCAGACTAAAACCGGGTAACAATGCCCTCAACCTTCTGCTACTTGTCCACTAAGGAGCCTGAGGTTAGACCAGCTGTTGTGCAGCCACCACGGGGCCGATAGAAAAGGTATCGAGGCTCCTGTGGGTCACGTCCTGCAGGTAGTGGGCTGTGAAGATCGTCTGACGCTTCCGGACCCCAGCTTGTAGCACCTGCGTCACAGAGAAGTTTCTCTTAAAGGCCAGGGACGTAGCAATGCCCCTGACGTTGTGTGCTCTAGGGCGACGTGACGGAGGAGGGTCAGGATTCAAGGCGTGATGGATAACCCTTCGAATCCAGGCCAAGATGGTGTTCTTGGTGACCCTCCTCTTAGTCCTGCCTGTGCTTACAAACAACGCTTGCACGCGGGGACGAACTGCAGCTGTCCTCTTCAAGTAACGCCTCAGACTCCTCACTGGGCATAATAGCAGATGGTCTAGGTCACTTGTTACAGAACAAAGACTCAAACCCTGAAGGAGTTGAACCATGGGTCCGGCACTCCAGCGTTCTGAGTCTTGGCAACAAACTCAGGGACGAACCTGAACGTTACCTCCCCCCATCCCCTTGAATGGGCGATGTGGTATGAGAGATCATGAAGTTCACTGACTCGTTTGGCAGAGGCCAACGCGAGTAGGAAAGCCGTCTTCCACGTCAGGTGGCGATCAGAGGCCTGGCGTAATGATTCGAAGGGAGGTCTCTCCAGAGCCCTGAGAACCCAAACCACGTTCCATGGAGGAGGTCTCACTTCCGACTGAGGGCAGGTAAGCTCATAGCTACATATGAGTAAAGAGAGTTCTAGCGAGGAAGAAATGTCCACTCCTTTCAGCCTAAAGGCCAGACTTAAGGCTGAGCGATAGCCTTTCATCGCCGAGACCGAAAGGCGCATTTCTTCCCGCAAATACACGAGGAACTCCGCTATCGCTGGAATAGTGGCATCGAGTGGAGAGATACCCCTCCCACGACACCAACCACAGAAGACTCTCCACTTCGCCTGGCAGACTCCCGCGGAGGACTTTCGCAGGTGACGAGACATTCTCTCCGTAACCTGTTGCGAAAATCCTCTCTCTGTGAGGAGACGCTGGATAGTCTCCAGGCGTGAAGCCGAAGCGAGGCTACGGCCTTGTGGAAGATGTTGCAATGTGGCTGTCTGAGTAGCTCGTGTCGTGGGGGAAGTTCTCTCGGTAGTTCCGTCAGGAGCTGCAGAAGGTCCGGGAACCATTCCGCGTGATGCCATAGCGGAGCTATCAGGGTCATAGACAGGTTGACCGATAGTCTGGTCCTGTTGAGCACCCTTCTCATCAGACAGAACGGTAGGAAGGCGTACACGTCGATGTTGTCCCACCGCTGTTGGAAAGCATCTTGCCAGAGAGCCTTGGGGTCCGGGACTGGGGAGCAGTACAGAGGCAGCTTGAAATTCAAGGCTGTCGCGAACAGATCCACCGTCGGGGAACCCCATAAAGTCAGGACTTTGTTGGCTATCTGAGGATCCAAAGACCATTCGGTACTCACTATCTGCGAAGCCCTGCTCAGACTGTCGGCGAGCACATTCCTCTTGCCAGGAATGAAGCGAGCTGGTGGTGTTATCGAGTGGACTTCGGCCCACCTCAGAATCTCTACTGCAAGATGGGATAGCTGTTGTGAAAAATACTTCCCTGCTTGTTGATATAAGCCACTACCGTGGTGTTGTCGCTCATCACCACCACGGAGTGGCCCGCCAGGGTCCATTGGAACTGCTGAAGAGCCAGATACACGGCCTTCATTTCTAGCAGGTTGATGTGTAGGTACTTTTCTGATGCTGACCAAAGGCCTGAGACCCTCTGGTTCAGAATGTGGGCTCCCCACCCTTCTCTTGAAGCGTCCCAAAACAGCGTCAAATCCAGGGGAAGGACGAGAAGATACACTCCCTTTTGTAGGTTCTCGTCGATCAGCCACCACCGCAGGTCCGCCTGTTCCGTGGGTCCTATCGGGACCAGAGTGTCCGGGGAATCGGAGCCCTAACTCCACCGGAACTTGAACCGCCACTGCAGGGATCTCATCCTGAGACAGCCGTTCGGGACTAGACGGGCCAGGGAGGCTAGGTGACCTAAAAGACGTAACCATGATTGGGCTGGAAGCTCTTCCCGCCTGAGGATGGGCTCTGCCACCCTCCTCAGCCTTGCTATCCTGTCGTCTGATGGAAAGGCTTTGTGGAGATTGGTGTCTAATAACATGCCTAGATAAACCAGTCGCTGGGACGGCTGCAGAGAGGACTTCTCGAGATTTACCATGATCCCCAGATCTTGGCAAAGTCCCAGAAGCCTGTCTCGGTGCCGAAGAAGGGTCGACTCCGAGTCTGCTAGGATCAGCCAGTCGTCCAGATATCGGAGGAGACGGATGCCGTTCCTGTGCGCCTATAACGAAATCAGGGTGAACACACTGGTGAAAACCTGAGGTGCTGTGGAGAGACCGAAGCACAGTACCTTGAACTGGTAGGTCTTGCTGTCTAGGCTGAATCCCAAGTACTTCCTGGAAGACGGATGGATTGGGATCTGGAAGTACGCGTCCTTCAGATCCAGTGTGCACATGAAATCTTGTGGTCTCACTGCAAGTCTGACCATGTCCGCTGTCTCCATGCTGAACAAAGTTTGCTTGACAAACTTATTCAGAGCCGAGAGATCGATGACGGGTCTCCAGCCTCCAAACGCCTTCTTTACAAGAAAGTCGACTGAAGAAGCCTGGGGAGCCGTCCACGACCTCCTGGAGAGCATCCTTCTTGAGCATGGTCTCGACTTCTGCCCGAAGGGCTAGCCCCTTTGCCGATCGTATGGCATAGGAGCTAAACGACACTGGATTCGCTGTCAGGGGAGGTTGAGATGTTGTGAATGGGACGCGATAACCTTAACCGATCACAGAGACCGTCCAAGAATCGGCCCCATGTTGCTGCCACCTGTGCACGCAACTTTATAGGCATCCCCCCACAGGTGGACACGCGGGGGACTGCCACTCCTAGCGTTTACGGCCACAGCCGCTCCCTCTAGGAGTTTTGCCTCCCTTGGAGGACTTACCGCCCCTCTTATCCTTGACAGGAAAGGGATGAGGCTTAGACACCTTCGTCTTAGCTGCCGGAGCATGCTTCGGTGTCCTGCGAGGCTGCTGTTGATGTTGTTGCGGAGCTGGAGGCTTGTAGGGCCGAGATGCGAGGGCCCTTTGGAGGAGCGAATCCTGGTTCGACTTCCTCCACCTCTCAGCTGTGGGTTCCACGTCCTTGGGCTCAAACAAGCTTCCCCCAAGGATGGAGTGTCTGAGCCTGCAGACATCCACGGCGGGGACCTTCGGATGGAACTTCTCGGTCACCGCATCACGACGCTTCAAGATCGATTGATTGATTGATTTAAAGTTTTCAGGCATCCTGACATCTAAGGTCATTGACGCCGGTACCATTTAATTTATGTATACAAAAAATAAAAAATAAAATAAAATAAAAAATAAAAGAGAATTCAATTAAAATCATAAAAGTTAAATGTCATAAAAGTTAAATATTTTTCAGAAGACCTGCTTCTGAAATAAATCTAAAAATGTTATTTTCCTTAGTAAAATAAATTTTTGAATATACAGTGATACCTCGGTACTCGACCATAATCCGTTCGAGATCCGTGTTCGACCTCCGATTTGTTCGAGTACCGAATTTTTTTTCCCCATAAGAAATAATGGTATATATTCTATTCCGTTCCCAAGCACTCGAACAGGCCCAAAATATTAATAAAACGTGTACCTAAACAACAATAATTATCTAAATGTGTATGAAATTGGTCAGAAAATCCTATAAAACAATTTTAAACCATTTACTGTACTAAAATAAAACAATTTTAAACCATTTTCTGTACTGTAGTGAACATACCTTTGAGCAGCGGTTCGATGGCATACAGGGATGGATGTGGAGAGGATGGAAGGGGGAGGTTACTGCTTGGAAGGAGAGTCCCCTTCCATGATGTGGCGGGGTAGTTCTCCTTCAGGAGTTGTTTCTCTCTCCAATGAAAGGGTGGGCAGATCTATTTCAGGGGTTTCTTCTCTTCTTTGTCTCTTCTTTGGAGGAGAAACAGGCTTTGATGTAGCAGCTTTCTTTTCTTTTGTGAAAAACTGGTCTATTGTTAATTGTTTCTTCCTCCTCTGCAGTATTCTTCGAAAATGATACATGACACTATCATTAAACATATGCACTGCCCGGTTTGCTACTGCAATTTCTGGGTGGTATTTTTCAGCAAAAGCCTGCACATCTGCCCACTTGGAACAAATTTCATTGATGAGAGAACTTGGAACATCCTCCCTTACCTCATCCTCTTCTGAAGATTCCTGCTCCACAATCAGATCCTGCTGCTGTTGTTGTTGCAGGTGCAACAATTCCTCCACAGTCAACTCGGTAGAATGGCTTTCTACAAGCTCATCAATATCATCCTTGTCGACCTCAAGCCCCAAACTCCTGCCCATGACAACAATTTCCTCAACGACATCAGTGTCATCAGAAATTACAGGGGTAGCAGTGCTTGGACCCGCCTCTGGTTGGAAACCTTCAAACTCCCTCTCTGTGACACATGATGGCCACAGCTTACGCCAGGCAGAGTTCAATGTCCTATAGGTCACACCTCGCCAAGCTTGGTCAATCATGTTAACAGAGTTGAGGATGCTGAAGTGTTCCTTCCAGAATTCCTTTAGGGTCAACTTCGTGTCACTGGTCACTTCAAAACACTTTCTGAAAAGGGCCTTGGTATAGAGTTTTTTGAAGTTTGAAATGACCTGTTGGTCCATGGGCTGGAGTATGGGAGTAGTATTGGGGGGCAAGAATTTGATTTTGATAAAGCTGTATTCTTCTTTCAAGTCATCCTCGAGACCTGGAGGATGTGCAGGAGCATTGTCCATAACCAGAAGACATTTCATTGGCAAGCTCTTTTCAATGAGGTAAGCCTTAACCTGGGGGGCAAACACTTCGTTTATCCACTCAGTAAAGAATTGTCTTGTGACCCAAGATTTAGTGTTCGAGCGCCACATAACTGGTAGTGCACTTTTACAAATATTATTTCGTTTGAACACCCGGGGGTTGTCCGAGTGGTACACTAACAAGGGTTTGATCTTGCAATCGCCACTTGCATTTGCACACAGCAACAATGTTAGCCTATCTTTCATTGGCTTGTGACCTGGCATCTTCGTCTCGTCCTTGGTAATGTACGTATTGGCTGGCATTTTCTTCCAAAATAACCCAGTCTCATCACAATTAAAGACTTGTTGTGCGATCAAATTTTGTTCATTTATGTACCGATCGAATTCCCCCACGTATTTATCGGCTGCAATTTGATCCGAACTAGCTGCCTCCCCATGCCTAGTAACACGATGAATACCTGTTCTATTACGAAACTTTTCAAACCAACCCCTGCTCGCTTTAAATGTAAATGAATCACTTTCACTGGTACTCGGACTTTTCTTCACTAATTCTTCATAGATATGCAACGCTTTTTCACAAATGAACGCTTCACTAACACTTTCCCCGGCCAACTGTTTTTCTTTAATAAATATTAAAAGCAACTTTTCCATCTCCTCAATCACTTGTGGCCTTTGCTTAGTTACCGCCGTAACTCCCGTTGCAACATTCGCCTTCTTAATCATTTCTTTATGCTTTAAAAACGTAGAAATGGTCGACTTCGCCATTCCGTATTCTACCGCTAAATCGGACACTCGTACACCATTCTCATATTTCGCTATAATTTCCTTCTTCAACTCGATCGTTGTTCGCACTGTTTTCCTCTTCTCCTTCCCCTTAACACTCATTACTTTCTTGGGACTCATTATGAAAGCTAAAAAAGCAATTAAAAGCACTGAAAATCACTAAATCACAACGAATGCTGATCGCGCGTTGTCTGAGTGACGCTCTCGAGAGAACTGATGCTTCCCGAACAAGCGAGAGTGGCCGAGATGGCGCGATCATCACAAAGCCCATGCGGTCGTCACGTGTTCGGCTGGTCGAGTACCGAATTTTTGGTCGAGCACCGCAGCAAAAATTTCTCGAAAATTTTGGTCGAACTCCGAATTGTTCGAGTATAGAGTCGTTCGACTACCGAGGTATCACTGTACTTACCCGATGATCATGTAGCTGTCAACTCTGTTGCCCGACAGAAATCTAAGGTCGGGATACGCCAGCGATCGCTATACAGGTGGGGGTGTACACAACAGCGCCATCTGTCGAGCAGGTACTCAGGTACTTCTTGTCAACAAGAACTCAATTTTCTCCTCGGTCCACTGGTTCTCTATGGGGAGGAAGGGAGGGTCCTTAAATTCATGATCATCGGGTAAGTATATTCAAAAATTTATTTTACTAAGGAAAATAACATTTTTCAATATTAATCTTACCCGATGATCATGTAGCTGATTCACACCCAGGGGGGTGGGTGGAGACCAGCATACATGTTAACATTAGAAGCTAAGTATCCCGTATTTCATTTTAGCAGTTATTCAAAATAACAAACATAAAATAAATAAGTACCTGGTAAGGAAGTCGACTTGAACCATTACTCTGCCTTTTTAAGTTCGTCTTCCTTACTGAGCCTAGCGATCCTCTTAGGATGCTGAGCGACTCCTAGGTGCTGAAGTATGAAGGGCTGCAACCCATACTAAAGGACCTCATCACAACCTCTAATCTAGGCGCTTCTCAAGAAAGAATTTGACCACCCGCCAAATCAACCAGGATGCGGAAGGCTTCTTAGCCTTCCGTACAACCCAAAAAACAACAATAAAAAGCATTTCAAGAGAAAGATTAAAAAAGGTTATGGGATTATGGGAATGTAGTGGTTGAGCCCTCACCTACTACTGCACTCGCTGCTACGAATGGTCCCAGGGTGTAGCAGTTCTCGTAAAGAGACTGGACATCTTTGAGGTAAAATGATGCGAACACTGACTTGCTTCTCCAATAGGTTGCATCCATAACACTCTGCAGAGAACGGTTCTGTTTGAAGGCCACTGAAGTAGCGACAGCCCTAACTTCATGTGTCCTTACCTTCAGTAAAGCAAGGTCTTCTTCCTTCAGATGAGAATGGGCCTCTCTAATCAAAAGCCTGATGTAGTAAGAAACTGCGTTCTTAGACATCGGTAAAGCAGGATTCTTGATAGAACACCATAAAGCTTCTGATTGTCCTCGTAATGGCTTTGTACGTCTTAAATAGTACTTAAGAGCTCTTACTGGGCAAAGTACTCTCTCTAGTTCGTTCCCCACCAAGTTGGACAGGCTTGGGATCTCGAACGACTTGGGCCAAGGACGAGAAGGAAGCTCGTTTTTAGCCAAAAAACCGAGCTGCAAGGAACATGTAGCCGTTTCAGATGTAAAACCTATGTTCCTGCTGAAGGCGTGGATCTCACTGACTCTTTTAGCTGTTGCTAAGCAAACGAGGAAAAGAGTCTTTAATGTGAGATCCTTAAAAGAGGCTGATTGAAGCGGTTCGAATCGAGCTGACATCAGGAACCTTAAAACCACGTCTAGGTTCCAGCCTGGTGTGGTCAACCGACGCTCCTTTGAGGTCTCAAAAGACCTAAGGAGGTCCTGTAGATCTTTGTTGGTGGAAAGATCTAAGCCTCTGTGGCGGAAGACCGCTGATAACATGCTTCTGTAACCCTTGATCGTAGGAGCTGATAGGGATCTTACATTCCTTAGATGTAACAGGAAGTCAGCTATCTGCGTTACAGAGGTACTGGTTGAGGAAACTGCATTCGCCTTGCACCAGCTTCGGAAGACTTCCCATTTTGACTGATAGACTCTGAGAGTGGATGTCCTCCTTGCTCTGGCAATCGCTCTGGCTGCCTCCTTCGAAAAGCCTCTAGCTCTTGAGAGTCTTTCGATAGTCTGAAGGCAGTCAGACGAAGAGCGTGGAGGCTTGGGTGTACCTTCTTTACGTGCGGCTGACGCAGAAGGTCCACTCTTAGAGGAAGAGTCCTGGGAACGTCCACTAGCCATTGCAGTACCTCGGTGAACCATTCTCTCGCGGGCCAGAGGGGAGCAACCAACGTCAACCGTGTCCCTTCGTGAGAGGCGAACTTCTGAAGTACCCTGTTGACAATCTTGAACGGAGGGAACGCATACAGGTCTAGATGGGACCAATCCAGAAGAAAGGCATCCACGTGAACTGCTGCTGGGTCTGGAATCGGAGAACAATACATCGGGAGCCTCTTGGTCATCGAGGTAGCGAATAGATCTATGGTGGGCTGACCCCACAGGGCCCATAGTCTGCTGCAAACATTCTTGTGAAGGGTCCACTCTGTGGGGATGACCTGACCCTTCCGGCTGAGGCGATCTGCCATGACATTCATGTCGCCCTGAATGAACCTCGTTACCAGCGAAATCTTTCGATCTTTTGACCAAATGAGGAGGTCCCTTGCGATCTCGAACAACTTCCTCGAATGAGTCCCTCCTTGCTTGGAGATGTACGCCAAGGCTGTGGTGTTGTCGGAGTTCACCTCCACCACCTTGCTTAGATGGAGGGACTTGAAGTTTATCAAGGCCAGATGAACTGCCAAAAGCTCCTTGCAGTTGATGTGAAGTGTCCTTTGCTCCTGATTCCACGTGCCCGAGCATTCCTGTCCGTCCAGTGTCGCACCCCAGCCCGTGTTCGATGCGTCCGAGAAGAGACGGTGGTCGGGGGTCTGAACAGCCAATGGTAGACCTTCCTTGAGAAGAATGCTATTCTTCCACCACGTCAGTGTAGACCTCATCTCTTCGGAAATAGGCACTGAGACCGCCTCTAGCGTCATGTCCTTTCTCCAGTGAGCAGCTAGATGATACTGAAGGGGGCGGAGATGGAGTCTCCCTAACTCGATGAACTGGGCCAGCGATGAAAGTGTCCCTGTTAGACTCATCCACTGCCTGACTGAACATCGGTTCCTTCTCAGCATGCTCTGGATGCATTCTAGGGCTTGACTGATCCTTGGGGCCGACGGAAAAGCCCGAAAAGCTCGACTCTGAATCTCCATACCTAGATAGACAACGGTCTGGGATGGGACGAGTTGGGACTTCTCTATATTGACCAGGAGGCCCAATTCCTTGGTCAGATCCATAGTCCATCTGAGATTCTCCAGACAGCGACGACTTGACGGAGCTCTTAAAAGCCAGTCGTCCAAATAGAGGGAGGCTCTGATGTCTGCCAAGTGAAGGAATTTGGCAATATTCCTCATCAGTTTGGTAAACACAAGAGGTGCCGTGCTTAGGCCAAAGCACAGGGCTTGGAACTGGTACACGACCTTTCCAAAGACGAACCTTAGGAAAGGTTGGGAGTCTGGATGGACGGGGACATGAAAGTACGCGTCTTTCAGGTCTAACGAGACCATCCAGTCTTCCTTCCTGACCGCTGCTAGGACCGACTTCGTCGTCTCCATCGTGAACGTCTGCTTGGTGACAAAAGCATTGAGAGCACTGACGTCCAGCACCGGTCTCCAACCTCCTGTCTTCTTCGCTACCAGGAAGAGACGGTTGTAGAAGCCCGGGGATTGATGGTTCCGGACTATGACTACCGCTCCCTTTTGTAGCAAGAGCGACACCTCTTGTTGCAACGCTAGCCTCTTGTCCTTCTCCTTGTAGTTGGGAGAGGTTGATGGGAGACGTTGCTAGAGGGGAACTGCGGCAGAACGGAATTCTGTACCCCTCCCTTAGCAACTTCACAGACTGAGCGTCTGCACCTCTGCTCTCCCAAGCTTGCCAGAAGTTCTTGAGCCTGGCTCCCACTGCTGTCTGGAGAGGTAGGCAGT
The DNA here is from genome assembly GCF_036898095.1 of Palaemon carinicauda. Classification (NCBI taxonomy): domain Eukaryota; kingdom Metazoa; phylum Arthropoda; class Malacostraca; order Decapoda; family Palaemonidae; genus Palaemon; species Palaemon carinicauda. Next base: position 34,612,573 of record NC_090732.1, on the reverse strand, counting down.
CAGATTCTGCCTTTTGAGGACTTGGAACCCTTCTTCGATTTGCCACGGTGACTGTCGGCACGGGTACCTCCTCTGCTGGAGGTTCTGCCACGAAAGGGCGGGATGAACCTAGACGCTGGTGTGTCCACTGCGGAAGAACGGAAAGGTCTAGGCACGGAAGGTAAAGCTTTAGCCTTACGTGCGGAGGACGCCACCAGGTCATGGGTATCCTTCTGGATCAACGAGGCAGCCATCCCCTTGATCAGCTCCTCCGGAAAGAGACACTTGGAGAGAGGAGCAAACAACAACTCCGACTTCTGGCAAGGAGTGATCCCAGACGACAAGAAGGAGCAAAGATGTTCTCTCTTCTTAAGCACTCCCGACACATACGAAGCCGCAAGCTCACCAGACCCATCCCGAATGGCTTTGTCCATGCTAGACATGATAAGCATGGCAGAGTCCTTATCCGAAGGGGAAGTCTTTCTGCTTAACGCTCCCAAACACCAATCGAGGAAGTTGAAGATCTCAAAAGCACGAAAGACTCCCTTCAACAGATGATCCATGTCAGAAAAGGACCAGCAAATCTTAGATCGTCTCATAGCCAGCCTGCGGGGAGAGTCAACCAGACTTGAGAAGTCGCCCTGGGCAGAGGCAGGAACTCCCAAGCCGGGTTCCTCTCCCGTGGCATACCAGACGCTAGATTTGGAAGCAAGCTTGGTAGGCGGAAAGATGAAAGCAGTCTTTCCCAGTTGCTTCTTGGACTGCAACCACTCTCCCATAACCCTCAAAGCTCTCTTGGATGAGCGTGCGAGGACAAGTTTGGTGAAGGCAGGAGCTGCTGACTGCATGCCCAGAGCAAACTCGGAGGGAGGAGAGCGAGGGGTTGCAGACACAAACTGTTCCGGATACAAGTCCCTGAACAAGGCAAGGACTTTCCGAAAGTCTAAGGAGGGAGGCGTAGACTTGGGTCCTTCTAAGTCGGAGTGCGGATCGTCCAAATGTGCAGCTTCGTCATCAGATACTCCATCATCCGAAAGCTGAGTAGGAAGTGGCAAAGGTGGAGCAGAAAGCTGAACGGCTGAATCCGGCAGCACGGGTGCATGCGTAGCTGCTGCGGATCCAACATCATGCCGCTGCTGGTCAGTCTGCGAGCTGGCAACAACAAAAGCAGAGTGCTGGTGCGTGGGAGGGACTGCCGTGGGTTGCGGAGCATGCCGTATGGGATGCGGAGCATGCCGCATGGGTTGCGGAGCATGCCGCATTGTGTCAAAACACGGCAGCTCGGCAGCACCTTCCCACTGCTGATGCGGTAGCTCACGCATGTCAACGGAGGGTGCAGCATGAACATGCGTCTGGCAGGGTGGACTGCGCATCGGTGGTGGAGCTCTCACAGGTGGAGTGTGGGAGCAGGCAGCCGCAGTATCTGCTGAGCGCACAACCGTGGCAGGTTGTAGGTTAACTGGTGCCGTGTCAACCTTCTCAGCACGATACTCCTGCATAAAGGAAGCAAGCCGAGACTGCATAGTCTGCAGCATGGACCACTTAGGATCTACCGTGGTTGGTGCGGCAACAGACGGAGTAGTTGCCTGCTGCGGAACCACTCTACCTCTCTTGGGAGGTGTGCAGTCTTCGGAAGACTGCGGCGAGTCCGAACTGACCCAGTGGCTACACCTGGGCCGTTGGACTCGCTCGGAAGGGACCTTACGCTTGAGCGGTCGTGAGACCTTGGTCCAACGTTTCTTCCTCGAAACTTCTTCCACAGACGAGGAATGATAGGGCTCATTCGTCTGTTTGTGGATGGGACGATCTCTGACAGATACGTCCGCAACCACTGAGGGTACATCCGTACGCTGATCAAGGCCTGCCGAACCCTTTGGTCCTTCGACATTGCTTCTCCCCTGGGCTTGGGAGCTTGCAAGAGGTCCCGGACTGGGAGGACGACTGGCACGAACAGATGTACCCTCATGCGCAACACTGACACTGACACTTTTCCCTTCACTTGCACTCACAACACTTCCCACTGCACTTTGCGCTTTCAGCTCTTTGACATCTGCCAAAAGCTGATTACGGTCATTAGCTAATGACTCCACTCTGTCACCAAGAGCCTGAATGGCACGCATCATGTCCGCCATGGAGGGCTGAGCACTAGTAGCAGGGTCGGGAGTCACCACTACAGGGGAAGGAATAGGTTGAGGGGCATGGGGAGAGGAAAAATCAAAAGAGCGAGAAGAACTCCTCCTGATCCTATCCTTCTCTAGCCTACGTGCATTTTTAAGGAATTCGTTAAAATCGAATTCCGAAAGCCCAGCGCATTCCTCACATCGATCTTCCAATTGACAGGATTTACCCCTACAATTGGAACAAACGGTGTGAGGATCTATGGAGGCCTTCGGAAGATGCCTAGAACAAGCCCTAACGCTACACTGCCTGTACTTAGGGACTTGAGACTGGTCAGACATCTTGAATTGTAGAAATAGTCAAGGGGGGAATTCCAAAATCTAGCAAAGTTCGTTAACAATTAATCCAAATTTAATCAAAAAGCTTGCTAAGCTAATGATAAAGATTCCTGAATAGCGAAGGCTAAAATCTAGAGCGAATACATCACCAAAATCGTGAAAAACAACTCCAGAATCAACAGCGTATCCAAGTAGGTCTTGCCGGTGGCACGACAGAGGAAAAATTGAGTTCTTGTTGACAAGAAGTACCTGAGTACCTGCTCGACAGATGGCGCTGTTGTGTACACCCCCACCTGTATAGCGATCGCTGGCGTATCCCGACCTTAGATTTCTGTCGGGCAACAGAGTTGACAGCTACATGATCATCGGGTAAGATTAATATTGAAAAATGACACTTGCATGGTAGGACACATCATTTCCAAGAATCTTGGCAAGGATGAACCTGCCACCCTCACCTCGAGCTTCAAACAAATATCTATTCCTTAAGTTCTTATAATTGGGGCATTCGGTCAACAAATGCCTTACTGTTAGAGGTACTAAACAGTCGTCACAATACGGTTGCTGTTGGCCCTTCAGCAGAAACTCGTGTGTCAACCGAGTGTGACCAATACGGAGACGACAAAGAGACGTCTCCCATTTTCGGGGCATCGTATTATACCTCCAAGGAGATATGTCATTTGTTACCTCTCGCATTTTATTCCCATCTAGGCTATCCCATTGCTGTTGCCATTTATTGCAAACCAATTTCTTGATGTCAGGTAAGAAATCATTACAGGGAATGGGATACCTTCTTGGCAGCAACTCGGATGCAGCATTCTTAGTCAGTGAATCTGCCTTCTCATTCCCAGACACACCTACATGTGCTGGAACCCAACAAAATTGAACTGTTATACCTCTCCGTCCAATAATAAAAAGCCATTCTAAAATCTTTAAAACTAGAGGGTTATTAGAATTAAAAACTTCTATAGCTTGAAGGACACTCCTTGCATCACTAAAAATTGTAAAATTACCCTCCTTCTCCAATGCTATTTTCTCAATAGCGGTTAATATGCCATACAGTTCGGCAGTAAATATGGAAGCGGTCAGAAGAAGTGCACCTCTACAATTAAAACCATTACTATGTACTCCAAATCCAACGCCAGCATCAGATTTGGAGCCATCAGTATAGATAAAAGTTGATCCTCTATGTTCTTTAACATGTTCATTAAAAAGAGACCTGGCTTCTACGTCTGACATATTCTTCTTATCTCCAATAAAATATTTACAAAAAGATATCTCTGGTAACTTCCATGGAGGCGTTGATGATACCTTGAATGGAAGTACCTTATTTCTAATTATATCCAGACTATTTAATAATCGTTTCACCCGAAAGCCAAAAGGTTGAGGAGATTTTGGGTGCAACTCAAAGTATGATGCGTGTCTTACAAGGCTTGCAGTCTGAAAGGCTAGAGAGTTAGGGAGTCTTTGCAATCTAAACCAATACCGAATAATGGAAGACATTTGGTAAAGGTCTAGAGGTAACTCTCCAGCATCAACAAGGAGACTTGGGATAGGCGAAGTTTTGAAAGCTCCAGTAGACAATCTAATACCTGCATGATGTATCGAGTCTAATATTTTTAACCGGCTTGGGGTGGCTGAAGAATATATTTCACAACCATAACTAATTTTGGAAAAAATCAAGGCCTTGTATAATTTTAGAATAGTATTGCGGTCTGGCCCCCATGATGTATGGGACAATACTTTTAAGATATTCAGAGCTTCAACACATTTAGCTTTTAACGCTTTTAAGTGAGAAACCCATGTAAGCCTACAATCAAATATCAAACCTAAAATTTTAGCTTCTCTTGCACATGGTATCCGTTGACCCTTAATGTATATATCCGGGTCTGGATGTACTCCCCGGATACGACAAAAATGGACAATGGTAGTTTTACTTGTCGAGAACTTAAATCCATTCATGTCAGCCCACTAAATAATTTTATCAATAGACAGTTGGATTTTTCTCTCAACCATTGCCATTCTAGTGCCAGCAAATGATATTGAGAGATCATCCACAAATAATGTTGAGAGAACACCCTGGGGAATGGCTGAGGATATCCCATTAATTGCTAGTGCAAAAAGGGTTACACTCAGCACACTACCCTGAGGAACTCCTTCTTCCTGACACTTACTCTCTGATAGAGTTTCCCCAACTCTGACTTGAAAAACTCTATGTGAAAGAAATGCCTAAATAAATAGTGGCAGCTCTCCTCTCAATCCCAATTCATGAATGGTTTTAAGTATACCATAACTCCATGTGGTATCATATGCCTTTTCAAGGTAAAAAAATACTGTAACATGGTGCTGATTGGAAGCAAAGGCTTTACAAATAGAAGACTCTAGTCGTATCAACACATCAGTCGTTGAGTGCCTTTTTCGGAATCCACATTGAATCGGTGATAAAATACCTTTCTTTTCAAGGTACCACATCAGCCTTGCATTGACCATCTTCTCCATGATTTTACATAAACAAGAAGTCAATGCAATAGGACGATAGTTTGCTGCTAAAAATTTGTCTTTACCGGGTTTTAAAAAGGCTAAAATAATGGCTAGTTCCCAAACACTTGGGTAACTATGATCATGCCATATTCTATTAATAATGCTTAAAATAAATAGCTTTGTATTAAAATGTACATGTTTAATCATTGCATATGGAATTCCATCGGGTACAGGGGCTGTAACATTGCAATGAGCAAGTGCGGAATCAAATTCTCTTTCAGTGAAAGGAGAATTATACGACTCTTCCCTTCTTGTTGCAAAATTTAAAATTTTCTTTTCTTCAGTGCTCCTATACTGGTGACCAGGGGCTCCTTCACACTTGCTGGATACATTTGAAAAATGATTAGCCAGGGCATTGCTAACATCATTTGCTTCAGTTACATACTGGCCATTCACCTTCAACACTGGTGGTGGGTTGGAGGTAAATTTGCCAGCTATCTTTTTTACTTTCCTCCACACAGAAGATGGTGGTGTTCTACTGTTAATGGAGGAAAGAAAAGACATCCATGACTGGCGCCTTGCTTCTTTCATGGCACGACAGAACTGTGCTCTACATTTCTTGTACATAATTAAATTCTCATCAGTTCTGCGTCTACGCAATCGTGTTAGAGATCTTCTTGTGGCTCTGTGGAGGGCAGTTAGTTCTGAGGACCACCACGGGACTGGTCGTCGTTTGAATAACCCTGTTGTTTTGGGAATTGAATTGACTCCTGCTGTATGGAGAGTTCCATTCAGTAAGTCTATGGCATCATCGATATTTTCAACTTGTCCTGCATCTCCCTCAATTTCGCTTAGCTCACGAAATTTATCCCAGTCCGCCTTGTCAAGATTCCATCGTGGCGATCCCTGTAAAGGTGGACCATTGTTGGTGTTTATAATGATTGGTGCATGATCACTAGTATGCCAATCATCTAATGTTCTCCAATCGAAGTCGAGAAGGCAATTAGAGCTTACGATTGATAGGTCAATACATGACAAGGTACCTGTCTGGACATGAAAGTGTGTGGGCTCTCCTGTATTAAGGAGTCCCACATCTTCATTTTCCACAATTGATGATATGATATTTCCCCTCGTGTTTGCTAAAACATCACCCCACAAAGGATGTCTACCATTCAAATCTCCAAGTAAAAGAAAAGGTTGAGGGAGTTGTTGAATCACCTCCACTAAGTTATCATACAAAATGGTATCATTTGGAGGCAAGTACAGAGAACAAATTGTATATTTTCGCCCTATGTCAATCTGTACAACCACTGCCTGCAGAGGTGTACGTATAGACAGAGAAACTTGGGGAACATCTCGACGAACGTATATGAGACTTCCGCCATGGCTCCCCACTTGGTGATCATATGGTGTCCTATAACTAATATATTTGCGAGGACAAGGGGTATTATGATCAAGTTTGCTCTTCAAGATCGAGTTGGCCCACAGGTTGGTAACCTGGTGGGCCAGGAACTTGATGGAGCGAGTGCCCGAGAGGAGGAAGGTCTCCAGGGCCTTCCTATTGCTCTCCTTAGACAAGTCCTCGGAGCGCAATAGGATGCCCAGAGAACCCAGCCAGACGTCCAGCCACGAAGTGGCCTGCATGGCTCTTCGCGACCTTCTCCTGGCTCAGGATCTCCGACGCCGAGAATGTCACCTGCCGGGCGGAGAACTTCTCAAGCGGAGTTCCCCTTGTGAGCTCTTCCACTGAGTGGTGGAGGGGAAGAGCTAGGCTGGACTACCCCATGACCTCAAAATACCTCCTCTGCTGTAAACGAGGAGGTGGGAGGAGTCTGTTCCCGGCAGAGGAACGGTTGGAGGAGGGGAGGTTCGAGAGCTGAGCTTCGACCTTGTCTCTGGCACTCTGCACCCCTGGGACCAGGGCAAAGCCGCGCTGGCCCTCGGGGGTTTCTGGGTACCATAGACTTGGTCTAGGACCGTATCCTTGCCTTCGCGAGGGGCGATCTCCGGGTCCTTGAACCTGTTGAGTTGCCTCATCAGATTCAAGACCTGCCAGAAGGCGTGCTCAGACTCATGCTGCTCTCCTCCCTGTGACTGGCAGCTAAGTCTCCCGTCCCCAGAGGCTCTTCTTGGGGAGACACGTGGACGTTCTCCCGGGGTCTGGTTGGCTCTGAACGAATCCGCGACGACGACTTCGGAATCGTCTTTGAGTCCTTGGGTTCCCTCCTGGGTGGGATACAGGACTCCAGTAAAGAGGTCTGGAAGGTACCTTCCACGCGAGACGTCTCTCTTCCTTGAGGTGGGGTTTCTCCCATTGGTGCCATGGGAGAGGCCCCCCCCTCGCTGGACTCTCCTGGGGACGGAAAGACTTCGTCCACAGGAGAAGGAGAAAACGACTGCGAAGGGGATGGAGCCTTCCTGACGGACCTCTTAGGAGCCAACTTCTCCCTGGGAGAAGTCACCACGAAGTCCACTCCTCTCCTTCTCTTCAGCGGGGGCGAGTCTGTCCTTGGCTTGAGTCCCAGATCAGCGAGGGCTGGCTTCACAGCCTGCCCCACCGCTTTCATCAGGTGACCAAACCAAGACTGACGGGTGACAGACGCAGTGTCCGTAATTCCCGCTGGAGGGAAGGGGATTGCCTGATCCTTCGGAGTGGACGCATCGGGGCCTACCTGTAAAGAAGAAAGGGAAGAATGTTGCTTAGACCTCTCCGACGACTCTTCCTGGTCCTGGGCGAGAGACCTGCGCTTGCGCGGTGGCGATCCTGATGGCGATCTGGAAGTACGCGTCCCTGTCGCAGGCACGAGCTGCGGAACCCGGCGAGAACGGGGGTCGTGCTGGCGCTCGCGCGATGGAGCATTCAAGGAATCGCGCGCGGGTGGCTGCTGGAGCGCGGGGATAAACACGCGTGGGCGAGTGGGCGCGCTGGCACGCAAGTGAAGGTGCGCAGGTGCGCGCTGACGAGCAGGAGATCGTGCGCGCTCAGGAGACCGATGGCGCGCAGCAGGAACAGAAGGGTGCTGGCTGCTAACAGGAGAGCGCTGGCGAGCAGGAGAGAGCTGACGATCAGGAGAGCGCTGGCGAGCAGGCGAACATTGACGAGCAGGAGAGTGCTGGCGCAGTGAGTCTGGTGGCTGCAACTCCGGAGAGCGATTGTGCGCTACTGCGCGCGAACGCGCAGGGGAACCCTGACGCGCAAGGGAAGCACTCACACCGTGGGAGACATCCCTTTGCCCCAAAGGGACCAGTGCCCGTCGGATGACGAGGTTAGAAGGCGCCTGCTGCGCATCTGCGCCGGAAGTGGAAGGTCTGGTAGGTGTAGGAGATCGCGAGCGATCTGCGGAGAGGTCCAAGGACGTGGCTGCTACGGTCTGCTCCCGACGAGGAGAATCCTCTGCAGAGGAAGGAGGCGGAGACGACTCGAAAAGGCGCCTCTTGACTCCCATATAGGGAGAAGGGAGGCCCCTGCGGTGAAGAGGACGACGAGTCTTATGGCGAAGGCGGCCACGAGGAAGGTCATCCGGATCGTCGGTCCTCCGAAGAGGATTATCTGTAAGTGTGCTCCCCCGAGGAGGAGGCGTACCCGCAGGAGAGACCGTGGGACCCAACTTCCCCTTCGAAGGATGTTCGGAAGGGGAGGAGAGCCTTCAGCAACGTCCGCAACAGCAGCCACAGCAGAGGTTTGACCAGACCCGTCGGAAGCCTCTGCCACAACTACGTCGACAATAGACAGAGGGTCTACCTCTGCTATCACCGGCGATTGTTTGACAGCAGCCCCCAACTGGATAAGGTCAAACAGGGCTTCCTTGGAGGGCAAGCCCTTAAGCCCCAAGGAAGCCCAAAGCTGAAAGAGATCATCATTAGAAACAGCATTAGGGTCATCATAATGAGAATCAAAATCCTCCCCCGGAGGAGGAGGGGGAGCCGCCCTGCTATGGGAGGCGAATCCCTCTCCCGCACCCCGAGATCGGTTAACAGAACAATGGTCTACGCTACCACTCGGCGGTCTCTCACGAGAGGCCGGCTGAGTGGGAGCTTCGGAGAAGGTTTGAGCGGCGGAAGAAGAGTCCTTGGAGCCTTCCTCTTTCAAGGCAACCCTTGAAGGAGAAAGGTCTCTCTTGGACTTCTTCTTACGCCGCCGGGCAAACCTCTCCCACTGGGAGGTAGACCACTCCCTGCACTCACTACACGTTAAGTCCTTAGCACACCGTTGACCTCGACACTGTGGGCAAAGGGTGTGAGGATCCGTCTCGACCGCCGACATGAAGGTACCACAGGGGCGACCGGGGAGTCTAGGGCATTTGCGCATAATAGCGATGAAGGGCGAGGCCAACTTCCAAACACACAAAGTCTGAGAAAAAAAAAAAACAGATTATGGCTGTCAAAAGCGAGGATGAGAGACAGACATGTATGCGCATCGTCCGAGCCAAAAGTGAAGTGAGACAATTCACCGGTGTGTGGGGAGGGAGGGGTAGCAAGCTACCCCTTCCCCTACCCCCTTGCTAACTACCGGGGGGGTAGTTAACCCTCGTTAAAATTTATTGACTCGTCATTTTCAGCTTCGCCGAAAGTAAACCCAATGTAAATAGCGTGGTTTGTATCTCGGTTACGGAACAAAAATGATTTTTTGTAAACTTCATCACACAGGCAGCTGACAAATCTATGCCTCTCCCAATGAAACAATCTATCCCTTGGTGGTCAGATAAGTACACTTACCAAATTGATAAAGGAAAAGCATGCAATTGGAAGTAAACTAGAAACTTTAAATAGAATATCTAAAAATTTTGGTACTAGTCCCCTAACATTAGGACATAACACTATCAAACTTGTTGATATAGCAATAGAAATTAGTGCCTGTTTATTGAAACTTTTTCAATAAAAATTATGCTAAATTTAGAAAAGCAACAAAAGGCAGGATTATATCATGGCAAACATGTATGTCTAGTACATCAGAAAATACTTCAATGCCGGAAGTGTGGGAGAAATTTATAAAAAATAGTGGTTCGTATAGCAGAGCTGCAAGAAATGCATTAATGCATAGTGGGTCACTAGTTCACAATACACAGAGAATCTTAAATATGACATATTGAAATCATAAGCATTTTGGATACCCTCTCAAGTCAATATAAAAAGAAGAAGCAATTACGTTGAATTATGACAGAGGAAGATATCTATTAAAATAAAGGATTTACTGAAGATGGGATGGAATGTGCACTATCAAATTGCAGACCAACGGCCCCTGATAAAGACCTATTAGATTTTAATAATCATCACTGGACCAAACATATTTCCAAATGCATGGAAACATGCAATAGTTACATCAATAGCTACACCAAGAAACGATCCCAGTAATCCAAACAACTACAGACCAATTTCACAGGCCACCTGTTTGCAAATTAAAAAAAAAAAAAAATGGTAAATCATGCATTGAATTGGTGTTTACGTCAAACCAATTATTCAGCTTCACAATTCAACTCTCTTTCACACATGGAAAACTATGTACACAGAAGATTAGAACGAAAGCAAATCTCATTAACCAATATCTTCGACATTCAGAAGACATATAATACTACTGCACTTGGAGGCATTCATTCTAAAATCCTTACGCTATTATAGTTTTTGAAGACACCTTCCTATTTCTATTAGAAATTTTATTGGTGGAAGAACATTCAAAACTTGTAGAGATAATTTATTCCAAATCTTATTGCCTTGACTGTGGTGTGGCACAGGGTAGTGTTTCAAGTGGGTCTTTTTGCATTGGCAATTAATGATATAGTTATTCAATAGCCATAAGGAGCGCAAAGTAGCAATATGTGGACGATTTAGCAATATACTTTTCGTTGAATAATCTTTGTCATTTGCAAAGAATCCAAAATAACACCATTCGAAAACAGAAATTTGGGCTGCGTCTGAAGTTTCAGACTTTTTACAGAAAAAACTTTAGCAGGTGGAAGGAAAACCATAAAATGAATCTCACATTGGGTGACACTCAAATCCGATTAAAAGATAAGGTAAAATTTTTGGACCAATATTCAATGACCACCTCAACAGGAAAGCACATACAGTACATCTTATATCAAATCTAAATGTAATAATAATGCTCTCAATCTAAAAAAAGATAAACTTTACTGATGATCTATAAAGATTATGATAGCCCAATATATAAATCAGGATCTGAAGTTACTTTGAAGTCTTTAGATTCAATACACACTTGAGGTCTGAGACATTTTAGTGGAGCCTTTAGATCTTTCCCAAATATCTCAGTACTATGTAAAAGTGGGGAACTTCACTCACCCCTACATGAAGATTTTGTCACCATGTGAAATGCATTAAAGGTCTTATCAACCAATTCTACACCAAAGAAGCTATTCAACCAGTGATATATTTATAAACAATTGTGAACCACCATTCCCAGTAAGAGCAAATATGCTGTTACAATATAAAAACATCTGAATGAACATTATTCAACCATCTCTCTTTCCTCCACCTAGGACCTTAAAAAAAGATAAAATATGTTCTCATATCTATTATTTGTCAAAGAAATATGATTATATCCATAGTACCATAAACATCATGCCTTGGAATATATCTAAAGGAAAGGACTTTATAATGCTATATATACTGATAGCTCTAAACCTTCAAAGGGTGCTGGCTGTGCTGCAGTATCCTCAGACATAATAAATCAGTTCTCATTACCTAGTGAAGTTTCAGTATTCACTAAAAATAATCACGATTTTATAAGCAACTGACATTAAAATAATTGAAGTTTTTCATTAATACCGATTCAAGAAGTGGCATACAAGCCCTCTAACGTTACATGCATAAGAAGAAACTGTTATTACAAATTAAAAAGCTCCTTAACAAATTCCATTCTCAAAGGTAAATATTAGATGTTGGATTCCTGGATGTGTTGGGATTATTGGTAATGAAAAAGCAGATGCGAAAGATTTACGATAAAAGGACATTAAACTGCCCGTTAAAGGTTATATATCCATCATGAATCATTTCACAGTAGCAAAATGGCAACCATTCTGGATTAAAGAATCTGACAATAATAAATCAAAATAAAAGCCTATATTTTCTCAATGGAAATCATCAGAACAGAAGGCTAAATGGATAGAAGTAATTTTAGCAAGGTTCCGTATTGGTTATACAAAATTTATGCATTTTTTCTTAATGTACTGTACACACTTCATGAAACAGTTCCCAGGTGCAGTGAGTGTGACACTATTCTAACTATACAACATACTTATGACTGTAAAGACTTTAAAATAGAAAGATATTCATGTTTGGTAAAGCAAAAATTTATGACAATTTCTCAAGTTTTTAGATAACATTTAAATTTCTATCAATCACAATTTATCAATTTTTTCTTTTATTTACTATGTTTCTTTTTCTATTTATCAGATTTAATGTAAATATTTTTTTCCTAGAAATTTAATCAAGCCAGCTCTGTAAGTATCGAGCTTGACTCAGGTGGCTGGTAAATCTCCTTTTAATAATTGAGATGACGAAACCTCTTGAGTAACATATTGAACAATGTGGTCATTGTCACGGATAATGGTGGACACCATTGTCCATGCCAGCCCTAAGGCCTGTGCAATATTTATCACATTTCACATCTTTTCATATGTCTCTATTATGTATAATTCATTTTGCATTGTTATATCAAGACAGTTGGATTCACTACCTTTACTATTGGGGGGGGGGGAGTGGACAATGCTACAATGAAAAAAAGATTGCCTAGATATAAATACAAAAAGGGTAACTTAAATGTGTACATACAATTGTAGGCAACTATTGAATGTATATAGTAAGCCTTCTAGTCAAAACAAGTGGGAAGATGTTCAAGACTTGATGTTGAGAACTTTTTTGTATGAACGTATTGTAACTTGTTTTTGTGTTATTAATGGGATATTTTAGCTGAGTTTTATATCATCTTTAATTTTCACTGATTAGCCATTTAATATATATTACTGTTACCAACCATTCATAAATAACTTCAACTTGAGAGAGTAACAAAGCCAACAGATCTGAAGGTGGGGTAAGATACTATACAGAATATGCTCGAAACTTTACTAAATGTCTTCAAGAAGGATTAAAACAATTAGTTAAACGAACAGTTTTCCTTTATGTGTACAGTATTTGTATTTCCTGAGTATACTATTACTATTTTCATACTGAATGTATTCATTTACTAATCTTACATATATATGAGTGAAATAATCATAGAGGCATAAAACTTACATCGGTTGTTATGAAAATATATAGTATGCTTATTCTTGAGAGACTGGAGAGAAAAATTGACGAAAAGATGAGAGATGAAGAAGCAGGATTTAGAAAAGGTAGAAGTTGCACTGACCAAATTTTAATTTTGAGACATGTAATACAGCAATGCGTAGAATATAGAAATCCCCTTTTGATGGTACCAATTTGTGGAGTATGAAAAAGCCTTTCATAGTGTGCACTGGCCAATTTTGTGGAGAGTTATGCATTATGATGGAATTCCTCATAAATATGTAAATCTGATTAGGTCTGTTCATAAGCATAGCAAGTGCTAAGTTAATGTTAATGGAGTTTTATCAAGTGAGTTTCCAGTGAACAGCAGAGTACTAAAAGGGAATGTGTTGTCACCTATGTTGTTTATCCTCCTCATGGACTTTGTAATGTGTAGAACAGTCAGAGATGGTGGAGAAAGATTGGCTGGTGATAGCAATTTAGCAGACCTAGATTATGCTGATGATGCTGTCCTTGTTAGCAGAACACCACAGGATTTGCAATGCTTGCTTACCAAAATGCATGAAATATAACACGAGGTTGAGCTGAAGATGAATAAAAGAAAGACAGAGATGATGATAACGGAGTATACAATGGAAGATGAAATATCATTGGAAGGAGAAAGGATTAATGAGATAGAATCACTTAAATATTTAGGAACTATGATCTCCAATACAGGGTCTTTAGAATTAGAATTTAGTGTAAGACTGAAAAAAGCTAATCAGACAATGGCTAGATTAAGTAAAATTTGGAAATCAAATCGCTTGTAATTGCATATAAAAATCAGACTATACATCAATTTAGTCAGATTGGAGTTACTGTATGGACATGAGTCATGGTACGACAATGAAACAATCTCCAATAGATATAGTAGATTTGAGAATAAAGCCCTCAGAAGGATATTGGGAGTAAAATGGCAGGACAGGATTAGAAATGAAACTATTAGAGAGATTACTCGAGTGCCATATGTGGATGAGATCATGATGAAAGGTAGATGGAGATGGTTTGGTCATGCTCTTCGCACTACCCAAGAGAGATTAGTTCACCAAACATTTAACTGGGCTCTACAAGGCACTAGAAGAATTGGAAGACCCAGGCCTACATGGTTAAGGACTATGAAGCGTGAAGTAGGACTTCATGAATGGAGAAATATTGAATTAAAATCTCAAGAAAGAGACGACAGGCGGAATCTAACCGAGGTCTTTTGCGTCAATAGGCGTAGGAGGAGATGAGGATAATGATTATATATAATATAGAATTTTGTTTAGTTTTGTTTTTTACCCATTTTACCTCATTACAGTGCAATGGACATACTTGCGCAAGGTTCCGTCAAAAGACATATTGATTTTATCTTTTTATTGTTGCAGCAAATGGTGGAGTGGAAGCAGATGTACGTCAGAGAGTGAATGAAGGTTGCAAAGTGTTGGGGGCAGTTAAGGGAGTAGTAAAAAATAGAGGGTTGGGCATGAATGTAAAGAGAGTTCTATATGAGAAAGTGATTGTACCAACTGTGATGTATGGATCGGAGTCGTGGGGAATGAAAGTGATGGAGAGACAGAAATTGAATGTGTTTGAGATGAAGTGTCTAAGGAGTATGGCTGGTGTATCTCGAGTAGATAGGGTTAGGAATGAAGTGGTGAGGGAGAGAACGGGTGTAAGAAATGAGTTAGCGGCTAGAGTGGATATGAATGTGTTGAGGTGGTTTGGCCATGTTGAGAGAATGGAAAATGGTTGTCTGCTAAAGAAGGTGATGAATGCAAGAGTTGATGGGAGAAGTACAAGAGGAAGGCCAAGGTTTGGGTGGATGGATGGTGTGAAGAAAGCTCTGGGTGATAGGAGGATAGATGTGAGAGAGGCAAGAGAGCGTGCTAGAAATAGGAATGAATGGCGAGCGATTGTGACGCAGTTCCAGTAGGCCCTGCTGCTTCCTCCGGTGCCTTAGATGACCGCGGAGGTAGCAGCAGTAGGGGAGTCAGCATTATGAAGCTTCATCTGTGGTGGAAATGTGGGAGGTTGGGCTGTGGCACCCTAGCAGTACCAGCTGAACTCGGTTGAGTCCCTGATTAGGCTGAAGGAACATAGAGAGTAGAGGTCCCCTTTTTGTTTTGTTTCATTGTTGGTGTCGGCTACCCCCCAAAATTGGGGGAAGTGCCTTGGTATATGGATGGATGGATAAAATTGTACACAATGTTTAAGGATGAGCACTGTAAAGTTAAAACTAACGGAAATTATACCAACAAAATAAATTTCATTAGTCATTCACATCCCATAAGACGTATTCTATGTCGTCCTTAGGTCACAAAGTTCACTATTGGTGAGGGTCTGTATTGTAGTCCTACACTTATTAAGGTGCCACTGTGTATGGATATATGGAAATAAACACTTGAATAAATCAAATTACTGTAACTGAAAAGTTAAAATGTTATTTTTATTAATAAAATAAATTTTTGAATATACTTACCCGATAATCATGTAGCTGTCAACTCCGTTGCCCGACAGAATTCTATGGAGGGATACGCCAGCTATCACAATACTAGAAGGGGGTGTATTTACCAGCGCCACCTGTGGCCAGGTACTCAAGTACTTCTTGTTGACACCTCCTCAATTATTCCTCGGTCCACTGGTTCTCTATGGGGAGGAAAGGAGGGTCGATTAAATCATGATTATCGGGTAAGTATATTCAAAAATTTATTTTATTAATAAAAATAACATTTTTCAATATTAAACTTACCCGATAATCATGTAGCTGATTCACACCCAGGGGGGTGGGTGAAAAACCAGTGTACAAGACTAAAGGATAGCTAAGTATCCCGTATTTCATATAATCAGTTATCCACAATAACAATGAAATAATAAGTACCTGGTAAGGAAGTCGACTTGAACCGTTACTCTGCCTTTAATAAGATCGTCTTCCTTACTGAGCGCAGCGTTCCTCTTGGGAGGCTGAATCAACTCAAAGGTGCTAAAGTATACAGGGCTGCAACCCATACTAAAGGACCTCATCACAACCTTTAACCTTGGCGCTTCTCAAGAAAGAATTGACCACCCGCCAAATCAACAAGGATGTGGAAGGCTTCTTGGCCGACCGTACAACCCATAAAAAGTATTCAAGAGAAAGGTTAAAAAGTTATGGGATTATGGGAATGTAGTGGCTGAGCCCTCGCCTACTACTGCATTCGTTGCTACGAATGGACCCAGGGTGTAGCAGTACTCGTAAAGAGACTGGACATCTTTGAGATAGAATGATGCGAACACTGACTTGCTTCTCCAATAGGTTGCATCCATAACACTCTGCAGAGAACGGTTCTGTTTGAAGGCCGCTGAAGTAGCCACAGTTCTCACTTCATGTGTCCTTACCTTCAGCAAAGCAAGGTCTTCTTCCTTCAGATGAGAATTTGCTTCTCTAATCAGAAGCCTGATGTAGTAAGAAACTGAGTTCTTAGACATTGGTAGAGAAGGCTTCTTGATAGCACACCATAAGGCTTCTGATTGTCCTCGTAATGGTTTTGACCTTCTTAGATAGTACTTAAGAGCTCTAACTGGGCAAAGTACTCTCTCCAGTTCGTTCCCCACCATGTTGGACAGGCTTGGGATCTCGAACGACTTAGGCCAAGGACGGGAAGGAAGCTCGTTTTTAGCCAAAAAACCGAGCTGCAAGGAACATGTAGCCGTTTCAGATGTGAAACCTATGTTCCTGCTGAAGGCGTGGATCTCACTTACTCTTTTACCTGTTGCTAAGCACACGAGGAAAAGTTTTTAATGTGAGGTCCTTAAAAGAGGCTGATTGGAGCGGTTCAAATCCTGATGACATTAGGAACCTTAGGACCACGTCTAGATTCCAGCCTGGAGTGGACAACCGACGTTCCTTTGAGGTCTCAAAAGACCTAAGGAGGTCCTGTAGATCTTTGTTGGAGGAAAGATCCAAGCCTCTGTGGCGGAAAACCGCTGCCAACATACTTCTGTAACCCTTGATCGTAGGAGCTGATAGGGATCTTACGTTCCTTAGATGTAACAGGAAGTCAGCAATCTGGGTTACAGTGGTACTGGTTGAGGAAACTGCATTGGCCTTGCACCAGCTTCGGAAGACTTCCCATTAAGACTGATAGACTCTGAGAGTGGATGTCGTCCTTGCTCTGGCAATCGCTCTGGCTGCCTCCTTCGAAAAGCCTCTAGCTCTTGAGAGTCTTTCGATAGTCTGAAGGCAGTCAGACGAAGAGCGTGGAGGTTTGGGTGTACCTTCTTTACGTGAGGTTGACGCAGAAGGTCCACTCTAGGAGGAAGAGTCCTGGGAACGTCGACCAGCCATTGCAGTACCTCGGTGAACCATTCTCTCGCGGCCCAGAGGGGAGCAACCAACGTCAGCCGTGTCCCTTTGTGAGAGGCGAACTTCTGAAGTACCCTGTTGACAATCTTGAACGGCGGGAATGCATACAGGTTGAGATGGGACCAATCCAGCAGAAAGGCATCCACGCGAACTGCTGCTGGGTCTGGAATCGGAGAACAATACAAGAGGAGCCTCTTGGTCATCGAGGTAGCGAATAGATCTATGGTTGGCTGACCCCACAGGGCCCAAAGTCTGCTGCAAACATTCTTGTGAAGGGTCCACTCTGTGGGGAAGACCTGACCCTTCCGGCTGAGGCGATCTGCCATGACATTCATATCGCCCTGAATGAGCCTCGTTACCAGCGTGAGCTTTCGATCTTTTGACCAAATGAGGAGGTCCCTTGCGATCTCGAACAACTTCCTCGAATGAGTCCCTCCCTGCTTGGAGATGTAAGCCAAGGCTGTGGTGTAGTCGGAGTTCACCTCCACCACCTTGTTAAGCTGGAGGGACTTGAAGTTTATCAAGGCCAGATGAACTGCCAACAACTCCTTGCAATAGATGTGAAGTGTCCTTTGCTCCTGATTCCATGTTCCCGAGCATTCCTGTCCGTCCAGTGTCGCACCCCAGCCCGTGTCCGATGCGTCCGAGAAGAGACGGTGGTCGGGGGTCTGAACAGCCAATGGTAGACCTTCCTTGAGAAGAATGCTGTTCTTCCACCACGTTAGAGTAGACCTCATCTCTTCGGAAACAGGAACTGAGCCCGTCTCTAGCGTCATGTCCTTTATCCAGTGAGCAGCTAGATGATACTGAAGGGGGCGGAGGTGGAGTCTCCCTAACTCGATGAACAGGGCCAGCGATGAAAGTGTCCCTGTTAGACTCATCCACTGCCTGACTAAGCATCGGTTCCTTCTCAGCATGCTCTGGATGCATTCTAGGGCTTGGAAGATCCTTGGGGCCGACGGACAAGTCCGAAAAGCTCGACTCTGAAGATCCATACCCAAGGAGACAATGGTCTGGGATGGAACGAGCTGAGACTCCTCAAAATTGACCAGGAGGCCCAGTTCCTTGGTCAGATCCATAGTCCATTTGAAAATCTCCAGACAGCGACGACTTGTGGGAGCTCTTAAAAGCCAGTCGTCTGACGGAGCCGGACACAAGATCATGATACTGCTGCACAGTCTGTAAACTGTCAATCATGGGCAAGCGAGGAAGTACAGTGACAACCCGAATCTGTCTAGACTGTCTGGGTCGTACAGACAACTCCTTAACGGGTTGCTGAGGTTGCCGCACTGCGTCACAACAAGTCCCTTCTGTTGGTTGTTGAACGTCTTCCCCGTGACACATTGACTCTGTAAACAAAAAATCCTCTAACAAGGACTAAGCTTGGA
Source organism: Palaemon carinicauda (assembly GCF_036898095.1). Lineage (NCBI taxonomy): Eukaryota > Metazoa > Arthropoda > Malacostraca > Decapoda > Palaemonidae > Palaemon > Palaemon carinicauda. Next base: position 34,593,671 of record NC_090732.1, on the reverse strand, counting down.
CTGCATGTCATGCAACACAGCTCAAGGTCTATGGGAGCAGGTGTGGTAACAGACGGGATTAGCGGCTGAAGTGGAACCATTACCTTCCCTGTAAGCATGTTATGCTTAAATAAAAGTCCATAAGAGGTTATGCAGCTAAAGGCTCCCTCCAAATGACAGAGTCCTCAAGGGAATATCAGAAGGAGGGAGAAAAGAACTTTCTCATCTACAGGGACCTTATCCTAGAAAAGCTAAGTTCTCTGAGTGAGGGTTCACTGGAGCAAAAGCAGCAGACTAGAAGGCAACGTTATGAAACTGCTTGACAGTCTAGTGAGTTGGCAACAACCCAAGATGTGTTGAGAAGCATGCGGTAAGGTATGCAGAGCATGATGTATGCAGAGTATGCTGTATGCAGAGCATGCTGTATGTAGAGCATGTTGTATGCAGAGCATGCTGAATGCAGAGCATGCTGTATGCAGAGCATGTTGTATGCAGAGCATGCTGAATGCAGAGCATGCTGAATGTTGAGCATGTAGTAAGCAGAGCCTGCTGTAAGCAGAGCCTGCTGTAAGGAAAGCAGAGCGTGTGCATGGCGTTTAACATTTCTCAGAAATTCCATGACCAGTGCTAGAGTGCTTTATGCATGCTTGCATGGGGTTTAAACCATGGTATGAAAATGGAGGTAAGGTATGCTGAACAGCAGAGTCAGAACGAGCTGGAACAACAATAGTTGTGGTTTCCTCTTCAAGACTCCGATGAGGGAACACCTGAGGCTCAGTCTGCAAAGGCTGAATAAAAGACAAGCAGAAGGAAGGCGCATGGGTGGAGGAGGCTGACTCCTAGCATGAGTGGTTGAACCCAAGGGTTGCGCTTGCTGAGCGGTTGGCGGAAGCGGAGTAGCAAGTTCCAGTTCCTGTGGTGTGAGCGGAGCGCGATGAGGAAGAGGCTGCGCAGAACAAGGTAAATGTCTCGCAAGCTGAGGCTCCTGAGGCGCAAGGCTAAGGTGTTGTGGTGCTTGCCTTGTGGAGGGTTGAGCTCGCTGCAGCAAGAGCTGAGGAGACTGACTCATGGACGGGAGAGGTTGTTGTACCTCAACCGAGTGTTGCATCACTGGTGGAGCAGCAAGTGGAGGCGGAGGAAGAGAGGTATAATCCTCCTGATCCCAATGTAAAGGTTGCCTTAAGGAAGGCGGAGGCTGAACACCACAGGGAACAGCAAACTCAGCACGTGGCTCAACATCGTACGCCTGGCAGGTGGAACTGCTGGCAGGTGGTACTGCGATCAGGCGGAGCGAGTGTAGGTGGAGGGAGTGTAGGCGGAGGCGGAGGAGCAACACTCTCAGCCCGACACTCACGCATCAAGTCCGAAAGCTGTGCTTGCATGGACTGTAGTAGAGTCCACAACATCGTACGCCTGGCAGATGGTACTGTGATCAGGCGGAGCGAGTGTAGGTGGAGGGAGTGTAGGCGGAGGCGGAGGAGCAACACTCTCAGCCCGACACTCACGCATCAAGTCCGAAAGCTGTGCTTGCATGGACTGTAGTAGAGTTCACAACATCGTACGCCTGGCAGGTGGTACTGTGATCAGGCGGAGCGATCATAGGCGGGGGGGAGTGTAGGCGGAGGCGGAGGCGCAACACTCTCAGCCCGACACTCACGCATCAAGACCGAAAGTTGTGACTGTATGGACTGCAGTAGAGTTAACTTGGGGTCGGCAGACACTAAGTTCTGCTGAGGTAAAGCCTTAACAGCAGAGATCTGTTGTGGCAGAACCTTACTCCTCTTAGGCGGAGTGTAATCAACTGATGACTGAGGAGAGTCAGAGCTAACCCAATGACTGCATTCGGGTTGTGAACTTTAACTTCGTACGTCTGGCATAGGTCTGGACTTAACGTTTAAGAGGTCTTGAGACCTGAGACCAGCGTTACTCTGCCTTTATTTTCTCCCCTAATCTCTTCTGCAGACGAGCAAAATAAGGGCTCAATCGTCTGCGGGTGGGAGTGACGGTCTCGGTAAGACACGCCCACAACCACCGAGAATACTTCTGTGCGCCGATCAAGGCCTGCTGAACCCTTATGCCCTTCGACATTGCTTCTCCCCTGGGCTTGGGAGCTTGCAAGAGGTCCCGGACTGGGAGGACGACTGGCGCGCACAAAAGTACCCTCACGCACTAATCACTTATCACTTTGATTTCTGTTTGCACTTATTTCACTGAACTCGAAACTTTAAGTGGTTTGTACCTGAAATACGCAATTCTATCCTTTCTCAAAGTTAGTAATTGCGAAAACAGAATTACAATGTAACAGAAAAATCTAATGAAAGATAATTCAGTGGTTGGAAAGAGACTAAACACTAGATCACTCCCCTAAAGAGACTAGGGAGAAGAGCAAAAACGATAACGACGTTACTCGTACGCCTGGCAGGCTTGAATGAAACGTTTATCCTCTTTCTCCCTCCGTCTCTATCTCTCTCTCTCTCTCTCTCTCTCTCTTGACTAAGAACCTGAGAGAAGAGCCCAATCATATATATCGTTAAAACATATTATTGTTAAAGGAAAAAACTGAAAAGTTCCTTTATTAGGATCAAAACCATTAAGTTAAGAAAGAATGAACAAAACGCTAGACACGGTTACTCTTACTGCAACGTGAAACCGTGAACATTCTTTCTCTATCGTAACGATAGAGTGCAAGTTGAACGTTCTGAACGTCAACAACTGCAGAGACAAAACAAAACGTTAGTTCAACTTTGAAAACAGTACGAGACTGTCAAAGAAAATCTTTCAAACTCTGTGGCGGAAATAGCATAATATGTTAACAGGTAAAACCGAAATGACGGGCTCAAAGTTTATTAACTTCGGTAAAAGACCGCCTACTATTAGGAAGGTCGAATATAAACAAATATAAAAATTAATTTAAATGAGTTTATAATAAAAGGAAGTTAATCGAAGAGGCCTATAAGAGGCGGAGAGATATAAAATAAATCTATAACTTTTGTTAAGCAAAATTAAGAAAGAGAGTCTATACTCTCTTAGACACCAACACTTCCGTCTAAGGGAAGGGTCGGCCATTGAAAGGTGAACGAGAGTTCATACTCTCTCGTCACCATAATTAATCAAATTAATTCCAAAAGCTAACTAAGCTAATATAGAAGTTTCCAGTAAAGCGACAGCCGAAATCAAAGAGAAATACTTCACCAAAGTCGTGAAAATACTCCAAGAACATAAGCGTATCCCAGAACGTCTTGCCGGAAGCACGACAGAGGAATAATTGAGGAGGTGTCAACAAGAAGTACTTGAGTACCTGGCCACAGGTGGCGCTGGTAAATACACCCCCTTCTAGTATTGTGATAGCTGGCGTATCCCTCCATAGAATTCTGTCGGGCAACGGAGTTGACAGCTACATGATTATCGGGTAAGTTTAATATTGAAAAACAAAAGATTGAGAGCTAAAAGTTACCTGGGTTACCTGTATGCAAAAACCTTTGTCTGCATGAAGTCAAGAATACTTGTGTTACTGGACTCAGCTGTATAACTTCTTTTATGTCGTTCAACATTTGAATTGTATTAAATGTGCGGGGCAAAATTTTTTAAGAAATATTGTTCGATCACAGTTTTTTCGCGTTATGATGTGTTGAAACTCAGAGGTTCTACTGTGTGTGTGTGTATATACTGTGGTAGCATAGTAAGTGAACACGGCTAGCTTATATAAAACAGATCTGCTCATTGCCTATAGGAGTACAGAAGATTACTTTGAAAGATTGAGACAGGAGGATTTGAGATTCACTCTTCCAGAATGGCTTGAGTAGCTCACAAATTATATTTGCACAATATTTTTGTAAATATTAACCTCTAATTTTTAGTGATAATTTCTCATAATGTAATATCACAATATTCAGAAGTTTCACTGGACATATTCCTATGCAGAGAGCCCCAAAAGAAATACCTTGACTAGCAAGATTACACAGGCTGTGTTGCCTATTGAGAAAAAAAGTGCAGCCGGGATATGGTAAAACTAAATAATCAATAATCAGATGTAGTAAAATTGAATACGGATTGATTATCAGCCAACTGATAAGTGATTAAAAATTTGAGAACCCATGATACAAGAGCATTCCTTATTTTGTTTTGAAATTGTTGCATCTGAACTTGCAGGACACCAACATTCATAACACTACCAATGAGACTGTTAGCTGTAAATAAGCAAGAATGAAAAGATGTCTGATTGAACAGTGTGATACTATAGCACCACAGGAAAATATGAGATGATACAAGATAACTAGAGCATAATATTGTCTGTTTTAGATGCCAAGGATGCCTGTATTTACGGGAAATTCCCTAGCAGTTGTTGACACTAAGACAATATCTTCCAGCAATGAAAGCACAAAATACTTCAAGCTTATTATATTTTCAGATAGAAAACTTTGGGTTACATCAAACAAAGGAGTTGAAGCAAGAGGTATTTTTAGAATATACAATAGAGTATTATAAGCAACATTATGTCTTTAAAATAGTGTATAAAGTTTAAGACAAAAGAAGCACCATTTACTAACAATTTGAATTCTTAAATTGAATATCAGTTAAAATGGTATATTCTTATTATTACAAGCTTATGGGGAAAAGCAGAATGCTTCAAGCCCAAGAGCCCTAATGGGGAAAAAAGTGTAGTGCTCAAAATAAACTGAAAAGTACAAAAATAAGCTATAATAATAATCAAAAGCATAATAATTAAGATAAATGATAAATATACTATGAAGGAAGACTTTTACCAGTCTGCTCAACAAAGCAAAAAAAAAGCATTAGTAAATCTCCAGTGCACCTTTCCAAGAGATAACCATTAATAGAAGGGTCAGTCAAAATGTTCACGTCATTACCCATAAAAAAGAATACTAGTATAGTTTTGTATTGTAACCATATTTTAATAATATTTCTGCTATATATGGTACCAAAGCAATGAGAGGGAGGATAACATGGCAAAAAATGTCAAGTATATCAAAAAATACTTCAATAAAAAAGGTGGTACAAATTTATAAAAATTGATGGTTCCTATAAGAAGACCTGCAAGATACATAATGGGTCACCAATTCATGACACACAAGCCATATCAAATATTATTGAACAAAATACTGAAAACATAACCAATATTATTAATCTGGATGACCATTTTCAAAGAACCATATACACTGAATTTTGACAGAGGAAGATATCCATTATAATAAAAAAATTCCTGAGGTGAAGATGAAATTTGCACTATCAAATTGTAGTTCATTGGCCCATGGTGAGGATAATATAAATTTTGATAGGAATCTAGTCTCTTTGGCAAAAGCCTATTCATTACAACTTTATAATCACCTTTGGTTGGACCAAACATCTATCGCTATAACCATAGAAACATGCAATAGTAATACAAAGTGGTAATCTAAGAAAAGATCCCAGTAACCCAAACAGTAGTGTTTGCCAATTATTGCCAATTACTGCTGAAAATGAATTATAGACTGAATTAGTGTTAACATCATAACAACACTTTAATAGCCACATAATTTGGTTCTCAATCAGAGTGATCTACCTTGGGCTCTTTTTATCTTGCCAACAACCCAATAATGTTTGGATCATAGGAGTGTCAGTATTCCTACACTAGCACGCAGAACTATTCTCTTGCTAAAATTTGGCCGCCGAATTCCAGGGGTGGGCCAGCTTAATATATGTAAGACTCTAGACATTCTGTCTGGTTTGCCTACCACTATGATTAAAATAGCGAAGATTATAATATTGAACTAATCTCAGTCCCATCAAGCGCGGTTGACTTACACTTAGGCAACTCTAATCAAAGTGGTACCATCCCTTTGGTAGAGCAGGGAGTGGATATTTAGGAGTCGGCTCTCGCAGATATCATTGGAGGAGGAATTAATTCCATGAAAAGCTGATGGGGTATTCTTAATATTTCCTTTCCCTTAAACTTATTTTTTACTTTGTTTTTTTTACATTTCATCATTATTCCATCCTCCCCCCCCCAAAAAAAAATAATGAGTGTACTTAACATTCCCTGTACCCCCGAACCAAATGGCAAACACCAAACAACGTTGACGACCTCTGCTTATTTAAATAAAGAAAATTCTGTCGACGACCTCGGCAATAAAAATTATTCCTCTAAAAATTTGTCCAGAGTTATTCCACTTGAACCTTTTGTTCCCTCTTTAGCAAGACACAAAAGAGCTAAAATCATTAAGGGTAAAAATGAAAAAAAGTGTTCTATATTGTGTAGGTATTTCCTGCATCATAGATTACGAAACATTGTACAGTACAAAATTTTGAAACCTTTCAAGAAAAAAATTTAGAAAATAAAATTGAAACTTTCAAAGGACAAAGAAAACTATGAGATCCTTTGAAGGCTAAAATTGCCTTCATTAGAATTAGGAATAAAGAAATCCATGGCTTTAGCTATGTAAAGCTATAACCTCCAAACTGTTTCTAACTCTGAACTTGACTTTGTGCCCAAGGACACTGATCTTCAAAAGGAGGAGAAAGGAATTACACCAAGAATCATTACTGAATCAGTCTGACATGTCACTTTTTACATGGAAGGGCATAAAAATACTATTAGGGGCTATGAGTGTCTGGAGAAAAAAGAAGATACAATTTCTCAAAGCAATCTTAAAAGATATGGTCATGCTTTGCTAGCTAAAACTGGCAATGTAACACAACAGGTGCCACTTACTAATTTTGCATCCCCCTCATCTGATATTATTGAAAAGATACCTCCATACATGACTTTTAATCAAGCTAAATTAATAATTTATTGTAGAGATCTGTATAAATTCTCAGAAGAGGTCATATTGAAGGTGTGTCCTCCCAATATTTCTACAGTTGAAAAGCTGAAGGGAACCAATAAAGAAATCTTGGTAGTATTTACCTCACCTTATCTGTCAGTGAAAAATTTTGTCATTTCAACATTTCTGTTAAAAAAATATATCCTTGGCCTGTCTCATGTTATAAATAATATGATCATGGGCACATTAATAACAAGTGTGCTAATAGCTAAAGATGTTTCAAGTGTTTTAAGTTCCCTGACTTCTCTAGAGACTTTGAAGATATTTTGTTTTCATTGTGAAGGAGGCCCCTAACTAAATTCACTAGTGTCCTAAATATAGACTGGAACAAACAATCATTGAAACTGCAAATAACAAACACACAATCTTTTGTTCATCCAGGAAAAATCTTATGGGGAACAATAATGTCCAAGGACTGACAAGCATTTTCACCAATACATGTGATTTAACTTTTAGTTCTAATATTGACCATACTTCCACAGTTCCAATTTACAGGTTAATGAGAAAACCACCTCCAGTGCATCAAATCACTCAAAAATATTACATTCTAGCCCCTCTACTATTACTCCTAAAAGTTCAACTAGACTCACGTCACCGAATAGTGCAAGTGATAATGCTAAAAATACACAAACTCAGATTCCTATACAAAACAGGTTTCATGCACTAACCACTTCTGATACCTCCAAGGATACAGGCAGTTCTTGTGAAGTAGAAATGGTTGATCCTGTAACCATGGAATCTAAATGAACAAAAAACGTTACCTAGAAAACGTAACACCTCTCAAAAAAAAAAAAAAAAAAAAAAATTATAAGAATAATAATAATGAAGAATGTGCAAGCCTGAAGATATTTCTTCTATACTTGGTGACTAATGTACCAAGTTGAACTGGTGCACAAACGGAAAAATTGCCCCACCCCCCCCTCCTAAATCTGAACCTGACCTAATCATTAACCAGGCTAACAAAGATGTAGTAACTATTAAAGTCGAGGTCCATAAGAACCTTCATGATAGTCAAGAAGCCAATGGAAACTCAATTATGTATCATCAGAACATATAAATCCGTCACTTGTTATTAGAATCAATGGTAAAGTGATGGTGTTACATTAGACCACAATGGAAAATAAAGCAGCCCACAAAATATCATGCAGCTGCAATGATTATTTCATTTCAGAATTTTGTCAAAGAAAAAACACTAATAAACACAAAATTGGAAATATGACAGACAACTTTATCCAAAATAAAACTGACAACCAGTTTAGTAGATTAGAAATACACAGTGCAGTTTGCATGTGTGTTGACCATCTGGTAAAGAAGAGTGCAACAGGCACTTTTCATCTAGAAAAATTCATAGAATAGTTTAACCAAAATCAAAATGATTACCAGGAAGCCAATCAAAATACAAGTAAACATCAGGAAATTACATCTAAAGAACTAAAAGCTCATAACAGAAACCCTACTGCAACAAAATAAGCAAAAATAACACCCTTCCTGGTGGAAATCAATCTCCATTGACTTAATTTTCAGTCCTTACATAATTCAATGGAATGTTAATGGTCTCAAAACCTGTTTACATCCAGAGGAATTTCAGAGACTATTAAAAATTATGACCCTATTGCAATATACCTAAAACATGCAAACCATACTATTCCTTCCATAAGAAATTACAATCCATCCTTTTACTTAGTTCCTTGTGCTGATGCATTAGGAACAATAATCTATATTCATAATAATGCAATGTATGGTGCTAAGAAATTTAACACATCACGCATTTCAACTATCCCGAGTTAAAGTACACATGAATAATAATTAATTGAATATTTATATCTACAATATATTTGAAAGAGTAAGAAAGCCAGCTTCCAATACGAACTTGAAAATACCACTGGCATCAGTAAAAACATCTCCTCCAAGAATCTTAGTGAGGATGTACCTGCCATTTCACAGCAACCTTCAGAAAGAATTGACCTCTTGATATTCACAAGACTGGGACATTCATTCAGAAAATCCCTAACAGACAGGGGAACCAAGCAATCATCAAACAACGGCTGACACCTACTAGTCATTAGGAAGTCGTGTGTTCAACTTGTGTGCCCAATTCTGAAGGGTCAGTAGGAAGTTTCCTACCTTCTTGGCATATTACCATATTTCTATGGAGGTATAGCATTTGTGATCTTTCATCTTATTCTGATCAACAGAACTTCAGTAACATTGCCAAATATCACACAGGGATTTCTTATGAGACAAAAAGTAATTACATGGACGAAGATATCTTCCAGGAAGTAATTTGTCTGCCTCTACATTTCTTGGCACACCCACATGAGCTGGAACTGAGCAAAATTTTACTTCCTTACCTGCAGTGCTACAACTATACAGCCACTCTGAAATTGTTTAAACTAAAGGGTTATTTGGATTAAAAACTATCGAATGCCTGCAACACACATTTTGCATAATTAAAAATAGTAAAAATCCACTCTTTCATAACTGCTATTTTTCCAATAGCAGTTAGGATACAAGACAGCTCAGCTGTAAAGAGAAATGATGGTAAACGGAGCCCATGTTTACAATTACAGTAAAATGAGAACTGTGCACCACAAATCCAAGGG
>NC_090732.1:34544268-34579268 GCF_036898095.1 Palaemon carinicauda | reverse complement strand
CCCACACTACATTCATTTATGAAACTAGCAGTGTGACTTCTTCAATGGAAACATGATTAGCTCTCATGCCTACTTGCAAAATAAACTACAAATCAATACCATATGTTTATTTGTGAAAAAATAATGACATTGGAAATAATATTTAACATACCTTCTCAACTCTCTCAAAATTATATGATCGCATCTGAAAAAGATAAAAGTCAATTACATATTTGAAAAGCTAAAATTCCTTATATAATTAGCAGGCTAAAATAACTTTTTAAATAAAACTTATATTGTTTCATTACATACAAACCATTATATATATGCCAACAGCCAATTATCTTGTTCCTGGCAGTGAGTTTTGTATCATCCAAACCTCAGCAAATCCTAGTTATGTAAATAATATAGGTCTGATTGCATTGTCCTGTTGGTTCCAATAGAGGTTACCTCCATTCATATGGCATAGATATGCAACCTCAACTGCAATAACCAACTAATTTTAAGGTTGGCGATATGTTGTCAAATTATGAGTATTTTCCTTTGTGGAATGTGATGAGGTTATATAGAGTTGGTGGAAGGTTGTTGCAAGCAGTGAAAAGTTTCTACAAAGGTAGTAAAGCATGTGTTAGGATAGGAAATGAAGTGAGCGATTGGTTTCCAGTGAGAGTGGGGCTGAGATAGGGATGTGTGATGTCACTGTGGTTGTTTAACTTGCATGTTGATGGAGTGGTGAAAGAGGTAAATGCTCGAGTGCTTGGACGAGAATTAAAACTGGTAGACGAGAATGACCATGTTGTTTGCGGATGATACTGTACTGGTTGCAGACGCGGAAAAAAAGCTTGGCCGATTAGTGACAGAATTTGGAAGGGTATGAGAGAAGGAAGTTGAGAGTTAATGTGGGTAAGAGTAAGGTTATGAGATGTACGAGAAGGGAAGGTGGTGCAAGGTTGAATGTCATGTTGAATGGAGAATTACTTGAGGAGGTGGATCAGTTTAAGTACTTGGGGTCTGTTGTTGCAGCAAATGGTGGAGTGGAAGCAGTTGTACGTCAAGAGTGAATGAAGGGTGCAAAGTGTTGAGGGCAGTTAAGTGAGTAGTAAAAAATAGAGGGTTGGGCATGAATGTAAAGAGAGTTCTATATGAGAAAGTGATTGTACCAACTGTGATGTATGGATCGGAGTTGTGGGGAATGAAAGTGACGGAGAGACAGAAATTGAATGTGTTTGAGATGAAGTGTCTAAGGAGTATGGCTGGTGTATCTCGAGTAGATAAGGTTAGGAATAAAGTGGTGAGGATGAGAACGGGTGTAAGAAATGAGTTAGCAGCTAGAGTGGATATGAATGTGTTGAGGTGGTTTGGCCATGTTGTCTGTCCTCACTTTTCAAAGGAAAAGGCAACCCGTTTGGTTGATGTGTTCGACAGTAAGAGGAGCAATGAGAAACTTGATCTTCCTTATTTGTTTCCCTGAGGCTAAACTATCTAGTTTAGTTTTTTTTTTATCTCGTACGGTCTCTTCTTCGCTGCCTTCACCTCCTCGACCAAGGTAAAGCTACTTTAGATTTCGTGAGCTTTAGTGCATCTAAAAACTGATCCAGCAATGTGTCCTTGCACTAGGTTGGGATCTGATCAGGTTTTCCCAGGTTGTTGACATTCCTGATGCATGCAAGCACCTGCAAAAAGATACGGTCCGAGTCTTTTTGTTCTAGAGGAGAAATTTTTGGGTTGGCGGAAGCCGGCAGTGCTCCATCCGAATGTTCCAAACCGTCATCAAATGGTTTTTCCTCCTCCGAGCTAGCACCCATAGCAGCCCAGGGAGGGTAGAGGTTGTTATTGTAGCTTTTTTCCTCTGAAGAGTGGGCTCTTGGGGGTTGACCGCTGTGGCCCGGTCTTACGGGAGCAGACAGGATCGATGAGCGTTCCCCTTGAGACTGACATTCATCCATGGAACGTCAGTTCTTGGGTAAAGTCTTTGAGTCCTTCCTCTCTATTGGACGAGCACCAAATTCGTCCAGAAGGGAAGAGTCCTCCTTCCTGGTAGCTTTAATGGGTTCTGAACCTTTGGAAGTGTCTGGAGGAGGTGGATCCTTCGCTGCGGAGACAGATGATCCTTCTCGGCACGCTTCTATAGGCGAAAGCCTATAGTTTTACGTCAATGAGATCTCTCTAGATCCCCTATAGTTTTACGTCAATGAGATCTCTCTAGATCCCCTACTCATACATTCTCTTCTTTTCTTAGTTATGATCGGAATCACCTCCAATCTCTCCCACGCAGGATCTTGGTTGTTAGGATCCATGGACTTGAGGTAATCCTCATACCTCGAAGACCTCTGAGGGTTGGAAGGAGGAGGTGGTGGTGGTTTTCTAGCCAAGCTAGATCGCCTAGGGTTCGCAGGGACGTTGCTCCCTAGCGAGGATTCCAATGGGATATTCGGTATCCTTGGAGGAGAAACCTTGGGTGGGGGGTTAGCTGGAACACCAACTGCCTGCCTTACTGCTTATGCAAGGCCCTTGAACCAAGCAGTATCCTGTGTTTCCTGGCCTTATAAGGTGCACCATGGAAAGGGAGAGGACAAGTAGACCTAGAATCATGCTGGAAGTCCTGCTCCTATTGCTCCTTTCCTCGTCGCTCGGGTAGGGCGAATGCTACTTCTGTACGCTGATGGTTAGAGAACTGTCGGCGCTCATTAACCTGAGCGCCTTGATCAATCCTCACTGTGGGAGACCAATCCTCCTGTGCATGATAGCGAAGTGAGGGATGGGCATACGCACTAGTATGAGTACTCTTACCTGACATCTCAGGTCGAGATGAAAGTTTGCAAGGTGAGTCGGAAACGTACGCTAGTTTGCACAACTTTCCCAACTCTATCAGGTGGTTGTTCTACCTGTGTGTACTTTTGTCCTTGCGAGGTGATTGTCCATGATTGCGAGAAGAGAGTTGGTGAAACGCACTAGCCTGCCCGTCTTCCTCAACTCGTACTGAGACTACGTGTGTCTGCTCGCAATAGCTGTACATACGTTGACCTCTCAGAGCTTCAAGCTCAGTATGCGTAGTCAGGTTAGGACTCTCATTTTCCCCAGCATAGGGGTCTAAGATATGCCAAGTTCTTACACTTGCAACCAGGAGCCTCGCCCTCAAAGGGGTTACCATGATGATCAGACTAAAGTGAATAAGCTCTCCTTCACTCCTCGTTTGGAGGTAAGGTATGTATTTTGTCTTTTCAGGTTAGACAGGACTGCACGCTCCCTTACGAGAGCGCCCAAGTCTCCTGTAGGGGAGGGGAAAGCTTTTTTCCTTTCCCCGAAGGACGAGGGAGAACAGGGAGCTGAGCCCTTGTGTGCCAGTAGCGAGGCAGGTTCTAACTCTGGCAAGTTAGTACCCTTGGGCGCGGTTTTGTGAGAGACGGGTCTAGCATAGCGCCTAGTGCTTTGCTGTGGCACGATGACAAAGAGGGGGAAGAGATGGTAACCGCCTCCCATCATCATCCTCGAGCTCTGAAAAGCCGTGCTCCGTTGAACTAGAACATGGCATAGACGAGTCTAACACTAGGCAAACACCCCATGGGGGAGACAACTCAGGAGAACGTGTCTCCCGCAAGTGGGAAGGTTGATAAACTCTTTTTCCTCCTGACAGTGTGTTTCCTTGCAGGCAAGGAGCCTGACGCACAGGTGGCAAAGGTTTGTCCTCCCTCAGAAGGGTAGACTGCCAAACTCCTGGACTCCAGGCTCCACTTTTTTTCCTCCATACGGGTGAACTCAGCCAGAGGATCAACTCTATGCACAGCCTCTGGAACACAGCTGAGGCTAGTTCCTGAGATCGTGCGATCTCTCGACAAGACACTCTGAGGAGTGCTTGTCCTCAACTGCTCATTCTCACCCACCAGAACAGGGCGAACATTAGGGTGAGCAGAAGACGAAGCCTAATCGTTAGTGTGCACGCACACCCAACCGTAAGACTTCTTGCAGCTTTTCCTTGGACGGAAGACCCATCAGCCTCAAGGAAGGCCACAACAGTTGAACCGCATCATCTGACAGATCCCCACACAGAGGCGTCTGATGCTGCCTCACTAGGGACACAATGGCGGGAGCCGACACGAAGGGTTGTTTCAGTGTTACTTGTGCCCCAGTCATACTCGACCGGCACCAAGAAGAAGCCGTTTGAGCAGTCAGAATGGAGAGATTGTGATGAGGGAAAAAACCGGCGAGCCTTCTTCCCTTTCGAGGCTGACCTTGAGAAGGAAGAATCTCTTTTAGCCTTCTTTTTCTCGCCACTTACCAAATCTCAGCCACTGGGAGGGCGACCATTCCCTACATTCAGCACAAGGAGACTCCTGCATGCAAGTGTGACCTCGATACGCAGGGCAAAGACCGTGAAGATCGGTCTCCTTCACCGACGTGAAGGTGCCATACAAATTGTTATCCTTACGGAAACTCACACCTGTAAAAGAAAAAGATATAAAAAATTTGACTTTAGGGCAGTTTAGGAAATTTTATTTAATTTTAGAGTGAGACACGTCTGCACCCTACCAAGCCGAATTAAAAAGTGACAGTTAGTCGCTAGTGCTGATGTGAGTGGGGCTAGCCTGCCGTGCTTCTCCCCTGTTAACGAATGTTGGGTAGTTACACCCAGACAAAAAGCTTATTGGCTAGTTTCATCTTCGCCAAAATGAACACTCCATAGTAAAGAGATGAAGGCTTGTATTTTTGCACAGGAACAAATAGATATTTTAAGGTATCAAGTAATTCTTAATTTCAATTTAAATAAAGTACAGTAGTGTTTTGCTCTTACCTCCTGTTCAATGTACATCTTCCAAAATTTTCCAGTCGTTGGGAAAGTAGTCACTAAACGTTCAAATATAGGCCGAGCTGTTTCTACAGATCTGTTTTGCGCATCCCGGATAATCAAACTCCATGCTTCCATGTCATGAGAGTTTGACTCTGTTGTTGCCCATGCCCGGCGTAACTTTTCCGTCCCAAATTCCTGAAAATCATGGTTATTTATCAATTTTAGTTTAGGGTAAGGAACTCTTTCAGTTTAAATAATGACATCACAGTAAACTTACATATAAATAATTCAATGACAAAATCTTAAATCTAAGAATTTGTATGTTTCCAAACTAAAGTACATAAACCCGAGTCTTTTAATAGAAGTGTGAATTCTGCATAGCTGGATAAGGCCTGTTAAAACGGAGAGATCAACTAGGAAAAGGAAGATGCTCTCGCGGATGGGAAAGGCGGCCAACGTTTGTTGCCGCCATCAGCAATCCTTTGAGCAAGCAGGAAGATTTCTGTATAGTGGCTGGTGGAGGAACTACTCCCTCAGCAGGGGAATGGATGAATCCCTCTCTTTGCTGGAAGAATTCTCCGAAGGGGAGACAAGCAAGTCTTTTCTGCAGACAGGAAAGACACAATCAACATCAGCTGCCATAGTTGGTGGCTCTCCCCACAACAGAAAGAAGAGTTCCTACACCTAGAGGTGATCCTCTTGGCCATACTTTCAGTTTCCCATCCCTGAGTTCTAGCCCCAGATGAAGGTCGACATAGAGCATTGTATGTGAAACGAGCCGGAGCTCAAACTGAGCTCCTCTCAAAGGGGGGTGGTACCTCTTTCCCATAGGAAGGTTGCCCTCATCTCTGAGAGGTTTAAGAGGCAGTCCCATTCGGGCTCTGACCACAGCCCAGAGGGCGAGTGGAACATCGTGGCCCCCCCCTCTTTTCTTTGATACATCTGGAGGGAGAAATCAATTCGAGGAAGAACCGAGGAGATTGACTCCCTGGATGACATTCTCATCTGGCAACCTCCTTATCATGACTATCTCTTGCTCACATCTCATAGAGAATCAGATCAAAGGAAGATACCCTGTGCCGAAGGACCTGGGATCTGGCTGTTCCTGAAGAGGTTGGATTCAACAGAGACTGATGCTGTCTTTTCGAATTTGCGTAAGTTTCTGCAGACTTATGACCATGTATATGTATATCCTCTGCATTGAATGTGACAGTCGGATCCCTTCTGAAAAGGAGTACAATTTAACCATAAAAGAAACACTTTCTGGTACAACTCAGGAACATAAATGGTGATCTACCCTTAAATCTGCACTCTTTGGTGTAGATGCATCAGTTCCTCCTTTACTTAAACCAGATGGCTCAGTCACTCACTGTCCAAAGGAAAAGGCAACCCTTTTGGCTGATGTTTTTGACAGTAAACAGAGTAATGAAAAACTTGAACTTTCTCATTCCTGTTTTCCTGAGGCTAAACTAACTAGTTTAGCTTTTCGATCTCGTGAGATTAAAGCTCTGTTGGTGGACCTTGATGCTTATGGAGGTGTAGACCCAAATGGTATTTTTCCTTTGTTTTTTATAAAGACAGCAGATTTCTTAGCTCCAAAGTTATCTGTTATTTTGCGCAAGTTAGCAAGAAGAGGAGCTTTTAGCACTTGCTGGAGAATTGGTAATGTTACTCCTCTATGTAAATGTGTTTGTGGTAGCTCAAGTCCCACTGATTACCGCCCTATTTCCATAACTCCCATATTATCTAAAGTTTTTGAACGTCTTCTGGCAAAACGTTTTAATAGGTTTGCTGAAGATAATCATCTACTCCCTAGTTTGCAATTTGGTTTTCGTAAAGGCCTTGGAGCATGTGATGCCCTTCTTACAATCTCCAATGCTGTACAGAAATCCATTGATTGTGGTCAGGAAATTCGTATGATTGGCCTTGATTTTAGTGCTGCCTTTGACCGTGTTAATCATGAGGTCCTTGTTTTCAAACTGAAACAGTTGGGAGTGGGTGGGTCGTTTCTTAGCATTATTATTGATTTTTTAAGTAATAGATCTCAGAATTGTTGTTGATGGGCACCATAGTGAGTATAGGAATGTGATATCCAGTGTTCCATAGGGTAGTGTTCTTGGCCCATTACTTTTCATACTATATACACATGACATGTGGTTTGGCCTAGAAAACAAGCTTGTTCCATATGCAGATGATGCTACTCTCTTTGCATCAATTCCATCCCCTGAATGTAGATCTGGGGTTGGTGAATCCCTTAATAGAGATTTAGCTAGAATTAGTGCATGGTGCAAATTATGGGGTATGAAGTTGAATCCTAACAAAACTCAAAGTATGATTGTAAGTAGGTCAAGGACGGTGGCTCCTCAACATCCGGATCTCAGTATTGATAATGTTTCTTTAAATTTGTATGACTCTTTCAAAATTTTAGGTGTGATTCTCGACAGCACATTTACTTTTGAGAAACATATAAGGTCTGTGTCTTCTTCAATTGCTGATTCTCATCTTAATTTGTTGGACAGAAACTTACGATCTATCAAATTTCTTATTCCTGATCTAGATATCAATCTTTGGCACCGTCATTCAATTAGTTCATTATGCATGTTGCATAAGATTTTTCATAACTCTGACCATCCTTTACATTCAGATCTCCCAGGACAATTCTATCCTGTTCGTAATACTAGGCAGGCAGTTAATTCTAATAGCCAGGCCTTCTCCATCATGAGGCTCAATACTACGCAGTACTCTAGAAGTTTTATTCCAGCTGTTACCAAGTTGTGGAATGATCTTCCTAATCGGGTAGTTGAATCAGTAGAACTTCAAAAGTTCAAAGTTGGAGCAAATGCTTTTTTGTTGACCAGGCGGACATGAGTCTTTTTATAGTTTATTTATGACATATTTGTTTTTGATGTTGTTTATAGTTTATATGTGACATGTCTGTTTTGACGTTGTTACTTTTTTTAGAACGATTTATTGTTAATTTGTTCTCTTCATTTATTTATTTCCTTATTTCCTTTCCTCACTGGGCTATTTTTCCCTGTTGGAGCCCCTGGGCTTATAGCATCTTGCTTTTCCAACTAGGGTTGTAGCTTGGATAGTAATAATAAAAATAATAATAATATTCCAATCCTCAGGTCGTGGTAAACTTGAGATGTCTCGGAGGAACTCGAGGCTGTTTAGAGCAGCCAGTCATCCGAAGTCTTCGTAAACGAGGCCGATCATGAAGGGGAAGGTAAACCTTAGGATAGAAACTCTTGTGACAACCCTCAGTGCTTGGCTAAATTGAAGCACCATTTCCTGACATGACAGACTGAAGATGGATGTCCTGAAAAGGGGGAGCTAGGAGTATTAGTCCTAGTGGTCGATCCTGTAAGGGAAGCCATGGGCTAACTGTTGTATGATCGCAAGCCTTACCTTCATATGATAGGGTTTGAATATCAAACTCATTCCACAAGGAGAGGCTAAGCCGGAAACTTCTGTAAGAGGTGACCAAAAAAACTTGGCAGTATCCTGACGAACCATGTCTTTCCTCGAGACCTGATGTTCCGATCGCGAGGATAAAGAGAGCGCGCTTCCCACCTCCTAAAGGAGGATGGAAGAGACAAGAGAGTATCTCTTGCATTAAATGTGAACTCTCAGTCCTTGGTAAAAAAAACATGAGCCGAGTATTTCGAGCTCATACGAAGGGTTTTACCTTTGCTGAAAAGCCTTGCTCTAGTACGAGAAAGAAAGATGACAAATTCGTAGATAATTTGTATTTTTCCTAACGATACAAACCTAGCTATTTATATGGGGTGATAACTTCGGCGCAGCCGATGGCGAGCCATCAAGTTTCAACGAGGGTTTCCTACCCCACCGCTAGTTAGCGCGGGAGGGGGGGGGGGGGGGGTTAGCTACCCCTCCCCCTCACACACACCGGAAAATACTTCACTTTACTTAGAGGTAGGACTTATCTTGGGGGACAGGGCTGGCGGGCACATAACTGTAAATAGCTAGGGTTGTATCGTTAGGAAAAATACAAATTATCTACGAATTTGTCATTTGTTCCATAACTGAATACAAACAACGCTATTTACATGGGGTGACTTAACCCTTAGGAAGGGTGGTAAGTCCCGGCCATACTGGCTTTGGCTTGCCCCTGGATTCCAAATTAAAGTGATCAAATATTCGGACAATAGGGAATCCCTGCTCCTCGCTGGCGGTTGTGAAACTGCCGCGGCCTACATAAGGTGTGCGCGAAGGTGAAAAGTGACTTGTCCCAGGCAGTTGCCCTGGAGTCCCTCAGAAGGAAAACCAGGCTAGGACTCTCCCAATACCACCTCGTCAGGGTATGGGGACATGACAGTATTACACATAATACTAGGAACACAAGGAAGCATGGTCTACCGGCAGTGGTTTGAGGTCAGCTGTGCAGAGAACCCAGGATCCTGCTTTCTCCATGGGAGGAGAGGATGAAGAAAAGAATAAGGGCCAGACAGATCTTTTCATTCATGCAGACTAACACCAGGTAACAATGCCCTCAACCTTCTGCTACTTGTCCATCAAGGAGCTTGAGGTTTAGACCAGCTGTTGTGAAGACACCACAGGGCCGATAGAAACGTATCGAGCCTCCTGTGGGTCATGTCTTGCAAGTAAAGGTCTGAGAAGAAGGTCTGAGACTTCAACATCCCCGCTTGCAGGACCTGCGTCACTGAAAGATGCTCCATGAAAGGCAGGAACTATCCAAGCCCCTGACATCATGGGCCCTAGGGCGATGCGACGGAGAAGGGTCAGGACCCAAGGCAGGGTGTAGCACCCTGCGAATCGAGGCCGAGATGGTACTCCTGGAGACCCTTCTCCCCGTCACCCAGGACCCACGAACGAGACTTGGACCTGGAGACGAACTGCAGCTGTTCTCTGAAGACACCAGCTCGGACCCTCTGCCGGCAAGGTAGGAGATGGTCTGAGAAATCTGTTACAGGGCGGAGACTCGAGCCCCGGAAGGAGTCGAAGCGGGTCCGGCACTCCCGGATTCTGAGTCTCGGCAACAAACCTCAGGGACGAACCTGAAGTTGTCTCCCCCTAACCCCCTGAATGGGCGAAGTCGTAAGAGACCATGTGACTCGCTTGGCTGAAGATAGGCTAGCAGGAACACTGTCTACCCAGAAAGGAGGTGGTCTGGGGACTACGTAGTGGTTCGTCAGGGGGGTGTCTCTTAAGAGACTCGAGGACTCGAACCACGTTCCAAGGAGGAGGTCTCACCTTCGACTGAGGGTAGGAGAGGACAAGACCTCTCATGCGAGGGAAGAGTTCCAGCAGGGAGAAATGTTAGTCCCTAGAGCCCGGAGGCAGGACTCACGGCTGAGGGATAGCCCGACACAGTCGAAACTGAAAAGGCACATTTATCCCGCAATCCCACAAGGGGCTCAGCCATTGCTGGAGGCGGCATCGTGTGGAGGGATGCCCTCTCCCAGACACCGACCACAGAAACTCGCCCTATCGCCTGGGAGACTGCTGCGGAAAACTTGCCCAGGTGTCCAGGCCTCCTTTTCGCCACTTGTTGCGAAAGTCCTCTCTCTTCGAGGAGAAGCTGGACAGACTCCCGGAGGGAAGAGGAGCAAGCCACGGGGGCGACACATTGATGGTGTCCTACCGTTGCTGGAAGGTCTCCTACCAGAGGGCCTTGGGATCCGTGAATGGAAGCAGTACAGCGGGAGCTTGCAGCTCAGTGCTGTAGCGAACCGCCCCACCGAGGCAGGACTCGCAGGCTACTTGAGGATCCAAAGACCACTCGGAATGTGGTGTCCGTGACACAATGCTCAGACTGTAAGCGAGCACATTGCTTTGCCTGGAATCAAGCGAGCTGTCAAGAAGACCGAGGGGGACTCAGACCATCCAGGTATCTCTACCGCAGGATGGAATGGTCGTACCGAAAAGTACCTCCTTGTCTGGGCCAGAAAATCCTCACTGTGGTGTTGTTGACCCTCATAGCCACAGAGTAGTCCGCCAGGCTAGGTGGAGCTACTGGAGAACCCGAAACACGGTTTCCGCCTCTAGTAGGACTAGAGAAGATTCTTCCAGGTTCTGACCCCCGCCTGAGGACCCGTGCGTCAGACCGAGGGACCCCCCCATCTCTTTGACGCGTCCGAAAACAGCATCAAGTAGGGGGAAGGACGAGAAGGGCCACTCCCTCTTATAGGCCCTCGATATCTTCCCACCCCTACGGATTCGTCTGAACCAGAGTCCCCTAGGGGTCTCGGCGTCTGGGGAGACGACTCCCTTGTGCCCCAAGTCGCCACTGGAGAGAACTCAACCTGGGGCGACTGTGAAAACCAGACGGGCCAGAGAGGAGAGACGACCTTCTTCTGCCTCGGTACCATGACGTCTGAAGGAAAGACTACGGGAGATAGGAGCCTAAGACCAGGCTCGGTATACCAGACTCTGAGAGGGCTGCGGGGAGGACTCCTCGAGGACCACCATGACCTTCAGGGCTTGGTAAAGTCCGAGGAGCTTGTCCCGATGACGAAGAAGGGAAGCCTTCGAGTCTACCAGGATCGGGCAGCCACCCAGGAAGTATCGGAGAACTGTTGAGGTGCCGTGGAGAGGCCGAAGCACAGCCCTTGAACTGGTATACCCGCCTTCCGGGCGGACTCCAAAGTACTTCCTTGAAGATGGGTGAACCAGGACCAGGGGTACGAGTCCTACCGGACCAGTGTACCCATGAAGACTTGTGGTCTCACCGCAAAGCTGACCGTGTCTGCTGTTGCTAAGCTGAACGGAGATTGTTTGACAACCCTGTCCAGAGTTAAGAAGGGAAGGACGAGCTCGGAGAGCTGGCCCTCGGCCTAGTCTCTGACGCTCTCCATTCCCTGAGACCAGGGCAAGCTGCACTGGCGTAAGGGAGTCCTTGGGTGAGTAGACCTCAGTCCAGGACCGAATCCTTCCCTTACCGAAGAGGGATCTCTGAATCTGGGATCCCCTTGAGGTTTCACCTGAGGGTCAGAACCTGCGAGAACGCAAGTTCCGACCCCTGGAGCTCCTCCTCCTGATGAACTGGCAGCAAGGTCTCCTGTCCCCGGAAGCTCTTCCTGGGGAGACTCGTAGACATGCCCCAAGGGTCCAACTGAATCCTCCCGGATCCTTGCGGAAGACAGGGCCTTAGGATCCCTCCTAGGAGGGAAACAGGACCTCAGCGATAAAGGATGTAAGGCTTCCCCCCCCCCCCCCCCCCCGCACGATAGGACCCTCAGGAAGAGGAGGGGATTCTCCCTATGGAGTGAAGGGGGAGAGGACCGGGTCTTCCGACCCTCCTGGGGGTGGGCAAAGCTCATCCGCAGGGGAGGGGAGATGGAGTCTGAGGAGGGCTCATCGCCTGCGTAAGGACCCGCGAAGGGACAGGATAGTCCTTGGGGAAGATACTATGCCAGGGATTCCTCTCACCCCCTTAAGGGGAAGAGGAAGCTGCTACTAATTAGTGATCCTAGCCAGAAGGCACAGGCTCATCCCCTGCTTAAGTGCTCTGATGACGACATCTCACCAGGGATGCCAACCAATCTTCGCGCTGACAGGGAGTCCCTCTGGAGGGAAGAAGATCGTCCGATCCTCTGGAGGAGATGACACGTGAGGGTTCGACCGTGAAGGGAGAAGCAACCTTTGACCTGTCCGGAAAACCTCCCTCTCCTCCTGCGGGGAAGGGAAACGCGGAGGTGGCCTGACCGTCATAAGCCCTGATGTAACCAGGGCGCGGTCGTGTCGAAGAACGGTGCGCCGATCACGCTAACGATCGCGCGAGAAGCACAGTTCTGGGAGCGCGTGAATACGACATGCGTAGCAGAATAACCGTGCCCGCGTACCCGCGTGAGTGTGGGCCTCTCAGCGACCACGTGAACGATCCTCGCATCTCCGCGTGTAAGAAGATCGGTGGTGCTTGTGCGTGAAAGATCGAGGGCGAGGGGCACCATCCCACGCGCGAATCGATCTCGGCGAAAAAGATCGCCGGTGCTAGCGCCGTCGGCGATTGCATGTGGGAAACTATCCCACACGTGGAAGAATAACGCTGACGATCTTCGGTGCTTACGCGAGTACGAAAATCGTCGGCGCCTAAGATAGAAGATCGCCGGCGATTCGCGCGAGCCCGGAGGATCTTCGACGCTCACACATAAGCGAAGATTGTCAGAGTTCGTGCGCGAGAGAAGATAGTCGGCGATCACGAGCGGGAACCTCGGTGCCCGCACGCGAACGATCTACGATGATCGCGAGTGGAAAACAACGCGCGGACGATCCGTGCGATGATTGCGTGAACCTCCATGGTCGCGCGCGGAAAACCATCCCGCGGACGGAACGATCTTCGGTGCTCACGCGTACTGTGAAGACCGTTGGAGCTCGCGCGCCTAGCGCCTAATCCAAAGATCGACGGTGAAAGGCCGTTGACGATCGCGCGCGGATGGCCTCATTGCCGTGTGCGGGAAACTATCCCGCGCATAGAACAATCATCGGAGCTTAAGCGTACTAAGAAGATCATCGGCGCTTCCGCTTAGCGCCTGATTCGAAGATCGCCGCCTAACGGCCGTCGAGGCTAACGACCGTTGCCGGGTTGACGATCGCGAGCGGAAGGACCTTGAAGGTCGCGCGCGGGACTACCCTGCGCGCGGGCGAATTATCAACGCTTATGCGTTAGCGCGAACAGCGCGTTAGCAGGAATAGAAGATCGTTGGCTAACGATCATCGACGATCGCGCACGGGAACCCATCCCACGCGCGGGTGATCATTAACCCTTTTACCCCCAGGCTATTTGGAAATTTCCAACCCTTAACCCCCAGGGGGTTATTTTTTTCCCAGCACATTTTGGTGTATATTTTTTTTTTAAATTGCTCTAACAAGCCTTGATTTTTGTCATAGAGAGGTCATTTTTTTGCAAGGACGTACCGGTACGTCCATGGGGATAAAGGGATGGCTTTTGTGAAACGTACCAGTACGTCCTTTGGGGGTAAAAGGGTTAACACTTACGCGCTAGCGCAACCAGAAGATCGTCGGCGTTAGCATGCGTCCGAAGATCGTCGGCTAACGATCCTAGACGATCGCGAAACCGCGCGCAGGAAAGCATCCCGCGCGCGGGCAATCTATAGCATTTAAGCGATCCGCAACATTTTGGGGCGTAACGAGAGATCGTTGGCTAACGATCCTAGACGATCGCGAGATCGCGAGCGGGAAACCATCCCGCGCGCAGGCGATTATCAAGCGTTGGCGCGCATCAGAAGATCCTCGGCTAACGACCCTCGACGATCGCAAGATCGCGCGTGGGCGACCTACAGCATTTACGCGTTGGCGCGTAACAGAAGGTCGTTGCCCAGGGATCCTAGATGAATGCGAGATCGCGCGCGGGAAACCATCCCGCGCGCGGGCAATCATCAACGCTTACACGTTGGAGCGCATCAGAAGATCGTCGGCTAACAATCCTTGACGATCGCGGGATCGCGAGCGGAAAATAATCCCGCAAGCGGGCGCGTCAACGATCGCGCGCGGGAAACCATCCCACGCGCGGGCGATCGTCAAACGCTTACGCGTTAGCGCGAGCAGAAGATCGTCGGCCAACCGTCGACGATCGCGAGATCGCGCACGGGAAACCATCCCGCGCACGGGAAACCATCCCGCGCGCGGGCGACCATCAATGTTTACGCGTTAGCGCTCATCAGAAGATCGTCAGCTAACTCGTAGATCAGGAACTGGGATGCGTCCCTAAAAGGGAGGGCAGCCCCTGAAGAAGACCAGAAGGTCTACTTCAGTGCCGACGAACCGCTGAGGGACTGCTAACTACTCCGAGGAGTGGTCTCTGTGAGGTACCTTTCCCGCGAACGGGAGAGGTAACCTTCATAGAAGAGACTCAGAGACACCGTAGGCTGAAACGCTGGAGCGCGCCAGTGCGCTAACTCAGGAACCCCAACGATATGCGCAAAAATGCGCAGGAAACGTTGGTAGCAGCCTAATTGAATACTGTACTGGAACAGGGTGTCTCTGAGGACAGACTCATGAACAGCAGGAACAGCAGTCAAGCGCAAGCTCGTAAGGGAATGTTGGCGCGCAGGTAATACCTGGCACTTAAGGGACTTACTCAAAGTGTGAGAAAGTCTCCCCTGCCCCGAAGGGAGGAGCCCGTTAAATAACAGGGCGTGGGAACCCAAGGCGCGTCTGCAATCAGGAACGGATACAGCAGGCAACAGGTACACTGAGGAGTAGTTGCAAGACCCCGAAGGGTCAATGCAACGAGAAACCGAAGTTTCTCCGTCACTAAACACCGAAGTGTAGAAGTGACTAAAGTTACGAGAGCCCGAGGGAACTGCGTAACGAAGCCCCGAGAACCCGAAGGGTCAGGGGAAAAAGGGAAACCGAAGTTTCCCTGTCACTAAACACCGAAGTGTTAGTGACTGAACAGCAAGCTGTTCTTGACAGGAACAATCCTCTCCGAAGAGGAGTCTCTATGAGTGGCCTCTCTCGCGAACGAGAGAGGTGAGCACTTCGAAGAAGAGACTGGCGATGGAGCCCCGAAAGGCCCAGAGATCAGCAGACGTAACAGGAACAATCCTCTGAAGAGGAGTCTCTGTGAGTGTCCTCTCACGTGAACGGGAGGGGACACTTCGTAGAAGAGACAAAAGGAGCAATCCTCCGAAGAGGAGCCCTTAGAGAGGCCTCCCTCGCAAACGAGAGAGGGCCAGACTGATCCTGCAGCTGCTTAGCCCCTTGAGCGTAGCCACAGAAGCGACCGCTCAGCCCCAAGAGCATAGTCGCTAGTACCATGGTCTAGCCTTGCAACCGCTCAGCCCCTTGAGCGAGTCACAAGGGCGGCCGCTCAACCCCAGAGCATAACCGCCTAAAGACCAAGGAAGAACAAGGGAAGTTAACTAACTACCCTGGAGGCGAACCTCCTTATCGTTCTAGGATGCAATGAAAAGCTGGCAGTAGTCAAGGGGGAACTTCTAAGAGAAGAGAAAACCCCGACGAACGCCATGCGAGACGGCGGCAAAGCCGACTCCCCAGGCAAACAGGACAGCTCTGCTTCGAAGGCACAATAGGCACGAAGAAACAGCATCGCAAACTGGAAAATAAAACAAAATAATTATTTAACAGAAATTCCCCCGGGGGAAACTCCGAAGAGAAACCCCGAGGGAAAAAACATAAGAACAAAAGAAGGTATGCGCCCCTCCCCCCAACCCGGCATACCCGGGTGAGGGGGGAGGACGACGTTAACAAACAGAAATATAATATTATAATTACGCAACTGACTTTGAATGTTCCAAGGATCACTGACCCCCCAAGGGATGTGAGCCCTGAGCTGAAAAGTTAAAACACAATAATATTCATAAAAATAATTGAGACAAATAAAATGAAATAGCGACTCAGACTGAGAAGCTATCGTAGGCGTAGTACGGAGTAAGAGGTGAACGATCTCAAGAGAAGGCCGGACTCCACGAAAGGCAACCATGGTGGCCTAGAAGTGCAAGGCCGAGATCACAGAGCCTAAGCCGGCGGACTCCAGCAGACGTACACAATACACACCGAACAACACCGAAAGCAAAGGAAACTTACATTTTTTAAACACAAAAATATATATACAGTAAACATCAGAAATGTTTAAATATATCCAGTATAAGAAAAGGTAAGTTAAAAGACAAACAATAATGGCCGTCAAGAGAGCATAGGAGCGGAAACCTCCGATCACTATGCGAGCCAAAAGTAAAGTGGAGTATTCTCCGGTGTGTGTGAGGGGGGAGGGGTAGCTAGCTACCCCTCCCTACCCCCCCCCTGCTAACTAGCGGTGGGGTAGGAAACCCTCGTTAAAACTTTATGGCTCGTCATCGGCTGCGCCGAAGTAATCACCCCATGTAAATAGCGTGGTTTGTATTCAGTTATGGAACAAATCTTCATTTCGAACAACTCCAGCCAAAGGGAGAGTTCCAGTTACAGAGGACTGATTACCCGAGCTCACGAACAAGACTGTCTCTCATGAAGGGTTGGGCACAAATGTTTTTTTGGGTAAGGATTTTGCAGATGGAGGCTGAAAAAGCTCACATGAAGGTCCAAGGGCGTATAAGCCGACAGAGACTGGGGACTCACACGATGACGACAACCTCTGGTGTTCTAGTGGGTCACCCATCCCAGGGTTGACTGGAATTCTAGCTACTAAGTTGCCATAGCTGTCACGTTAGACAGCAATGAATTCAATCTTCTAAGAATCAGAGAATGAGACGGGGGTTGTAACCCCACAAGGTTGTGTCTCCCGATGCAACGGGAGGAACAGATTCAAGGGAGCTGCCTCCTTCTGTAGTAGAAACAAAGTGAAGATGAAGAACATACATCCATGAGGAATGAACATACGAGAACGTGCATGTGTTTGCAGGTGATGAAAACTTCGGGAACCGACAAAACCATACAGGGACTCCTCGGGTTACGACAGTCCAGACTTACGCTGTTTCGAGGTTACGAACACGCCTTATAAAAATATAAAAAATAATATTAAGCGTCGTTAGCATCGTAAGCGACGTAAACAACTGCGAACTAGTTTCTAGCGCGCAGCAGATGAATACGCTTTGTTGTGGTTATGGGCGAGGAAGACAGCGTCAGTCACGTCACTCAGTTTCAGTGTTACGCTGGTTCTCTTCCTCACGTGATTGATGTTTTTTTTTAACTTTTTGCCCTTCGTTATGTCTCCAAAGCATAAGGCAGATTCTTCTGATGGTAGTGCATCAAAGAAAAGAAAGGCCATCACCATGGAAGTGAAATTAGACATTATTAAGCGATCTAAACACGGTGAAAACCCAACAAAGATCAAAATCACCTTTTACTTTACTTAATTCATGTGGTAAGAAATTGGTTTCTCTTTTTCTAATACTTATTTTTATGTCATTTGTTACATTTTATTATAGTACAATACTTTATAGTACAGTACAGTACGTATAGAGTAATTTATTTATATGTTCCGACTTGCACTAAAATTCGGGTTACACCGCATCTTTAGAATGGATCAACGTTGTAAGTCGAGGACACCCTGTATTTGTGAGAAACGAACAAAACCCAATAGGCAAGAGGGGTATTAAGAGCCAAGGGTAATACTTGTACATTACCCTAAAGGAGTGCTGGGTTAGTGTCCCAAATGGAAATCTGCATTAAACTAGTTCAACTCTACGTGGGAGGGCTACCGAAGTAGCATAAGGCCAAGAGAGAGACGACCGAAGTAGCATAAGGCCAAGAGAGAGGCGAGAAGACGATCTATGTTGTCTAAATGAGAGCACTCTCCGAAGAGAGACTCGGGAGCAGCTCCTTCAACTCTGCGTGGGAGGACTACCGAAGTATTGTAAGCCCAAGAGAGAGGAGAGATGATGATCTTGAGCTAGCTTAGTGATGAACAAGAGCTAGCGCACGGCGAGTAGGCAAACGCCAAGTTGACGAATGGAGAGCTGTCGCCTGTCAAGAACGGCGAAAGATGAGTCGTCAAACCCCGATCAGATCGGCTTGTAAGAAGCTGAAGATCGTCTAGCCATTGAACCGGCGATTGGCGAGGTGGTGAATCGGAGATCTGGTGACCCACGAGAAAGTGATCGGCGTGCTGATCTTTGAGCTTCAATCGGTGAGATGGCAATTGGTAGACTGGCGATTGACAAGCTGGCGATCGGCAAGCTAACGATCAGAGAGCTGCAAATAGGCGAGCTAGCTAATGGCGATTGATTGATTGATTTAAGAGTTTTCAGGCATCCTGACATCTAAGGTCATTGACGCCGGTAACATTTAATTTATGCATACAAAAATCAAAAATTTCAAGTAATTTTTATTTTTCCTAACATACTTACCGAGAACTACTTTCTTAGGAGTTACCTGTAACCTCCTCTCTACCGACCAGAGTTTTTGTGTAGTGTACCCCCCACCCCGTTTTCTAAGGAGGCCTACCCCCGGCATTAAGGAATGTGCCCCGAGGGTAGGCTTATCGTAGGTCGATGTCCGGCCGGGTCAAGCTCTTCAGTAAGTTCTATTGGATTTGCACAATGCTTGCAAGGGAAGAGAGGCACTCGGGGAAGGAAGGGAGGGCCATTACCCGAAAGTAGTTCTCGGTAAGTATGTTAGGAAAAATAAAAATTACTTAAAATTTTTGATTTGTTCCAACACGAATACTTCCCGAGAACTACTTGCTTAGGAGACTTACACTTTAGGAGGCGGGAGTGCATTTCTGACCCCCTGACCCGGGAAGCGGAGGCCAAGAGGCCCAGGGATAACGGTACCTACTAGAAAACGGATGCAAGGGTAACTAAACAAGAGTTCACGTTAGTGTCAAAGTACTCACCCTTTGAAAAACTTCTTCTGATTCTTCTTCCAGTAGCGTAGTCGTGAAGAATGTGTTATCCAATGGTATCAGTTGGTAGTCCCCGATGAGGCTAGGGAGCAACTGGGTAGGATGGAAGGAAACCGCACTTGTGTCTCCCGGTTGCTAGCCGTGATTGCGCCTGGGGCTTTACCGTTACACCGCTTGGAGGGCGGAGATGACTGTTCCAATGGAGAACCCGTCTAAGGACTTCCTCGAGTAGTCCTTGAGGTAATGGGCAGTAAAGGTTGACTGGTTCGACCAAGTACCTGCTCGCAGGATTTGACCCACTGCCATGTTTTTCTCAAAGGCTAAGGAGGTGCTCAGGCCCCTGATGTCATGAGGTCGGGGGGTGCCTGGCACTGCTATGCCTTCCTCTTTGTAGGCTCTGGCGATAACTTGTCTCAACCAGAAGGAAATGGTGTTCTTGGACACTTGTTTCTTATTAATAACTGTGGATACGAAGAGCCTCTTGATGCCTGGGCGGAGATGAGCCGTTCTTTCCAGGTATTTTCTAATTGTCCGTACAGGGCATAATTTCAAATCTTCTGCATTACCCGTCCTAGGGATGGCAGGTATTGAAAAACCTTCGAACTTCGGATCCCAGACTGCTGGGTTCTGAGTCTTAGCCTCAAAGGAAGGTACGAACTTGAAGGATATTTCTTTCCACCCCTTCGAATGCGAAACGTCATATGACAGACCATGGATCTCACCTACTCTCTTAGCGGACGCCAAGGCCAGCAAGAAGACGGCCTTGAGGGTCAGATCTCTGTCCACGATATCCTTCAAAGGTTCAAAGGGGGGGCCACACAACATCTTCAGGACCTTGGCTAAGTCCCACTGGGGCACCCTACTCGCCTGTGGGGGGCAGGACTGCTCGAAACTCTTGACAAGCATCGCTATGTGCCTCGAGGCCCCCAGGTCGATGCCCTTCAGGAGGAAGACTTGGCCTAAGGCGGCTCGAACCCCTTTTATGGCTGGGATTGACATTCCCACCTTGTCTCTAAGAAATACCAGAAAATCTGCTATGTCTGGGACCGAGGCCTCAAGAGGTTTAATGCGCTTCTCGGAGCACCACTTCGTGAAGGAGGCCCACTTAGCCTGGTAGACCGTGGCTGACGACTTTCTCAGGTATAGCGACATTTTCTTCGCCGTGGAAGAAGAATAACCTTCTTTCTTTAGGAGCCGCTCGATAGTCTCCAGGCGTGAAGACGTAGGGAGAGTGGGTTGTCGTGGAGCCTGAGAAAATGAGGTTGATGCAAAAGGTCTGACCTGTCGGGCAGAGGCCACGGTGGTTGACTCGCCAGGTCTTTTAGGTCCGCGAACCACTCTCTCTCCGGCCACCAGGGCGCTACCAAAGTCATCTTTAGGTTTCGGGCTGTCCTTACTCTGTTGAGCACTTGCCTTATCAACGTGAAAGGGGGAAAAGCGTACACATCTAGATTGTCCCACTTGTGCTGAAAGGCGTCTTCTAAGGCTGCTTTCGGGTCTGGTACAGGAGAGCAATATACGGGGAGTTGGGCGTTGAGTTTTGTTGCAAAGAGGTCCATCACCGGGGAACCCCAACGTTGGATGATGAGCTTGGCTACTTCTGGAAGAAGGGACCATTCTGTCCCTACTATCTGGCCCACTCTGCTGAGGCCGTCGGCCAGTACGTTTTTCTTCCTGGGAATGAACCTCGCTAACAACACCACTTGATTCTCTTCTGCCCAATCTAGAATTTTTATGGTGAGATCGCACAACTCCTTCGACTTCAAGCCTCCTTGTTTCTTTATGTATGTCACTACCGTGGCGTTGTCGCACATCAACGCCACAATGTTTCCCTTTAGTAGACTCGCGAAGTGTAGGCAAGCCTTCTGGACTGCCTTCAACTCCAGGACATTGATGTGGAGTTCCTTTTCCCCGTCCAACCAGGTCCCTCGAGCTGTTTCGTCAAGGAGATGGGCTCCCCACCCTTGTTTGGAGGCGTCTGTGAACAGTAGTAACTCGGGGGGGGGGGGGGGGGGGGGTCGCTCCCGAAGGGCATCCCCTTGAGTGAGTTCGACCGGCAATGCCACCATTCTAGGGAGGGTCTCGTGTTTGGTAGGACTGGGATTAGAACTTGTTGTGAGTCCAGTTGGCACCAGAGGTTCTTCAGGTTCCATTGTACCGCTCTGAGCCTTACCCTCCCTTGGGGCACTAGTTTCTCCAATGAGACCAGGTGACCTATTAGTTTCTGCCAGTCTTTCGCTCTCCTGGGGCGCTCCGACAGGAACGGCTGAATGATATTCATGAGGTTGCTTATTCTGTCCTCCGAAGGGAAGGCTTTTCCCAGAATGGTATCTAACGTCATTCCCAAGTAGTTCTTTCTGGTGGATGGGGATAGGGTTGACTTCTCCGGGTTGATTACGATGCCCAGATCCTTGCAAAACTGGAGGAGTTCCATCCCTTGTTCCTCCAAGAGGTCCTTCGAGGCGGAAAGAAGCAACCAGTCGTCCAGGTATCGGATGAGGCGAATGCCTCGTTCGTGAGCCCACACTGAGACGGTCGTGAAGACTCTCGTGAACACCTGGGGCGCTGTTGACAATCCGAAGCAAAGGGTCTTGAATTGCAGGATCTGGGAACCCCATTTCACCCGGAGAAACTTTCGACTCGAGGGGTGGACCGGAATTTGGAAGTATGCGTCCTTGAGGTCTATGGTCATCATGTAATCTTTCTCCCTCAAGGACAGCAGGACTGACTTCGGCGTGTCCATCTTGAAGTCCGTCTTCTTGATGAATTTGTTGAGAGCCGACAGATCTATAACCGGTCTCCACCCCCCCCGTCGCTTTTTCTACCAGGAACAGACGACTGTAGAAACCCGGTCCTGGGAGAAGAACTTCTTCCATAGCGTCCTTCTCTAACATGGAGGACACTTCCTCTTGAAGGGCAGTCTTCTTCAACGGGTCTCTGGGAGCTAGCCATTCCGCCCGGCTGGCCGGGATAAGATGGGGTGGTTCCGTTAAGAACGGTAGTCTGTAGCCCTCCTTTAGTACGGACACTGTCCAAGGCTCCGCTCCGTGAGCCTTCCATGCTTGCCAATGAAGTCTGAGGCATCCCCCAACCCGAGGCTTGGGCGGGGATAGGGGGCCTCCCACTCTATCTTCTTCTGGAGGAGCGGCCTGAACGGCCTCTCCTAGAGGCCGAGTAACCCGACCTGAAGGAGCTTGAGGAAGCTGGAGCTCCCCTACGGGGGGGCTGAGGCGTTGAGGACCACGCGGAAGAGGGAGCCTCTCTCCTCGTCGTGCTGGGAGAGGCTTGGGACGTCGCGGCACTATCCGAGACGGACCTCTTGTAGGGCAGTCTCCTAGAAGGCGTAGGCCTGGGGTTGTTAGACTCCTTCTTCTTCGAGACCTTCTCCATGATGGTCTCCAGTTCCTTCAGGGGAAACAAGGACTCTCCCCACAAGGGTAAGCTCCGTATGGCTCGCGCTTCCCTGTCTGGTACCTTCCGGGACACCTTCGCCATTATGGTGTCTCTCTTACGGAGTACCCAGTTAGCCGTCAGGGCGAGCGACTGGTAAGTTAAAAATTTTAGGGTTTTACCCCCGGAGGTAATAAGGTCCCTCAGGAGGCCTTGCTGGTCAGGGTCCGCGGGCTTGAACGAGGCTTGTACCCCTACTAAGGTGGAAGCCCACCAGTCCAGCCAAGAGGAGACGTTCATTAAATCTCTCGACATTTCCTCCATCATGGAGGCCTCTGCTGGCGAGAAACAGACCGGGGCCGAAGAGGCCCTATTGTCTGAGACGCCCTGACTCAGGATGTCGATGGATGACTCCACTTTATAGGGGCCTGGGCGACGCCCCTCTGGCACATATACTTTGCCTTGGGTTCTGAGGCCCTGGAGCAATTTTGAGGAACTCTGGGATTTGGGGGCTTCGGCATTACTAGCCACCACCTTGTCCACATACTCCTGCCCTAGGACCAGATCTCGGGCTAGAGGAAGCGCTAGAGACGTCTTAGGTTGGGTAGGGGTCTGCATAATTCTTAATAGGCTTGACCTCCAGTAATCCTCGTCTGTAGCTGTAGGTTCCTCGATTTTGTGGTGTCTTCTGATAAAGCCAACCACCCTCCTATAGGCCGAGTCCTCCGTTGGTGAACCCTCCCTTCCGTCAGCCGAGGGCTTGGCTTGGAGCCGGGGAGCTGGGTTACCGGGCACACCGACTGGACGTCTAGCTCTTGGGGCCAGGGGTGCCGTCCTACCGAGGTACTGGATTTCATCTGCGGGGGCGTCCGCACCAGGGGCCTGGGTTAACGCAGGCATCGCTGATTCAGCGGGGACTCTCGTCCGCTCAAGGGCTCTGGGTGCCGAGGACGCGGTTCCCGTGGGCTGACCCGACAGCGGGAACCGTTCCTTCCGACCCGAAGGCCGCACCAGCTGGGCTGGTTCGGCCAGGCCGCCCGGCAAGAAGCGCGTTTCCCCCCGCTGGGCGGGGTGAACCGGAGGCTTCGAGGACTTATGCCTTCTTGTAGAGTCCTTCCTGCGAGCTTGGTTGCGAGGGTCAAGGTCGTGTTTTGAGGAATCCTTGGCGAACACTCTCTGGACCGGCGGTCCGGGGAACAAAGCACCTTTGAGTCCCGGGGTACGAAGACCCAGTCGCCATCAGGAGACCTACTCCTCCTATACTTACGCCCTGGGGAGCGGGAGCGCTTGCTACTGTACCGGGAGCACGACCTCGAACGGTAACGCTTGCTCCTGGACCGCTCCCTCCGACGACGGTGTTTTAACCTGACTTCCTCCTCCGACGAGAAATAATCATCCGACTAACCCGACGACACTGTGCTTATCGTATGTCGGCCGGTAGCGGGGACTGCGGGGGACTTCTTCGCGCGTTGAGTGCCCAAGGTCGACGGCTGAAGGAAATCTTCGGGGACTTCCGTGAGGGGGGCCGGGAACGATTCAAGGCGCTCCATGTTAGGGAGCCAGGGGTCCAGGGCCACTTCCATCCCTAAGGGTGACCTACCCGGCATCTTCGGAAGCCTCCAACTGAAGGCATCATTACCCGAAGGTCGTAACTTCTTCTGGTTGTCTCCGCCTAACGAAGACCCTGAAGCACAGGCCCACGAGGGCGGCGAAGACACAGACACCGCGTTACTACCCCACAAGGGGTCATCGGAGGACGCGTGCCCCCCGAGCACAAGGGCCGACTCTCCGGACGCACTACTGGGTTCTTCACTAGCCCTAGAGGGGCCCGCAATCGGCACTGCACTTTCACTAGGTTCCTGGGGAAGGTCGCCTTGTTCCTTCTCTACGACAGACTTACCTCGTCCCCTACTCTGTGTAGAGGACGGCGAAACAGAGGCCCCGTCGGACCGCTCACTGGGTGATGGTAGAGGCGAAGTAACACTAGCTTTTCTGGGGGAACGTTTCGCCGATTTTCTCTTTTTCGTACCGTAGCGTACCCACTGGATATCGCTCCAGTCTACACACTCGGGGCACGTATCTGCTGACGAACAAACCCTTCCCCTACAGGAGGAGCAAAGGGAGTGAGGATCCCCTTCAGGCTTGGAGAGGAACGCTCCACACGATTTACCAGCTCTAGGCTCCGGACAACGGCGGATTTGCTCCATAATGCACACACGCAAGACACAAGCACGAAGGGAATCAAGGAATACACTGGGTAAGCACACGGGTGGAAGGCGAACACACAGGAACACCCGGGAAAAGTACACAGGAAAACACAAGTTACCACACGGGGAACACGTGGGGCACTTAGAACGCACACAAAGGATCGATAGAGAACGAGGGCGACGTGTTTACACGTCGCGACCAGAGAACTTACTGAAGAGCTTGACCCGGCCGGACATCGACCTACGATAAGCCTACCCTCGGGGCACATTCCTTAATGCCGGGGGTAGGCCTCCTTAGAAAACGGGGTGGGGGGTACACTACACAAAAACTCTGGTCGGTAGAGAGGAGGTTACAGGTAACTCCTAAGAAAGTAGTTCTCGGTAAGTATTCGTGTTGAAACAAATAAAAAATTAAATTAAATAAAAAATAAAAGTATTTAATTAAAATCATAAAAGTTGAATGTCATAAAAGTTAAATAGTTTTCAGAAGACCTGCTTCTGAAATAAATCTAAAACTGCCACTTGCATAGTAGGACACATCATTTCCAAGAATTTTGGCAAGGATGAACCTGCCACCCTCACCTCGAGCCTCAAACAAATATCTATTCCTTAAGTTGTTATAATTGGGGCATTCGGTCAACAAATGCCTCACTGTTAGAGGTACTAAACAGTCGTCACAATACGGTTGGTGTTGGCCCTTCAGCAGAAACTCGTGTGTCAACCGAGTGTGACCGATACTGAGACGACAAAGAGACGTCTCCCATTTTCGGGGCATCATATTATACCTCCAAGGAGATATGACATTTGTTACTTCTCGCATTTTATTCCCATCTAGGATATCTCATTGCTGTTGCCATTTATTGCAAACCAATTTCTTGATGTCAGGTAAGAAATCATTACAGGGAATGGGATACCTTCTTGGCAGCAACTCGGATGCAGCCTTCTTAGCCAGTGAATCTGCCTTCTCATTCCCAGACACACCTACATGTTCTGGAACCCAACAAAATTGAACTGTTATACCTCTCCGTCCAATAATAAAAAGCCATTCTAAAATCTTTAAAACTAGAGGGTTATTAGAATTAAAAACTTCTATAGCTTGAAGGACACTCCTTGCATCACTAAAAATTGTAAAATTACCCTCCTTCTCCAACGCTATTTTCTCAATAGCGGTTAATATGCCATACAGTTCGGCAGTAAATATGGAAGCGGTCAGAGGAAGTGCACCTCTACAATTAAAACCATTACTATGTACTCCAAATCCAACGCCAGCATCAGATTTGGAGCCATCATTATAGATAAAAGTTGAGCCTCTATGTTCTTTAACATGTTCATTGAAAAGAGACCTGGCTTCTAGGTCTGACATATTCTTCTTATCTCCAATAAAATATTTACAAAAAGATATCTCTGGTAACTTCCATGGAGGCGTTGATGATACCTTGAATGGAAGTACCTTATTTCTAATTATATCCAGACTATTTAATAATCGTTTCACCCGAAAGCCATAAGGTTGAGGAGATTTTGGGTGCAACTCAAAGTATGATGAGTGTCTTACAAGGCTTGCAGTCTGAAAGGCTAGAGAGCTAGGGAGTCTTTGCAATCTAAACCAATACCGAATAATGGAAGACATTCGGTAAAGGTCTAGAGGTAACTCTCCAGCATCAACAAGGAGACTTGGGATAGGCGAGGTTTTAAAAGCTCCTGTAGACAATCTAATACCTGCATGATATATCGAGTCTAATATTCTTAACCGGCTTGGGGTGGCTGAAGAATATATTTCACATCCATAACTAATTTTGGAAAAAATCAAGGCCTTGTATAATTTTAAAATAGTATTGCGGTCTGCCCCCCATGATGTATGGGACAATACTTTCAAGATATTCAGAGCTTCAACACATTTAGCTTTTAATGCTTTTAAGTGAGAAACCCATGTAAGCCTACAATCAAATATCAAACCTAAAAATTTAGCTTCACTTGCACATGGTATCCGTTGACCTTTAACGTATATATCCGGGTCTGGATGTACTCCCCGGATACGACAAAAATGGACAATGGTAGTTTTACTTGTCGAGAACTTAAATCCATTCATGTCAGCCCACTGGATAATTTTATCAATAGAGAGTTGGATTTTTCTCTCAACCATTGCCATTCTAGTGCCAGCAAATGATATTGAGAGATCATCCACAAATAATGTTGAGAGAACATCCTGGGGAATGACTGAGGATATCCCATCAATTGTTAGTGCAAACAGGGTTACACTCAGCACACTCCCCTGAGGAACTCCTTCTTCCTGACACTTACTCTCTGATAGAGTTTCCCCCACTCTCACATGAAAAACTCTATGCAAAAGAAATGACTGAATAAATAGTGGTAGTTCTCCTTTTAATCCTAGTTCATGAATTGTTTTAAGTATACCATATCTCCATGTGGTATCATATGCCTTTTCAAGGTCGAAAAAACTGTCACATGGTGCTGTTTGGAAGCAAAGGCTTCACAAATAGAGGACTCAAGTCTTATTAACACATCAGTTGTTGAGTGCATTTTTCTGAATCCACATTGAATCAGTGATAAAATACCCTTCTTTTCAAGGTACCACATCAACCTTACATTGACCATCTTCTCCATGATTTTACATAAACACGAAGTCAATGCAATAGGTAGATAGCTTGCTGCTAAAAACTTGTCCTTACCGGGTTTTAAAAAGGCTAAAATAATGGCTAGTTCCCAAACACTTGGGTAACTATGATCATGCCATATTCTATTAATAATACTTAAAATAAATAACTTTGTATTAAAATGTACATGTTTAACCATTGCATATGGAATTCCATCGGGTCCAGAAGCTGTATCGTTGCAAGTAGCGAGTGCGGAATCAAGTTCTCTTTCAGTAAAACGAGAATTATAAGATTCTTCCCTTTCTGTTGGAAAATTTTCTTTTCTTCAATGCTCCTGTACTGGTGACCAGGAGCTGCTACACTCTTGCACGATACATTTGAAAAATGGTCAGCCAGGGCATTGCTAACTTCATTTCCTTCAGTCACAAACTGACCATTCACTTTCAACACTGGTGGTGGGTTCGGGGTAAATTTGCCTGCAATTTTTTTTATTTTCCTCCATACAGGAGAAAACAAAAGCCACCCAAGATTGGCGTCTAGCTTCTTTCATGGCACGACGGAACTGTGCTCTACACTTTTTGTATGATATCAAATTTTCATCAGTACGGCGTCTACGCAATCTAGTCAGGGATTTTCTGGTGGCTCTGTGCAGGGCTGTTAATTCTGAGGACCACCACGGGACTGGTCGTCTTTTGAATAGTCCTGTGGTTTTGGGAATCGAATTGATTCCTGCTGTATGAAGAGTTCCATTCAGTAGGTCTATGGCATCATTAATACTTTCAAACTGTTCTGCTCTCCCTTCCATTTCACTTAGCTCAGAAAATTTAACCCAGTCTGCCTTGTCTAGATTCCAACGTGGTGATCTTTGCAAAGGCGGACCCTTGTTGGTGTTTATAATGATTGGTGCATGATCACTAGTATGCCAATCATCTAATGTCCTCCAATCAAAATCAAGAAGGCAGTTAGAGCTTGCAATTGAAAGGTCAATGCATGACAAAATACCTGTCTGAACATGGAAGTGCGTGGGCTCTCCTGTATTAAGGAGTCCCACATCCTCATTCTCCACAATTGATGAGATAATATTGCCCCTTGTGTTGGCCAAAACATCACCCCATAAAGGATGTCTACCATTCATATCTCCCAGTAAGAGAAAAGGTTGAGGGAGTTGTTGAATGACCTCTGCAAATCATCATATAAAATATTATCATTTGGAGGTAAGTACAGAGAGCATATTGTATATTTTCTCCCTATATCAATTTGTACAACGACTCCCTGCAGGATTGTACGTATAGACATAGGTACAGTGGTACCTCTACATACGAATTTAATTCGTTCCACAACCAACTTCGGATGTAGAAACGAATTTTCCCATAAGAATACATGGTAATTCATTTAATTTGTTCCTCAGCCTAAAAACCCCGAATAAATCCTTAATAAATGGCTACCCATAATTACACATAACAATAACATAACTGCATAATATGAAAGAAGCATGTAAAACAGATAATTATAAAGAAATAATAAATAAAAAATGTGTTTTATTGCCACTTTACCTTAGAGACAGCCAAACGCAGGTGTAGGATTTACTACGCCAGGAGGAGACGGACGATCGGCGAGAAGGTAGACATGGTGTTAATATGTTCTTTAAATAAATACTCTCTCTCTCTCTCTCTTGTTCTTCTTCACTGTTAGTGTTAGAGACATCTATTAATTTTTTTCTGAGAGAGAGGAGAGAGAGAGAGAGAGGAGAGAGAGAGAGAGAGAGAAAGAGAAAGAGAAAGAGAAAGAGAAAGAGAAAGAGAAAGAGAAAGAGAAAGAGAAAGAGAAAGAGAAAGAGAAAGAGAAAGAGAAAGAGAAAGAGAGAGAGAGAGAGAGAGAGAGAGAGAGAGAGAGCCTTACCTTACCTTACTGCCTTATTTTTTGTTTGGGTTCCCCCAGGTCCCTCAGTGTGAGGCACCTCGTATATCCACCAGAGAGTTGCTAATACATCTTCCGGTGTATTTTGCATCTTCCAGTCTTGAATGGTCTGGGATGCATCTTAGGTATTTATCGAGCTGATTTTTAAACGCATCTACGCTCACTCCTGATATGTTTCTTAGATGAGCTGGCAGCACATTAAATAGTCGCTGCATTATCGATGCTGGTGCGTAGTGGATTAATGTCCTGTGCGCCTTTCTCAGTTTACCTGGAATGCTTTTTGGCACTATTAATCTACCTCGGCTTGCTCTTTCTGATACTTTAAGCTCCATGATGTTTTCAGCAATTCCTTCTATTTGCTTCCATGCTTGTATTATCATGTAGCGTTCTCTTCTCCTTTCTAGACTGTATAGTTTTAAAACATTGCAGTCTTTCCCAGTAATCAAGGTCCTTAACTTCTTCTATTCTAGCAGTATAGGACCTTTGTACACTTTCTATTTGCGCAATATCCTTTTGGTAGTGTGGGTACCAATCACATTGCAGTACTCGAGTGTACTACGCACATAAGTTTTGTAAAGCATAATCATGTGTTCAGCTTTTCTTGTTTTAAAGTGTCTGAATAACATTCCCATTTTTGCTTTACATTTAGCCAACAGTGTTGCTATTTGGTCGTTGCATAACATATTCCTATTTAAAATTACACCAAGGTCTTTAATTGCTTCCTTGTTTGTGATTGTCTCATTATTAGGTCCCTTGTATGCATACACCATTCCTTCTCTGTTTCCATAACTTATTGATTCGAATTTATCGGAGTTAAATACCATCCTATTTATCTCCGCCCATTCATATATTTTGTTTAGATCTCTTTGTAGTGAGTTCCTATCTTCATCACAAGTAATTTCTCTACTTATTCTTGTGTCATCGGCGAAACTTCTCACTACGGAGTTTTCAACATCACAGTCTATGTCTGAGATCATAATAACAAATAGCAGTGCAGCTAATACCGTACCTTGGGGCACACCAGATATTACCTGGGCTTCATCTGATTTCTCGTCATTTGCAACCACTATCTGTTTTCTGTTTTGCAGGAATTCTTTTACCCATTTTCCTATCTTTCCCACAATATTATGCTTTCTCATTTTTTTCTCCAATATGTTATGGTCTACCTTGTCAAAGGCTTTTGCAAAATCTAGATAGATCACATCTGTGTCTTTTTCATTTATCATATTATTGTATATGTTTTCATAGTGAGCTATCAGTTGGGTCTGTGTACTTTTTCCAGGTACGAAACCGTGTTGACCCATATTAAACAAATTATTTTTGACCAAATGGTTCATTATTTTCTTTTTTTATTACCCTCTCATACACTTTCATAATATGTGATGTTAGACTAACAGGTCTATAATTGCTTGCCTCTAGTCTTGATCCACTTTTGAAGATAGGGGTTATATAAGCTAATTTATGTTTAACATATATCTCGCTCATATCTATACTCTGTCTTAGCAGTATTGCAAGTGGCTTCGCGATAGTGTTTGCAGTTTTTTTTAACAAAATCGCTGGAACACCATCTGGTCCGGCTGCCGATCCATTTTTAATTTCGTTTAAAGCCGTGACAATATCTGCTTCATTAATATCTATATCCGTTAGATATTCAACATTTTCTTCTCTCATTTCTGTTTCATTATTCTCATTCGCAATTCTTGGCGTGAACTCACTCTTATATTTTTCTGCTAATATGTTGCATATTTCCTTTTTTTCATTCGTTAGCCGTCCTTCAATTCTTAGAGGGCCTATTTCTATTCTCCTTTTATTCATCTTTTTTGCATAGGAGTAAAGTACTTTGGGGTTTCTTTTTATATTTTGAAGTGTCCTTTCTTCTAAGTCCCTTTTTTCATTTTCTTTCGACTGTATAAAAGAGAGAGAGAGAGAGAGAGAGAGAGAGAGAGAGAGGAGAGAGAGAGAGAGAGAGAGAGAGAGAGAGAGATTAAACAAAAATGTGTTGTGTACATATGATTTTCAACAGCCTTAACGAGTTGAAAGACAGTTAGATGTAACTAAAAAACAATATCAGCGAATCTGAATTCCTTTATTAACTAAAACAAATATTGATACAAACACACTCGTGTGCGTATGAGCAAACACACACACACGCACGAGGAGACACGATCGGCGAGGAGGTAGAGATGGTGACTGCGATAACATACTGTAACTTACACTACGGAAATTTTAATCTAACTTAGCTTATTTATTTTTCTTTTATTATGATATTTTAATTATAAAATAAATTTTTGAATATACTTACCCGGTGAATATATAATAGCTGCAACTCTGTTGCTCGACAGACACATACAACAAAAACTCGCCAGCGATCGCTATACAGGTTGCGGGTGTGCCCACCAGCGCCAACTGTCGGCCAGATACCACTCTCGATGTAAACAAAGACTCAATTTCTTCTCATCCCACTGCGTCTCTATTGGGGAGGAAGGGAGGGTCGTTTAATTTATATATTCACCGGGTAAGTATATTCAAAAATTTATTTTATAATTAAAATATAATTTTTAAATATTTAACTTAGCCGGTGAATATATAATAGCTGATTCACACCCAAGGAGGTGGGTAGAGACCAGAGTTAAATATGTTTACATCGTATAAGCTAAGAGTTTTTTATTTCATTTTGGCAGTTATCAATATAACAAAACCAAAATAAATAGGTACCTGGTAAGGAAGTCGACTTAGACGATTACTCTGCTTGTAAGTACGTCTTCCTTACGGAGCCCAGCGATCCTCTTAGGATGCTGACAGACCCCCAGGAGCTGAAGTATCAAGGGCTGCAACCCATACAACAGGACCTCATCAAACCCCTAATCTGGGCGCTCTCAAGAAATGACTTTGACCACCCGCCAATCAACCAGATGCGAAAGGCTTCTTAGCCTTCCGGACAACCCATAAAAACAACATTAAAACATTTCAAGAGACAGATTAAAAGGGTATGGAATTAGGGAATTGTAGTGGTTGAGCCCTCACCCACTACTGCACTCGCTGCTACGATGGTCCCAGTGTGTAGCAGTTCTCGTAAAGAGACTGGACATCTTTCAAGTAAAATGACGCGAACACTGACTTGCTTCTCCAATAGGTTGCGTCCATGATACTTTGCAGAGATCTATTTTGCTTAAAGGCCACGGAAGTTGCTACAGCTCTAACCTCGTGCGTCTTAACCTTAAGCAAAGATCGGTCTTCCTCACTCAAGTGTGAATGAGCTTCTCGTATTAACAATCTGATAAAATATGACAAAGCATTCTTTGACCTAGGCAAGGATGGTTTCTTAACTGAACACCATAACGTTTCAGATTGGCCTCGTAAAGGTTTAGTACGAGCTAAGTAGAACTTAAGAGCTCTAACAGGGCATAAGACTCTTTCTAGTTCATTGCCTACGATCTCCGATAAGCTAGGAATATCGAAAGATTAGGCCAAGGACGAGAAGGTAGCTCATTTTTGGCTAGGAAACCAAGTTGCAGAGAACAAGTAGCTTTTTTCTGACGAAAACCCGATGTTCTTGCTGAAGGCATGAAGCTCACTGACTCTTTTAGCCGAGGCTAAGCATACCAGGAAAAGAGTCTTAAGAGTGAGATCTTTCAGGGAGGCTGACTGTAAAGGCTCAAACCTGTCTGACATGAGGAATCTTAGGACCCACGTCTAAATTCCAACCCAGGAGTAGCCAAACGACGCTCCTTAGAGGTCTCGAAAGACTTAAGGAGGTCTTGCAGATCTTTATTGTTGGAAAGATCTAAGCCTCTATGCCGGAAGGACCGAGGCCAACATGCTTCTGTAGCCCTTGATAATAGGAGCTGAAAGGGATCGTACTTTTCTCAGGTATAAGAGAAAATCAGCTATTTGGGCTACAGAGGTACTGGTCGAGGATACGGAAACTGACTTGCACCAGTCTCGGAAGACTTCCCACTTCGATTGGTAGACTCTAATGATAGACGCTCTCCTTGCTCTAGCAATCGCACTGGCTGCCTCCTTCGAAAAGCCTCTAGCTCTCGAGAGTCTTTCGATAGTCTGAAGGCAGTCAGACGAAGAGCGTGGAGGCTTTGGTGTACCTTCTTTACGTGTGGTTGACGTAGAAGGTCTACTCTTAGAGGAAGACTTCTGGGAACGTCTACTAGCCATCGAAGTACCTCGGTGAACCATTCTCTCGCGGGCCAGAGGGGAGCAACTAACGTCAACCTTGTCCCTTCGTGAGAGGCGAATTTCTGCAGTACCTTGTTGACAATCTTGAATGGTGGGAATGCGTAAAGATCTAGATGTGACCAATCTAGGAGGAAGGCATCTATATGTATTGCTGCTGGGTCCGGGACTGGAGAGCAATAGATTGGAAGCCTCTTGGTCAGCGAGGTTGCAAAGAGATCTAGGGTGGGTTGACCCCAAGTCGTCCAAAGTCTCTTGCACACATCCTTGTGGAGGGTCCATTTGGTTGGAATTACTTGACCTTTCCGACTGAGACAATCTGCTAGGACGTTCAAGTCGCCCTGGATGAACCTAGTTACTAGGGAGATGCCTCGATCTTTTGACCAGATGAGCAGGTCCCTTGCGATCTCGTACAAAGTCAGTGAGTGGGTAACCTCCCTGTTTGGAAATGTACGCCAAGGCCGTGGTGTTGTCCGAGTTTACCTCCACCACCTTGCCTCGAAGGAGATTCTCGAAGCTTATCAAGGCCAGATGAACCGCCAAAAGCTCCTTGCTGTTGATATGCATGCTCCTCTGACTCGAGTTCCACAGACCTGAGCATTCCCGACCGTCCAGCGTCGCGCCCCCAGCCCAAGTCCGATGCGTCCGAGAAGAGAACGTGGTTGGGTATCTGAACTGCCAGGGGAAGACCCTCTCGTAGGCTGATATTGTCCTTCCACCAAGTCAGACAAGACTTTATCTTTTCGGAAATCGGGATCGAGACCGCCTCTAGCGTCTTGTCCTTTTTTCCAGTGAAAAGCCAGATGGAATTGAAGAGGACGGAGGTGTAGCCTTCCTAGCGAGACAAATTGCTCCAGGGATGACAGCGTCCCTACCAGACTCATCCACAGCCTGAGCTGAGCAGCGTTCTTTCTTCAGCATCTTCTGGATGGAGAGCAGGGCTTGATCTATTCTGGGGCCGACGGAAA
Source organism: Palaemon carinicauda (assembly GCF_036898095.1). Taxonomy (NCBI): domain Eukaryota; kingdom Metazoa; phylum Arthropoda; class Malacostraca; order Decapoda; family Palaemonidae; genus Palaemon; species Palaemon carinicauda. Next base: position 34,544,910 of record NC_090732.1, on the reverse strand, counting down.
AGCCCGAAAAACTTGACTGTGAATCTCCATCCCTAAATACAGAATAGTTTGGGATGAGACCAGCTGTGACTTTTCCAAATTGACTAAGAGTCCCAATTCCTTGGTCAGATCTAGAGTCCAATTGAGATCCTTCAGACAGCGATGACTGGAAGAGGCTCTGAGAAGCCAGTCGTCCAAGTACAGGGAGGCTCTGATCTCCGATAGCTCGAAACTGGTACCCCCACATTCCTGTAAAACAAACCTCAGAAACGGTTGGGAATCCGGGTGTATAGGAATGTGGAAGTATGCATCCTGAAGGTCGAGAGAGACCATCCAGTCGCCTTCCATAAATGCTGTCAAGACAGCCTGGTAGACTTCATCGTGAAGTTTGTCTTGACAATGAATACATTGAGCGCACTTGCCTCTTACGTACTCCTGCAGTGAACATGGCTGCCAAATCATGGAGCCATCCCTGAGGGACTTGTCCCTGCAGAGAACGTGGCTGTCAGATCATTGGAGCCATCCCTGAAAGCCTTGTTTATGCATGACATAATTGTACAGCAAAACTTCAAAGGCTCGAAAACAGCTGTGAAGTTGACCTGTAAAATCTTGGAGCGTCTCCTGGCCAGGCGCCAGGGAGAGTCTACGAGATTTGAGAAGTCT